>NC_140493.1:65204614-65714614 GCF_964271855.1 Acomys minous | reverse complement strand
AACTAGTCCTTTATTTAGTGTATTCTCTGTACTATACTAATACATAAATACATAGATGTTAGATACATACATACATACACACATAGATAGATAGATAGATAGATAGATAGATAGATAGATAGATAATAGACACACAGACAGACAAATGGATACCAATCCTCATAGTTCCCTCATTTGATCACAGCAGAGTCAGGCAGCCTGGTCTAGGTAGTGCCAGCTACCTTCTAATGTATATTAGTCATCAGTCAGTACTGAATCTATTTATTAGCAATGCAGCAGTGACTCTATAACCAGCCCAGAAAATCAATGTGATTCTATACCCAGAACGAGACGGGGGAGGAGAGAGAGAGAGAGAGAGAGAGAGAGAGAGAGAGAGAGAGAGAGAGAGAGAGAGAGAATTGTGTGAGGAGGCTCTCTCTCCTGATATCGAAAGTATACCCACCCTTTCAATAAAAAAAGAAGAAAAAAATAAAGTAAATAACTAAGCAACCAAGAAACAAATAACAACAACAACAACAACAACAAAAGACCACTACAAGCAGTCATTTGTTTTGGAATATAATTTACAGGGGAAAGAAATGTGTGGGTTCACATACAGGCTCAATCATAAACAGGAGAGCAACGAGACCGAAAGACAGAGCAGCTGATGCCTGGTCTTATCGCTCAGGGTACTATTTATGTGAAATGGTTTGGGGTCCTTCCTAGTCCCCTCTTGCATGACCTAGAAGTGACTGACTTAAGGTGACATCAGGAAGCAGTCCATTTCTAGAAGAGGAAAGAAATGGGTGCGGGGAGTGAGATAGGTAGGAAGGAAAGAAGGAAGAATGGGGTCTAAAACCAATCTCAGCACATCAGAGGCGGTGGTCATAGCTAGAGACTGTGACTGATCACTCAACTGAGGATCAGTTTTTTAATTTTTAACAACCGTGCATACGGGCACGCATGCTTGCATACACACACACACACACACACACACACACACAAACACACACACTACACACACACGATAAAACAAGAAAAGCTCCAATGAGTGCAGTTACAAAGACAGAATCGGTTGTTTTGTTATTTATCTTTAACGATGTGTGTGTATTCGCATGCACGCTAGGGTGTATATAAGTCTTAGAAGAATCACATATGTACACTTTAACAAACCATTTCTAGTTTAGATCCTTGAGGTCCCCATCTACCCATGGAACACGCCAGATTTCCATTGAGCCCTATCTCGCTCTCTTAAAAATGAGACCACAGGAGCCACACCAGACCTCCCTCTCAGCTGGGGCCTTTCATTTTGTTTTTCTCTTTCTGTTTCAGATTGATTTCTGGATTAAGAGTGGAGTGTTCTGCCTGCCTCTCAGGACCTTTGGAAGAGCAGCCAGTGCTTTTAACCCCTCCTGAGGCATTTTTTACTTTTATTTCGTTTCTTTTTATTTCTTTTTGTGGTTTTTTTGAGACAGGGTTTCTCTGTGTAACAGCTCTGACTGCCCTGGAGCTCACGCCTGCCTCTGCCTCCCAGGTTCTCAGACAACAGGCATGCATGCGCCACCACCGCCCGGCTCCATTTCATTTTGTGTAATGCTCTCTTTGGTTTAAATGCTGAGGCTCTGTCACTCAGAAAAGAGTGTAATTTATGAGAACAACACACCATCATCTGGGCACTGTGGTGCTCGCTCAATGATACCATCACAAGGGCAATATTGGCCCCGCCCCTCCAGTACTGGCACCTGCCATGGAGGAGGTGGGCAATGCTCTCCCTCTCCACCTGGCGTGTGTGACAGCCAAGTTTTGGTGTTTTGTTTTCTTTTGTGTCTGTCTCCCACTACCACCACCCCCACACCCTCCGCCCCGAGACAGGGTTTCTCGATGGAGCGTTGGCTGTCCAGTCCTGGGCTCCCTTTGTAGACCAGGCTGGCCTTAAACTCACAGCGATCTGCCTGCCTCTGCCTCCCGAGGGCTGGGATTAAAGACGTGCACCACTATGCCATGCCTGGCTTTGTTTTTGGTTTTGTTTTCCTTTGCCTTTAATCCCAGCACTTGGGAGACAGAGGCGAGAGAATCACTTGCACTTGCAAGTCCAGGACAGGCAAGGCTACATGAGAAACCTTGTCTGGAAACAAACAAACAAACAGGCAAGCAAGGAAGCAAACAAACAAACAAAAACTACAATTTCTTTAACCCAAGAAAAGTTCTAGTTCCAAACTAGGTCAGTATACACAGCGATTTTCAAGACAGACAGGAATACATAGAGAGACTCTGTCTCCAAAATAATTTAAACACTGTGCAAGTACATAAGTAAGTAAATATATCGATGATAGATAGATAGATAGATAGATAGATAGATAGATAGATAGGATTAAAGGCGTGTGCCACCATGCCTGGCTAAATATTTAATTCTTTACTCAACTATTCAAAAAGGATAAACTAGTCCTTTATTTAGTGTATTCTCTGTACTATACTAATACATAAATACATAGATGTTAGATACATACATACATACACACATCGATAGATAGATAGATAGATAGATAATAGACACACAGACAGACAAATGGAGGCCAATCTTCATAGTTACCTCATTTGATCACAGAAGAGTCAGGCAGCCTGGTCTAGGTAGTGCCAGCTACCTTCTGAAGTTTATTAGTCATCAGTCAGTACTGAATCTATTTATTAGCAATGCAGCAGTGACACTATTACCAGCCCAGAAAATCAATGTGATTCTATACCCAGCAAGAGGGGGGGGAGAGGGAGAGAGAGAGAGATAGAGAGAGAGAGAGAGAGAGAGAGAGAGAGAGAGAGAGAGAGAGAGAGAGAGAGAATTGTGTGAGGAGGCTCTCTCTCCTGATCTAGAAAGTATACCAACCCTTTCAATAAAAAAGAGAAGAAGAAAAAAATAAAATAAATAACCAACCAAACAACAAACAAATAATAACAACCACAAAAAAAGACAACTACAAGCAGTCATTTGTTTTGGAATATAATTTACAGGGGAAAGAAATGTGTGGGTTCACATACAGGCTCAAACATGAACAGGAGACCAACGAGACCAAAAGACAGAGCAGCCGATGCCTGTTCTTATCGTTCAGGGTACTATTTATGTCAAATGGTTTGGGGTCCTTCTTAGTCCCCTCTAGCATGACCTAGAAGTGACTGACTTAAGATGACATCAGGAAGCAGTCCATTTCTAGAAGAGGAAAGAAAGGGTGCTGGGAGTGAGATAGGTAGGAAGGAAAGAAGGAAGAATGGAGTCAAAAACCAATCTCAGCACATCAGAGGCGGTGGTCATAGCTAGAGACTGTGACTGATCACTCAGCTGAGGATTAATTTTTAACACCTGTGCACGCGGGCGTGCACGCTTGCGCGCACACATATACACACAAACAAACACACATACACACACTCGATGAAACAAGAAAAGCTCCAATGAGTGCAGTTACAAAGACAGAATCTGTTGTTTTGTTATTTATCTTTAAAGATGTGTGTGTGTTCGCATGCACGCTGGGGTGTATATAAGTCTTAGAAGAATCACATATGTAGAATTGAACAAACCATTTCTAGTTTAGATCTTCAAGGTCCCCATCTACCCATAGAACACGCCAGATTTCCATTGAGCCCTATCTCGCTCTCTTAAAAATGAGACCACAGGAGCAACACCAGACCTCCCTCTCAGCTGGGGCCTTTCATTTTGTTTTTCTCTCTTTCTGTTTCAGATTGATTTCTGGATTAAGTGTGGAGTGTTCTGCTTGCCTCTCAGGACCTTTGGAAGAGCAGCCAGTGCTTTTAACCCCTCCTGAGGCATTTGTTACTTTTATTTCGTTTTATTTTATTTCTTTTTGTGATTTTTCGAGACAGGGTTTCTCTGTGTAAGAGCTCTGACTGCCCTGGGGCTCTCGCCTGCCTCTGCCTCCCATGTTCTCAGACAACAGGCATGCATGCTCCAACACTGCCCGGCTCCATTTCATTTTGCGTAATGCTCTCTTTGGTTTAAATGCTGAGGCTCTGTCACACAGAAAAGAGTGTAATTTATGAGAACAACACACCATCATCCGGCGCTGTGGTGCTTGCTGGATGATACCATCACAAGGGCAATATTGGCCCCGCCCCTCCAGTACTGGCACCGGTTAGTTTTACCCTACTGATGATGTGTTGTTGCCATGGTAATCCTGCTCAGTACGAGAGGAACCGCAGGTTCAGACATTTGGTGTATGTGCTTGGCTGAGGAGCCAATGGGGCGAAGCTACCATCTGTGGGATTATGACTGAACGCCTCTAAGTCAGAATCCTGCCCAGGCGGAACGATACGACAGCGCCGAAGGAGCCTCAGTTGGCTGCGGATAGCCGGGTCCCCGTCTGTCCCCGCAGGCAGTCCGTCGTCATCGTCGTCGTCGCCGTCATGTGTGCGCCCTCTCCCGGGGTCGTCGCTGCCGTCCGGCCGGCGGGCTTCCAGCCGCACGTCGGGACCGGGGTCCGGTGCGGAGAGCCATTCGTCCCAGGAAACGGGGCGCGGCCGGAAAGGGGGCAGCCCTCTCGCCCGTCACGTCAGTGCACGTTTGTGTGGAACCTGGCGCTAAACCATTCATAGACGACCTGCTTCTGGGTCGGGGTTTCGTATGTAGCAGAGCAGCTCCCTCGCTGCGATCTATTGAAAGTCAGCCCTGGACACAAGGGTTTGTCTTGGCGGCCTGTCCGCTGTTCATTCGCTCTCTCGCTCCCCCGTCTCCCGAACGACGGGTTCCCGTTTTCCCCCCTCCGCTCCTCCGGGAGATAAGCACCACCCCCCGGACGCGTCGCCGCCGCCGCCTTTTCCCGCCCGCCCCTGCTCCGGCCCTGGCCAAGCCGGGGTGTGAGGCGACGGTGTGACCGCTGGGGGGGGGGGCGCGGGGTAGGCTTTTCCCGTTTTGCCTCGCTCGCGCCCCGACCCGCCCGGAGGTTGGGGATCGCCCCGCCCTTCTCCCCAGAGACCGGGTAGACCAGTAGACTGGGTAGACCACTGGGGTAGACTCCCACAAGGGGAGTCGCACGCTCTCATTTGGGACACCTCAGGTCGACCAGATGTCCCTTCTGGACTCTTTTTTTTTTTTTTTTTAAATAATACTATATATATATATATATATATATACATATATATATATATATACATACATACACACAACTGAGGTCGACCAGTTGTCCCTTTCAACTGATGCGCGTCCTAACCCAAAACTATGGAGGTTGACCAGTTGTGCCTTTTGCCTAACCGCGGAAGTTTATTTATTTATCTGTCTATCTACTTATTTATCTATTTCTCAAGCTATCTATCTATCTATCTATCTATCTATCTATCTATCTATCCTATGCTTGTCTATCTGCAGATATATATACGGGCAGGCCAGAAGAGGGCACCAGATATCTTTCTCTTTCTCCTCCTCCTCCTCTTCCTCTTCCTCCTCCTCCTGGAGCCATTTATTAATAAATATGTGGTTAATTACTCAGTCTGTGAAGATCTACCTATCTATCTATCTATCTTTCTTTCTTTCTTCCTATTTATCTTTTTATTTATCTGTCTATCTATCTACAGATACATACACCTGCAGGCCAGAAGAGGGCACCATAATCTTTCTCTTCCTCCTCTAGGAGCTATTTTATTTATTTATATTTATTTATTCATTCATTCATTCATTCATTTCTCTATGTTTATCTGCAGGCCAGAAGAAGACACCAGATCGCCTTGAAGAGAGGTCCAGTGTTTGCTCCAGAAATAGCAGACTACCATAGTTTTCTGTTTTGTTCCAGGTCTGATCACAGATGCGCACTCCCCCCCTTTCTCTCTCTCTGTGTGTGTGTGTGTGTGTGTGTGTGTGTGTGTGTGTATGGGGGGGAGGTGATGTCATTTGCTGGAGGTGGGGAAGAGAAACAGGGAGGAGACATTGGGAAGAATTGTGTTACCTAAAACTTTGTGTGTTAGATTCAGGTCTCTCCCCCCTCTTCCACCTCTCTCTCTCTCTCTCTCTCTCTCTCTCTCTCTCTCTCTCTTTCTCTCTCCTTCCTGTCAGCATTTGTGGAATGGACACTTGCGTTATGGGTCCCATCTTGACAGCCGTTTTCTCTGCTTGCTTTCTTGCCTCCATGTAGGAGGGAGAGGCCAGAAGGAAGATTCTTCTTGGAGAAAAAAGCCAGCCCATCTGGACCGACAGATGAAGCTTCATCCTCACAGCATGAGAAGATGACCCTCCCCTCCTGACCCACAGGTGGTACTCCCCCTACCTCCCAGCCCTCATTCAGTAACCCTGACAAAATAAAATAAAGTGAATAAATCGATAAAGAATTAGTTTCCATGTATTTATTTGTTTCTCGGCTTGTCTGGCTGTGCGTGCATCTGTCTGGTACTCACGAAGAGTGTGTCAGAACACCCAGTACTCTTAACTGCTGGAGACATGATTCTCCTGGTGCATGAGTTCAGTTTGCTTTCAGAGGGAATGTTTTAGAACTCGTCCCCACCCCAAGAAAAGGAAAACAACAACAACCAAAAAAAAAAAAACACAAAAAAACAACAACTTAGAATTGCTTACGTACAGAGAAAATACTTTCCTTTTCCTGGCTTTTGGTTCCATTTTTTCCCATTTATTTATTTATTTGTTTGTTTCTTTGTTTTATTTTTGGATTTTGGATTTTATTTTTTTGGAGACAGGGTCTCTCTGTGTAGCCTTGACTGCCCTGGACTCGCTTTGTAGACCAATCTGGCCTCGACTCACAGTGATCTGCCTGCCTCTGCTTCCCCAGTGCTGGGATTAAAGGCGTGCCCCACCACTGCCCGGCCATTTCTTTATTGCAATATTGTCCTTTCAAACAGTAATTGAATCGCCCACCCCAACCCCACTTTGTAGATCAGGTTGGCCTTAGAGTTCTGCTTGACTCTGCCAATACTGCCCTGAATTTCCCTACTTTGCAAAACTTTTATCTGTGAGATCACTCGGCTCACAATAAAAACAAACAATCAAACAAAGAAAAAAATCAGCCAAGGCTACACAGAGAGACCCTCTCTCTCAAAAAAAAAGAATTGTCCCTTACAGCTGTGCATGCCTATAATCCCAGCACTCTGGGAGGCAGAGGCAGGTGGGTGAATAGGTTTTTATTGTCGGGGGTGGGGGGTGGGCTCTCTGTGAATTTGAGGTCTGCCAAGGATTTTACACAGAGAAACCCTGTGTGGGGCAGGGGAGGGGGAGGGGGAGGAGAGGAGAATTGTCTCTTGGTTGAGGCCCCTGCAGCCCCACCCCACTAGCTAGCACAGCAACAAAGGGTGTGTCTCTGATCTGCAGAGCCTGGAGGGATGCCTGTCCTGAGGAGTTTATTTCTGCTGTTTTGCAGCATTCCTTGCTCTGCTTGTTGCCCTTGTGGTCTTCACACCCCCTCTTGATCTATGACTTGTACGAAAACTCGAAGGGGGCAGTATCATTGGCACGAACAACAAGAAATAGTGAGTGCTTGATCTTTTTCAGGTGTGGCTGTTGAGCACATTCATGATTTGACCACCACCCTTGGAAAGAATTTAGAGATTCCGGCGTGGTGGCACACACTTGTCTCTAAAGCAAGTCCAGGAGATCAAAGGATACAGAGAAACCTTGTGTCGGAAAACCAAGAAAAAAGAAAACAAAAAGCAACAACAACAAAAAAGGAACAAACAAATAAGCAAAGGAATAAAACTCAGACATGTAGCCGGGCATGGTGGCACATGCCTTTAACCCCAGGACTCGGGAGGCAGAGGCAGGCGGATCGCTGTGAGTTAAGGCCAGCCTGGTCTACAAAGGACAGCCAACGCTACACAGAGAAACCGTGTCTCGGGGTGGAGGTTGTGGGGGTGGTGGTATTGGGAGACAGAAACAAAACAGAACAAAACAAAACACCAAAACTTGGCTGCCACACCAGACCAGTGGAGAGGGAGAGCCCCGCCCACCTTGGCGGGTGCCAGTACTGGAGGGATTGGGCCAATATTGCCCTTGTGATGGTATCATCCAGCGAGCACCACAGCGCCCAGATGACGGTGTGTTGTTCTCATAAATTACACTCTTTTCTGCGTGACAGCTGGCGTGTTCCATGGGTAGATGGGGACCTGGAGGATCTAAACAAGAAATGGTTAAGGGCTTAATTAACTCTCTGAAAACAAAAACAAAGAACAAAAATTAAGAGCTGGATGGAGAGGTGGCTCAGAGGTTAAGAGCACTGACTGCCCCTCCAGAAGTGCTGAGATGCGTTCCAAGTGAGCACACAGTGGCTCACAGCCATCTATAATTTGATCTAACGTCCTCCTCTGGCGTGCAGGCATACACACAGGCAGATGAAGCACTGTACACATAATAATGAATAAATATTTTTAATTGAAAATAAACTTTTAAATTAACCATAATGACAGGGGGAAAAAACTAGTTCAGAATCTTTCAGTAGCCAGGCGGTGGTGGTACACGCCTTTCTTTAATCCCAGCACTCGGGAGGCAGAGACAGGTGGATTGTTGTGAGTTTGAGGCCAGCCTCATCTAAACAGTGGGTCCAGGACAGCCAAGGTTCCATAAAGAAACGCTGTCTTCAGGAACCAAAACCAAAACCAAACCAAAAGAAACAAAAAAATTTAGACCGAGGAGCTACACCAGACCTCTAAGATGGTTCCTTTCATTTTATTTGCCTTTACTTCATTTTATTATTTTTTTTCTATTTCTTTTTTTTTTTTTTTTTGGAGGGGGCAAGGGATTCGTTTTTCCAGTTAGGGTTTCTCTGTGTAGCCTTGACTGTCCTGGACTTACTTGCTTTTGTAGACCAGGCTGTCCTAAAATTTACGGTAATCCGACTGCCTCTGCCTCCTGAGTGCTGGGATTATTGGCATGCTCCACCACCGCCCGGCCTTATTTTAATTTTTTTCTGTGCATCAGTCAGTATGAATGTGTCAGATCCCTTGGTAGTGGCATTACAGACGATTGTGAGCTGCCGTGTGGGTGTTGGGAATCCAACCCAGGTCCTTTGGAAGAGCCGACAGTGCTCCTCACCACCGATCCATCTCTCTAGTCCCATTAGCTTTGTCTTCATGCTCTCTTTCATTTGAATTCTGAGGCACTGCCACACAGGGGGAAAAAAATCTTCCGAAGTGATCTTCTCTGTTCTCTGTGTTTACCATCCCTCTAGATGGCAGGGACTTAAATCCAATTCACACGGGGTAGGGGGCTGGGGGTCGGAGCGGAGGGCCGGGGGCGCGGTGGGCCAGGGGCGAGGGGCGAGGGGGGGGCGCACTTGCAGGCGCGCGTGGGGCGGGAGGGGGGTTGTGAGGAGCCTCTCACCCCTGACCTAGAAAGTACCCTTTAAATTAAAAGTGTAAAAAAAACAATACTACTAACACACATTTGTTTTGGAATATAATTTATGGTAGAAAGAAATGTGTAGGTTCGCATACAAGCCCAAACATACACAAGAGACTGGAGAGACCAAAAGGCAGAGCAGCCGATGCCTGTTCTTTTCGTTCAGGGTACTATTTATGTGAAATGGGTTGGAGTCCTTCCTAGTCCCCTCTACCATGACCTAGAAGTGTGACTGTCTTAAGCTGAAATCAGGAAGCAGTCCATTTCTGGAAGAGGAAAGAAAGGGGTGCTATGAGTTCAAGGGCCGGCCTGGTCTACCAATTGTGTCCAGGATGGCCAAGGCTACACAGAGAAACCCTGTCTCAAAAAACAAAAAACAAACAAACAAACAAACAAACAAACATAAAAAAATCTTAAAAGAATCCCAGACACATCTGCCTATTTAAAAAGGATAAACTAGTCCTTCATTTAGTGTATTCTCCGTACTATACTAATACATAAACACATAGATGTTAGACACATACATACATACACAGATAGATAGATAGATAGATAGATAGATAGATAGAGGACACACAGACAGACAAATGGAGACCAATCTTCATAGTTACCTCATTTGATCACAGCAGAGTCAGGCAGCCTGTTCTAGGTAGTGCCAGCTACCTTCTAAAGTTTATTAGTCATCAGTCAGTACTGAATCTATTTATTAGCAATGCAGCAGTGACACTATAACCAGCCTAGAAAATCAATGTGATTCTATACCCAACAAGGGGGGGGGAGAGGGAGAGAGAGAGAGAGAGAGAGAGAGAGAGAGAGAGAGAGAGAGAGAGAGAGAGAGAGAGAATTGTGTGAGGAGGCTCTCTCTCCTGATCTAGAAAGTATACCCACCCTTTCAATAAAAAAGAGAAGAAAAAACAAATAATAACAACCACAAAAAAGGACAACTACAAGCAGTCATTTGTTTTGGAATATAACTTACAGGGGAAAGAAATGTGTGGGTTCACATACAGGCTCAAACATGAACAGGAGAGCAACGAGACCAAAAGACAGAGCAGCCGATGCCTGTTCTTATCGTTCAGGGTACTATTTATGTCAAATGGTTTGGGGTCCTTCCTAGTCCCCTCTAGCATGACCTAGAAACCTAGAAGTGACTGACTTAAGGTGACATCAGGAAGCAGTACATTTCTAGAAGAGGAAAGAAATGGGTGCTGGGAGTGAGATAGGTAGGAAGGAAAGAAGGAAGAAGGGGGTCAAAAACCAATCTCAGCACGTCAGTGGCGGTGATCATAGCTAGAGACTGTGACTGATCACTCAGCTGAGGATTAATTTTTAACACCCGTGCACGCTTGTGCTTCCCCGCTCGTGCGCGCTCATACACACACACACACACACACACACACACACACACACACACACACACACGATGAAACAAGAAAAGCTCCAATGAGTGCAGTTACAAAGACAGAATCGGTTGTTTTGTTATTTATCTTTAACGATGTGTGTGTATTCGCATGCATGCTAGGGTGTATATAAGTCTTAGAAGAATCACATATGTACACTTTAACAAACCATTTCTAGTTTAGATCCTCGAGGTCCCCATCTACCCATGGAACACGCCAGATTTCCATTGAGCCCTATCTTGCTCTCTTAACAATGAGACCACAGGAGCCACACCAGACCTCCCTCTCTGCTGGGGCCTTTCATTTTGTTTTTCTCTCTTTCTGTTTCAGATTGATTTCTGGATTAAGAGTGGAGTGTTCTGCTTGCCTCTCAGGACCTTTGGAAGAGCAGCCAGTGCTTTTAATCCCTCTTGAGGCATTTTTTACTTTTATTTCGTTTCTTTTTATTTCTTTTTGTGATTTTTCGAGACAGGGTTTCTCTGTGTAACAGCTCTGACTGCCCTGGAGCTCACGCCTGCCTCTGCCTCCCAAGTTCTGAGACAACAGGCATGCATGCGCCACCACCGCCCGGCTCCATTTCATTTTGCGTAATGCTCTCTTTGGTTTAAAGGCTGAGGTGCTGTCACACCGAAAAGAGTGTAATTTATGAGAACAACACACCATCATCCGGGCGCTGTGGTGCTCGCTGGATGATACCATCACAAGGGCAATATTGGCCCTGCCCCTCCAGCAATGGCCCTGGACATGGAGGAGTTGGGCGGTGCTCTCCCTCTCCACCTGGCGGGTGTGACAGCCAAGTTTTGGTGTTTTGTTTTGTTTTGTTTCTGTCTCCCACTACCACCTCCCCCCACACCCTCCCACAGAGAAACCCTTTTCTTTGTGTAGTGTTGGCTGTCCAGTCCTAGGCTCCCTTTGTAGACCAGGCTGGCCTTAAACTCACAGCGATCTGCCTGCCTCTGCCTCCCTAGGGCTGGGATTAAAGGCGTGCACCACTATGCCATGCCTGGCTTTGTTTTTGGTTTTGTTTTCCTTTGCCTTTAATCCCAGCACTTGGGAGACAGAGGCGAGAGAATCACTTGCACTTGCAGGTCCAGGACAGGTAAGGCTACATGAGAAACCTTGTCTGGAAACAAGCAAGCAAGCAAGCAAGCAAGCAAACAAGCAAACAAACAAAAAACTACAATTTCTTTAACCCAAGAAAAGTTCTAGTTCCAAACTAGGTCAGTATACACAGCGATTTTCAAGACAGACAGGAATACATAGAGAGACTCTGTCTCCAAAATAATTTAAACACTGTGTAAGTACATAAGTAAGTAAGTAAATACATCGATGATAGATAGATAGATAGATAGATAGATAGATAGATAGATAGGATTAAAGGCGTGTACCACCATGCCTGGCTAAATATTTAATTCTTTACTCAACTATTCAAAAAGGATAAACTAGTCCTTTATTTAGTGTATTCTTCGTACTATACTAATACATAAATACATAGATGTTAGAGACATACATACATACACACATAGATAGATAGATAGATAGATAGATAGATAGATAGATAATAGACACACAGACAGACAAATGGATACCAATCCTCATAGTTCCCTCATTTGATCACAGCAGAGTCAGGCAGCCTGGTCTAGGTAGTGCCAGCTACCTTCTAATGTTTATTAGTCATCAGTCAGTACTGAATCTGTTTATTAGCAATGCAGCAGTGACTCTATAACCAGCCCAGAAAATCAATGTGATTCTTTACCCAGCACGAGACGGGGGTAGGGGGGTGGAAAGAGATAGATAAATAGAGAGAGAGAGAGAGAGAGAGAGAGAGAGAGAGAGAGAGAGAGAGAATTGTGTGAGGAGGCTCTCTCTCCTGATCTAGAAAGTATACCCACCCTTTCAATAAAAAAGAGAAGAAGAAAAAATAAAGTAAATAACCAAGCAACCAAAAAATAAATAACAACAACAACAACAAAAGACCACTACAAGCAGTCATTTGTTTTGGAATATGATTTACAGGGGAAAGAAATGTGTGGGTTAACATACAGGCTCAATCATAAACAAAAGAGCAATGAGACCAAAAGACAGAACAGCCGATGCCTATTCTTTTCGTTCAGGGTACTATTTATGTGAAATGGGTTGGAGTCCTTCCTAGTCCCCTCTACCATGACCTAGAAGTGTGACTGTCTTAAGCTGAAATCAGGAAGCAGTCCATTTCTGGAAGAGGAAAGAAAGGAGTGCTATGAGTTCACGGGCCAGCCTGGTCTACAAAGTGAGTCCAGGATGGCCAAGGCTACACAGAGAAACCCTGTCTCGAAAAACAAAAAAATACAAACAAACAAACATAAAAAAATCTTAAAAGAATCCCAGACACATCTGCCGGCTATGGTATGGTGGTGCACGCGTTTAATCCCAGCACTCGGGAGGGAGAAGCACGTGGATCGCTGTAAAATTTCAGGGCCAGCCAGACTGGTCTACAAAGTGAGTCCCAGGACGGTCGTTTCTGCTAGCGCTGTGCTTCTACACATGTCTTTGCTGAACGGTGAAAGGGCACAGTAATGCACTTTTCTCCCAGCAAATACACTGTTTCTAAGGAAATGGGAACACGCTGAGGAGACACTTGTGGGAGCTACTGTGACTAAAACTGAGCTTCCCTACGCACAGGGAAGCAAGAGAAATGCTGATTTCATCAAACCCAGTTACATACTCAGAATCTGTACTTCTGCGCAAATACGCAAAACTAGCGCGTTCTAAAGCACGTCTCTTTAGGCAAAAAACCCGCTTCTTACGAAGTTGCTCAAATGCATCTGCGAAGTGTGCAACTTGTTCCCTGAGTTAGAAAACGTCGAGAAACGGTCGTTTCTGGTAGGGCTGTGCTTCTACACATGTCTTTGCTGAACGGTGAAAGGGCACAGTAATGCACTTTCCCCCAGCAAATACACTGTTTCTAAGGAAATGGGACCACGCTGAGGAGACACTTGTGGGAGCTACTGTGACTAAAACTGAGCTTCCCTAGGCACAGGGAAGCAAGAGAAATGCTGATTTCATCAAACCCAGTTACATACTCAGAATCTGTACTTCTGCACAAAAAGGCAAAACTAGCGCGTTCTAAAGCACGTCTCTTTAGGCAAAAAACCCGCTTCTTACGAAGTTGCTCAAATGCATCTGCGAAGTGTGCTTGTTCCTTGAGTTAGAAAATGTCAAGAAACGGTCGTTTCTGCTAGCGCTGTGCTTCTACACATTTCTTTGCTGAACGGTGAAAGGGCACAGTAATGCACTTTTCTCCCAGCAAATACACTGTTTCTAAGGAAATGGGACCACGCTGAGGAGACACTTGTGGGAGCTACTGTGACTAAAACTGAGCTTCCCTAGGCACAGGGAAGCAAGAGAAAT
Organism: Acomys minous; assembly: GCF_964271855.1. NCBI lineage: Eukaryota > Metazoa > Chordata > Mammalia > Rodentia > Muridae > Acomys > Acomys minous. The sequence goes on along the minus strand of NC_140493.1, from coordinate 65,700,514 downwards.
GCTGATTTTATCAAACCCAGTTACATACTCAGAATCTGTACTACTGCGCAAATAGGCAAAACTAGCACGTTCTAAAGCACGTCTCTTTAGGCAAATAACCCGCTTCTTACGAAGTTGCCCAAATGCATGTGCGAAGTGTGCAACTTTTTCCCTGAGTTAGAAAACGTGGAGAAACAGTCGTTTCTGCTAGCGCTGTGCTTCTACACATGTCTTTGCTGAACGGTGAAAGGGCACAGTAATGCACTTTTCTCCCAGCAAATACACTGTTTCTAAGGAAATGGGAACACGCTGAGGAGACACTTGTGGGAGCTACTGTGACTACAACTGAGCTTCCCTACGCACAGGGAAGCAAGAGAAATGCTGATTTCATCAAACCCAGTTACATACTCAGAATCTGTACTACTGCGCAAAAAGGCAAAACTAGCGCGTTCTAAAGCACGTCTCTTTAGGGAAAAAACCCTCTTCCTTAGAATTTGCTCAAATGCATCTGCGAAGTGTGCAACTTGTTCCCTGAGTTAGAAAACGTCGAGAAACGGTCGTTTCTGCTAGCGCTGTGCTTCTACACATGTCTTTGCTGAACGGTGAAAGGGCACAGTAATGCACTTTTCTCCCAGCAAATACACTGTTTCTAAGGAAATGGGACCACGCTGAGGAGACACTTGTGGGAGCTACTGTGACTACAACTGAGCTTCCCTACGCACAGGGAAGCAAGAGAAATGCTGATTTCATCAAACCCAGTTACATACTCAGAATCTGTACTACTGCGCAAATAGGCAAAACTAGCGCGTTCTAAAGCACGTCTCTTTAGGCAAAAAACCCGCTTCTTACGAAGTTGCCCAAATGCACCTGCGAAGTGTGCAACTTGTTCCCTGAGTTAGAAAACGTGGAGAAACGGTCGTTTCTGGTAGGGCTGTGCTTCTACACATGTCTTTGCTGAACGGTGAAAGGGCACAGTAATGCACTTTTCTCCCAGCAAATACACTGTTTCTAAGGAAATGGGACCACGCTGAGGAGACACTTGTGGGAGCTACTGTGACTACAACTGAGCTTCCCTAGGCACAGGGAAGCAAGAGAAATGCTGATTTCATCAAACCCAGTTACATACTCAGAATCTGTAATACTGCGCAAATAGGCAAAACTAGCGCGTTCTAAAGCACGTCTCTTTAGGCAAAAAACCCGCTTCTTACGAAGTTGCTCAAATGCATCTGCGAAGTGTGCTTGTTCCTTGAGTTAGAAAATGTCAAGAAACGGTCGTTTCTGCTAGCGCTGTGCTTCTACACATGTCTTTGCTGAACGGTGAAAGGGCACAGTAACGCACTTTTCTCCCAGCAAATACACTGTTTCTAAGGAAATGGGAACACGCTGAGGAGACACTTGTGGGAGCTACTGTGACTACAACTGAGCTTCCCTAGGCACAGGGAAGCAAGAGAAATGCTGATTTCATCAAACCCAGTTACATACTCAGAATCTGTACTACTGCGCAAAAAGGCAAAACTAGCGCGTTCTAAAGCACGTCTCTTTAGTGAAAAAACCCTCTTCCTTAGAATTTGCTCAAATGCATCTGCGAAGTGTCCAACTTGTTCCCTGATTTAGAAAACGTCGAGAAACGGTCGTTTCTGCTAGGGCTGTGCTTCTACACATGTCTTTGCTGAACGGTGAAAGGGCACAGTAACGCACTTTTCTCCCAGCAAATACACTGTTTCTAAGGAAATGGGACCACGCTGAGGAGACACTTGTGGGAGCTACTGTGACTAAAACTGAGCTTCCCTAGGCACAGGGAAGCAAGAGAAATGCTGATTTCATCAAACCCAATTACATACTCAGAATCTGTACTTCTGCGCAAATAGGCAAAACTAGCGCGTTATAAAGCACATCTCTTTAGGCAAATAACCCGCTTCTTATGAAGTTGCCCAAATGCATCTGCGAAGTGTGCAACTTGTTCCCTGAGTTAGAAAACCGGAAGAAACGGTCGTTTCTGCTAGCGCTGTGCTTCTACACATGTCTTTGCTGAACGGTGAAAGGGCACAGTAATGCACTTTTCTCCCAGCAAATACACTGTTTCTAAGGAAATGGGACCCCGCTGAGGAGACACTTGTGGGAGCTACTGTGACTAAAACTGAGCTTCCCTAGGCACAGGGAAGCAAGAGAAATGCTGATTTCATCAAACCCAGTTACATACTCAGAATCTGTACTTCTGCGCAAATAGGCAAAACTAGCGTGTTATAAAGCACATCTCTTTAGGCAAAAAACCCTCTTCCTTAGAAGTTATCTCAAATGCATCTGCGAAGTGTGCAACTTGTTCCCTGAGTTAGAACACGTCGAGAAACGGTCGTTTCTGCTAGCGCTGTGCTTCTACACATGTCTTTGCTGAACGGTGAAAGGGCACAGTAATGCACTTTTCTCCCAGCAAATACACTGTTTCTAAGGAAATGGGAACACGCTGAGGAGACACTTGTGGGAGCTACTGTGACTACAACTGAGCTTCCCTACGCACAGGGAAGCAAGAGAAATGCTGATTTCATCAAACCCAGTTACATACTCAGAATCTGTACTTCTGCGCAAATAGGCAAAACTAGCGCGTTCTAAAGCACGTCTCTTTAGGCAAAAAACCCGCTTCTTACGAAGTTGCTCAAATGCATCTGCGAAGTGTCCAACTTGGTCCTTGATTTAGAAAACGTCGAGAAACGGTCGTTTCTGCTAGGGCTGTGCTTCTACACATGTCTTTGCTGAACGGTGAAAGGGCACAGTAATGCACTTTTCTCCCAGCAAATACACTGTTTCTAAGGAAATGGGACCACGCTGAGGAGACACTTGTGGGAGCTACTGTGACTAAAACTGAGCTTCCCTAGGCACAGGGAAGCAAGAGAAATGCTGATTTCATCAAACCCAGTTACATACTCAGAATCTGTACTTCTGCGCAAAAAGGCAAAACTAGCGCGTTCTAAAGCACGTCTATTTAGGCAAAAAACCCGCTTCTTACGAAGTTGCCCAAATGCATCTGCGAAGTGTGCTTGTTCCTTGAGTTCGAAAATGTCAAGAAACGGTCGTTTCTGCTAGCGCTGTGCTTCTACACATGTCTTTGCTGAACGGTGAAAGGGCACAGTAATGCACTTTTCTCCCAGCAAATACACTGTTTCTAAGGTAATGGGAACACGCTGAGGAGACACTTGTGGGAGCTACTGTGACTACAACTGAGCTTCCCTACGCACAGGGAAGCAAGAGAAATGCTGATGTCATCAAACCCAGTTACATTCTCAGAATCTGTACTTCTGCGCAAAAAGGCAAAACTAGCACGTTCTAAAGCACGTCTCTTTAGGCAAATAACCCGCTTCTTACGAAGTTGCCCAAGTGCATCTGCGAAGTGTGCAACTTGTTCCCTGAGTTAGAAAACCGGAAGAAACGGTCGTTTCTGCTAGCGCTGTGCTTCTACACATGTCTTTGCTGAACGGTGAAAGGGCACAGTAATGCACTTTTCTCCCAGCAAATACACTGTTTCTAAGGAAATGGGACCCCGCTGAGGAGACACTTGTGGGAGCTACTGTGACTTAAACTGAGCTTCCCTAGGCACAGGGAAGCAAGAGAAATGCTGATTTCATCAAACCCAGTTACATACTCAGAATCTGTACTTCTGCGCAAATAGGCAAAACTAGCGTGTTATAAAGCACATCTCTTTAGGCAAAAAACCCTCTTCCTTAGAAGTTATCTCAAATGCATCTGCGAAGTGTGCAACTTGTTCCCTGAGTTAGAAAACGTCGAGAAACGGTCGTTTCTGCTAGCGCTGTGCTTCTACACATGTCTTTGCTGAACGGTGAAAGGGCACAGTAATGCACTTTTCTCCCAGCAAATACACTGTTTCTAAGGAAATGGGAACACGCTGAGGAGACACTTGTGGGAGCTACTGTGACTACAACTGAGCTTCCCTACGCACAGGGAAGCAAGAGAAATGCTGATTTCATCAAACCCAGTTACATACTCAGAATCTGTACTTCTGCGCAAAAAGGCAAAACTAGCGCGTTCTAAAGCACGTCTCTTTAGGCAAAAAACCCGCTTCTTACGAAGTTGCTCAAATGCATCTGCGAAGTGTGCTTGTTCCTTTAATTAGAAAATGTCAAGAAACGGTCGTTTCTGCTAGCACTGTGCTTCTACACATGTCTTTGGTAAACGGTGAAAGGACACAGTAATGCACTTTTCTACCAGCAAATACACTGTTTCTAAGGAAAATGGACCCCGCTGAGGAGACACTTGTGGGAGCTACTGTGACTAAAACTGAGCTTCCCTAGGCACAGGGAAGCAAGAGAAATGCTGATTTCATCAAACCCAGTTACATACTCAGAATCTGTACTTCTGCGCAAATAGGCAAAACTAGCGCGTTCTAAAGCACGTCTCTTTAGGCAAAAAACCCTCTTCCTTAGAAGTTGCTCAAATGCATCTGCGAAGTGTGCAACTTGTTCCCTGAGTTAGAAAACGTCGAGAAACGGTCGTTTCTGCTAGCGCTGTGCTTCTACACATGTCTTTGCTGAACGGTGAAAGGGCACAGTAATGCACTTTTCTCCCAGCAAATACACTGTTTCTTAGGAAATGGGACCACGCTGAGGCGACTCTTGTGGGAGCTACTGTGACTACAACTGTGCTTCCCTACGCACAGGGAAGTAAGACAAATGCTGATTTCATCAAACCCAGTTACATACTCAGAATCTGTACTTCTGCGCAAATAGGCAAAACTAGCACATTCTAAAGCACGTCTCTTTAGGCAAATAACCCGCTTCTTACGAAGTTGGCCAAATGCATCTGCGAAGTGTGAAACTTGTTCCCTGAGTTAGAAAACGTGGAGAAACGGTCGTTTCTGCTAGCGCTGTGCTTCTACACATGTCTTTGCTGAACGGTGAAAGGGCACAGTAATGCACTTTTCTCCCAGCAAATACACTGTTTCTAAGGTAATGGGAACACGCTGAGGAGACACTTGTGGGAGCTACTGTGACTACAACTGAGCTTCCCTACGCACAGGGAAGCAAGAGAAATGCTGATGTCATCAAACCCAGTTACATACTCACAATCTGTACTTCTGCACAAAAAGGCAAAACTAGCACATTCTAAAGCACGTCTCTTAGGCAAATAACCCGCTTCTTACGAAGTTGCCCAAATGCATCTGTGAAGTGTGCAACTTGTTCCCTGAGTTAGAAAACGTCAAGAAACGGTCGTTTCTGCTAGCGCTGTGCTTCTACACATGTCTTTGCTGAACGGTGAAAGGGCACAGTAATGCACTTTTCTCCCAGCAAATACACTGTTTCTAAGGAAATGGGAACACGCTGAGGAGACACTTGTGGGAGCTACTGTGACTACAACTGAGCTTCCCTACGCACAGGGAAGCAAGAGAAATGCTGATTTCATCAAACCCAGTTACATACTCAGAATCTGTACTTCTGCGCAAATCGTAAAAACCTGCGCGTTATAAAGCACGTCTCTTTAGGCAAAAAACACTCTTCTTACGAAGATGCTCAAATGCATCTGCGAAGTGTGCTTGTTCCTTGAGTTAGAAAACGTCGAGAAACGGTCGTTTCTGCTAGCGCTGTGCTTCTACACATGTCTTTGCTGAACGGTGAAAGGGCACAGTAATGCACTTTTCTCCCAGCAAATACACTGTTTCTAAGGTAATGGGAACACGCTGAGGAGACACTTGTGGGAGCTACTGTGACTACAACTGAGCTTCCCTACGCACAGGGAAGCAAGAGAAATGCTGATTTCATCAAACCCAGTTACATACTCAGAATCTGTACTTCTGCGCAAAAAAGGCAAAACTAGGGCGTTATAAAGCACGTCTCTTTAGGCAAATAACCCGCTTCTTACGAAGTTGCCAAAATGCACCTGCGAAGGGTGCAACTTGTTCCCTGAGTTAGAAAACGTGGAGAAACGGTCGTTTCTGCTAGCGCTGTGCTTAGACACATGTCTTTGCTGAACGGTGAAACGGCACAGTAATGCACTTTTCTCCCAGCAAATACACTGTTTCTAAGGAAATGGGAACACGCTGAGGAGACACTTGTGGGAGCTACTGTGACTACAACTGAGCTTCCCTACGCACAGGGAAGCAAGAGAAATGCTGATTTCATCAAACCCAGTTACATACTCAGAATCTGTACTTCTGCGCAAAAAGGCAAAACTAGCGCGTTCTAAAGCACGTCTCTTTAGGCAAAAAACCCGCTTCTTACGAAGTTGCTCAAATGCATCTGCGAAGTGTGCAACTTGTTCCCTGAGTTAGAAAACGTCAAGAAACGGTCGTTTCTGCTAGCGCTGTGCTTCTACACATGTCTTTGCTAAACGGTGAAAGGGCACAGTAATGCACTTTTCGCCCAGCAAATACACTGTTTCTAAGGAAATGGGACCCCGCTGAGGAGACACTTGTGGGAGCTACTGTGACTAAAACTGAGCTTCCCTACGCACACAGTAGCAAGAGAAATGCTGATTTCATCTAACCCAGTTACATACTCAGAATCTGTACTACTACGCAAATAGGCAAAACTAGCGTGTTCTAAAGCACGTCTCTTTAGGCAAAAAACGCGCTTCTTACGAAGTTGCCAAATGCATCTGCGAAGAGTGCAACTGGTTCCCTGAGTTAGAAAACGTCGAGAAACAGTCGTTTCTGCTAGCGCTGTGCTTCTACACATGTCTTTGCTGAACGGTGAAAGGGCACAGTAATGCGCTTTTCTCCCAGCAAATATACTGTTTCTAAGGTAATGGGAACACGGTGAGGAGACACTTGTGGGAGCTACTGTGACTACAACTGAGCTTCCCTACGCACAGGGAAGCAAGAGAAATGCTGATTTCATCAAACCCAGTTACATACTCAGAATCTGTACTTCTGCGCAAATAGGCAAAACTAGGGCGTTATAAAGCACGTCTCTTTAGGCAAATAACCCGCTTCTTACGAAGTTGCCAAAATGCACCTGCGAAGGGTGCAACTTGTTCCCTGAGTTAGAAAACGTGGAGAAACGGTCGTTTCTGCTAGCGCTGTGCTTAGACACATGTCTTTGCTGAACGGTGAAAGGGCACAGTAATGCACTTTTCTCCCAGCAAATACACTGTTTCTAAGGTAATGGGAACACGCTGAGGAGACACTTGTGGGAGCTACTGTGACTACAACTGAGCTTCCCTACGCACAGGGAAGCAAGAGAAATGCTGATTTCATCAAACCCAGTTACATACTCAGAATCTGTACTTCTGCGCAAAAAGGCAAAACTAGCGCGTTCTAAAGCACGTCTCTTTAGGCAAAAAACCCGCTTCTTACGAAGTTGCTCAAATGCATCTGCGAAGTGTGCAACTTGTTCCCTGAGTTAGAAAACGTGGAGAAACGGTCGTTTCTGCTAGCGCTGTGCTTCTACACATGTCTTTGCTAAACGGTGAAAGGGCACAGTAATGCACTTTTCGCCCAGCAAATACACTGTTTCTAAGGAAATGGGACCCCGCTGAGGAGACACTTGTGGGAGCTACTGTGACTAAAACTGAGCTTCCCTACGCACACAGTAGCAAGAGAAATGCTGATTTCATCTAACCCAGTTACATACTCAGAATCTGTACTACTACGCAAATAGGCAAAACTAGCGTGTTCTAAAGCACGTCTCTTTAGGCAAAAAACGCGCTTCTTACGAAGTTGCCAAATGCATCTGCGAAGAGTGCAACTGGTTCCCTGAGTTAGAAAACGTCGAGAAACAGTCGTTTCTGCTAGCGCTGTGCTTCTACACATGTCTTTGCTAAACGGTGAAAGGGCACAGTAATGCACTTTTCTCCCAGCAAATACACTGTTTCTAAGGTAATGGGAACACGCTGAGGAGACACTTGTGGGAGCTACTGTGACTACAACTGAGCTTCCCTACGCACAGGGAAGCAAGAGAAATGCTGATGTCATCAAACCCAGTTACATACTCACAATCTGTACTTCTGCGCAAAAAGGCAAAACTAGCACGTTCTAAAGCACGTCTCTTAGGCAAATAACCCGCTTCTTACGAAGTTGCTCAAATGCATCTGCGAAGTGTGCAACTTGTTCCCTGAGTTAGAAAACGTCAAGAAACGGTCGTTTCTGCTAGCGCTGTGCTTCTACACATGTCTTTGCTGAACGGTGAAAGGGCACAGTAATGCACTTTTCTCCCAGCAAATACACTGTTTCTAAGGAAATGGGAACACGCTGAGGAGACACTTGTGGGAGCTACTGTGACTACAACTGAGCTTCCCTACGCACAGGGAAGCAAGAGAAATGCTGATTTCATCAAACCCAGTTACATACTCAGAATCTGTACTTCTGCGCAAATCGTAAAAACCTGCGCGTTATAAAGCACGTCTCTTTAGGCAAAAAACCCTCTTCTTACGAAGATGCTCAAATGCATCTGCGAAGTGTGCTTGTTCCTTGAGTTAGAAAACGTCGAGAAACGGTCGTTTCTGCTAGCGCTGTGCTTCTACACATGTCTTTGCTGAACGGTGAAAGGGCACAGTAATGCACTTTTCTCCCAGCAAATACACTGTTTCTAAGGTAATGGGAACACGCTGAGGAGACACTTGTGGGAGCTACTGTGACTACAACTGAGCTTCCCTACGCACAGGGAAGCAAGAGAAATGCTGATTTCATCAAACCCAGTTACATACTCAGAATCTGTACTTCTGCGACAATAGGCAAAACTAGGGCGTTATAAAGCACGTCTCTTTAGGCAAATAACCCGCTTCTTACGAAGTTGCCAAAATGCACCTGCGAAGGGTGCAACTTGTTCCCTGAGTTAGAAAACGTGGAGAAACGGTCGTTTCTGCTAGCGCTGTGCTTAGACACATGTCTTTGCTGAACGGTGAAAGGGCACAGTAATGCACTTTTCTCCCAGCAAATACACTGTTTCTAAGGTAATGGGAACACGCTGAGGAGACACTTGTGGGAGCTACTGTGACTACAACTGAGCTTCCCTACGCACAGGGAAGCAAGAGAAATGCTGATTTCATCAAACCCAGTTACATACTCAGAATCTGTACTTCTGCGCAAAAAGGCAAAACTAGCGCGTTCTAAAGCACGTCTCTTTAGGCAAAAAACCCGCTTCTTACGAAGATGCTCAAATGCATCTGCGAAGTGTGCAACTTGTTCCCTGAGTTAGAAAACGTGGAGAAACGGTCGTTTCTGCTAGCGCTGTGCTTCTACACATGTCTTTGCTAAACGGTGAAAGGGCACAGTAATGCACTTTTCGCCCAGCAAATACACTGTTTCTAAGGAAATGGGACCCCGCTGAGGAGACACTTGTGGGAGCTACTGTGACTAAAACTGAGCTTCCCTACGCACACAGTAGCAAGAGAAATGCTGATTTCATCTAACCCAGTTACATACTCAGAATCTGTACTACTACGCAAATAGGCAAAACTAGCGTGTTCTAAAGCACGTCTCTTTAGGCAAAAAACGCGCTTCTTACGAAGTTGCCAAATGCATCTGCGAAGAGTGCAACTGGTTCCCTGAGTTAGAAAACGTCGAGAAACAGTCGTTTCTGCTAGCGCTGTGCTTCTACACATGTCTTTGCTGAACGGTGAAAGGGCACAGTAATGCGCTTTTCTCCCAGCAAATACACTGTTTCTAAGGAAATGGGAACACGCTGAGGAGACACTTGTGGGAGCTACTGTGACTACAACTGAGCTTCCCTACGCACAGGGAAGCAAGAGAAATGCTGATTTCATCAAACCCAGTTACATACTCAGAATCTGTACTTTTGCGCAAATCGTAAAAACCTGCGCGTTATAAAGCACGTCTCTTTAGGCAAAAAACCCTCTTCTTACGAAGATGCTCAAATGCATCTGCGAAGTGTGCTTGTTCCTTGAGTTAGAAAACGTCGAGAAACGGTCGTTTCTGCTAGTGCTGTGCTTCTACACATGTCTTTGCTAAACGGTGAAAGGGCACAGTAATGCACTTTTCTCCCAGCAAATACACTGTTTCTAAGGTAATGGGAACACGCTGAGGAGACACTTGTGGGAGCTACTGTGACTACAACTGAGCTTCCCTACGCACAGGGAAGCAAGAGAAATGCTGATGTCATCAAACCCAGTTACATACTCACAATCTGTACTTCTGCGCAAAAAGGCAAAACTAGCACGTTCTAAAGCACGTCTCTTAGGCAAATAACCCGCTTCTTACGAAGTTGCTCAAATGCATCTGCGAAGTGTGCAACTTGTTCCCTGAGTTAGAAAACGTCAAGAAACGGTCGTTTCTGCTAGCGCTGTGCTTCTACACATGTCTTTGCTGAACGGTGAAAGGGCACAGTAATGCACTTTTCTCCCAGCAAATACACTGTTTCTAAGGAAATGGGAACACGCTGAGGAGACACTTGTGGGAGCTACTGTGACTACAACTGAGCTTCCCTACGCACAGGGAAGCAAGAGAAATGCTGATTTCATCAAACCCAGTTACATACTCAGAATCTGTACTTCTGCGCAAATCGTAAAAACCTGCGCGTTATAAAGCACGTCTCTTTAGGCAAAAAACCCTCTTCTTACGAAGATGCTCAAATGCATCTGCGAAGTGTGCTTGTTCCTTGAGTTAGAAAACGTCGAGAAACGGTCGTTTCTGCTAGCGCTGTGCTTCTACACATGTCTTTGCTGAACGGTGAAAGGGCACAGTAATGCACTTTTCTCCCAGCAAATACACTGTTTCTAAGGTAATGGGAACACGCTGAGGAGACACTTGTGGGAGCTACTGTGACTACAACTGAGCTTCCCTACGCACAGGGAAGCAAGAGAAATGCTGATTTCATCAAACCCAGTTACATACTCAGAATCTGTACTTCTGCGCAAATAGGCAAAACTAGGGCGTTATAAAGCACGTCTCTTTAGGCAAATAACCCGCTTCTTACGAAGTTGCCAAAATGCACCTGCGAAGGGTGCAACTTGTTCCCTGAGTTAGAAAACGTGGAGAAACGGTCGTTTCTGCTAGCGCTGTGCTTAGACACATGTCTTTGCTGAACGGTGAAAGGGCACAATAATGCACTTTTCTCCCAGCAAATACACTGTTTCTAAGGTAATGGGAACACGCTGAGGAGACACTTGTGGGAGCTACTGTGACTACAACTGAGCTTCCCTACGCACAGGGAAGCAAGAGAAATGCTGATTTCATCAAACCCAGTTACATACTCAGAATCTGTACTTCTGCGCAAAAAGGCAAAACTAGCGCGTTCTAAAGCACGTCTCTTTAGGCAAAAAACCCGCTTCTTACGAAGATGCTCAAATGCATCTGCGAAGTGTGCAACTTGTTCCCTGAGTTAGAAAACGTGGAGAAACGGTCGTTTCTGCTAGCGCTGTGCTTCTACACATGTCTTTGCTAAACGGTGAAAGGGCACAGTAATGCACTTTTCGCCCAGCAAATACACTGTTTCTAAGGAAATGGGACCCCGCTGAGGAGACACTTGTGGGAGCTACTGTGACTAAAACTGAGCTTCCCTACGCACACAGTAGCAAGAGAAATGCTGATTTCATCTAACCCAGTTACATACTCAGAATCTGTACTACTACGCAAATAGGCAAAACTAGCGTGTTCTAAAGCACGTCTCTTTAGGCAAAAAACGCGCTTCTTACGAAGTTGCCAAATGCATCTGCGAAGAGTGCAACTGGTTCCCTGAGTTAGAAAACGTCGAGAAACAGTCGTTTCTGCTAGCGCTGTGCTTCTACACATGTCTTTGCTGAACGGTGAAAGGGCACAGTAATGCGCTTTTCTCCCAGCAAATACACTGTTTCTAAGGAAATGGGAACACGCTGAGGAGACACTTGTGGGAGCTACTGTGACTACAACTGAGCTTCCCTACGCACAGGGAAGCAAGAGAAATGCTGATTTCATCAAACCCAGTTACATACTCAGAATCTGTACTTTTGCGCAAATCGTAAAAACCTGCGCGTTATAAAGCACGTCTCTTTAGGCAAAAAACCCTCTTCTTACGAAGATGCTCAAATGCATCTGCGAAGTGTGCTTGTTCCTTGAGTTAGAAAACGTCGAGAAACGGTCGTTTCTGCTAGTGCTGTGCTTCTACACATGTCTTTGCTAAACGGTGAAAGGGCACAGTAATGCACTTTTCTCCCAGCAAATACACTGTTTCTAAGGTAATGGGAACACGCTGAGGAGACACTTGTGGGAGCTACTGTGACTACAACTGAGCTTCCCTACGCACAGGGAAGCAAGAGAAATGCTGATGTCATCAAACCCAGTTACATACTCACAATCTGTACTTCTGCGCAAAAAGGCAAAACTAGCACGTTCTAAAGCACGTCTCTTAGGCAAATAACCCGCTTCTTACGAAGTTGCTCAAATGCATCTGCGAAGTGTGCAACTTGTTCCCTGAGTTAGAAAACGTGGAGAAACGGTCCTTTCTGCTAGCGCTGTGCTTCTACACATGTCTTTGCTGAACGGTGAAAGGGCACAGTAATGCACTTTTCTCCCAGCAAATACACTGTTTCTAAGGAAATGGGACCACGCTGAGGAGACATGTGTAGAAGCTACTGTGACTACAACTGAGCTTCCCTACGCACACGGTAGCAAGAGAAATGCTGATTTCATCAAACCCAGTTATATACTCAGAATCTGTACTACTGCGCAAATAGGCAAAACTAGCGTGTTCTAAAGCACGTCTCTTTAGGCAAAAAACGCGCTTCTTACGAAGTTGCCAAATGCATCTGCGAAGTGTGCAACTGGTTCCCTGAGTTAGAAAACGTCGATAAACAGTCGTTTCTGCTAGCGCTGTGCTTCTACACATGTCTTTGCTGAACGGTGAAAGGGCACAGTAATGCACTTTTCTCCCAGCAAGTACACTGTTTGTAAGGTAATGGGAACACGCTGAGGAGACACTTGTGGGAGCTACTGTGACTACAACTGAGCTTCCCTACGCACAGGGAAGCAAGAGAAATGCTGATTTCATCAAACCCAGTTACATACTCAGAATCTGTACTTCTGCGCAAAAAGGCAAAACTAGCGCGTTCTAAAGCACGTCTCTTTAGGCAAAAAACCCGCTTCTTACGAAGTTGCTCAAATGCATCTGCGAAGTGTGCAACTTGTTCCCTGAGTTAGAAAACGTGGAGAAACGGTCGTTTCTGCTAGCGCTGTGCTTCTACACATGTCTTTGCTAAACGGTGAAAGGGCACAGTAATGCACTTTTCGCCCAGCAAATACACTGTTTCTAAGGAAATGGGACCCCGCTGAGGAGACACTTGTGGGAGCTACTGTGACTAAAACTGAGCTTCCCTACGCACACAGTAGCAAGAGAAATGCTGATGTCATCTAACCCAGTTACATACTCAGAATCTGTACTACTACGCAAATAGGCAAAACTAGCGTGTTCTAAAGCACGTCTCTTTAGGCAAAAAACGCGCTTCTTACGAAGTTGCCAAATGCATCTGCGAAGAGTGCAACTGGTTCCCTGAGTTAGAAAAAGTCGAGAAACAGTCGTTTCTGCTAGCGCTGTGCTTCTACACATGTCTTTGCTGAACGGTGAAAGGGCACAGTAATGCGCTTTTCTCCCAGCAAATATACTGTTTCTAAGGTAATGGGAACACGGTGAGGAGACACTTATGGGAGCTACTGTGACTACAACTGAGCTTCCCTACGCACAGGGAAGCAAGAGAAATGCTGATTTCATCAAACCCAGTTACATACTCAGAATCTGTACTTCTGCTAAAATAGTCAAAACTAGCGCGTTATAAAGCACGTCTCTTTAGGCAAAAAACCCTCTTCTTACGAAGATGCTCAAATGCATCTGCGAAGTGTGCTTGTTTCTTGAGTTAGAAAACGTCGAGAAACGGTCGTTTCTGCTAGTGCTGTGCTTCTACACATGTCTTTGCTAAACGGTGAAAGGGCACAGTAATGCACTTTTCTCCCAGCAAATACACTGTTTCTAAGGTAATGGGAACACGCTGAGGAGACACTTGTGGGAGCTACTGTGACTACAACTGAGCTTCCCTACGCACAGGGAAGCAAGAGAAATGCTGATGTCATCAAACCCAGTTACATACTCACAATCTGTACTTCTGCGCAAAAAGGCAAAACTAGCACGTTCTAAAGCACGTCTCTTAGGCAAATAACCCGCTTCTTACGAAGTTGCTCAAATGCATCTGCGAAGTGTGCAACTTGTTCCCTGAGTTAGAAAACGTGGAGAAACGGTCCTTTCTGCTAGCGCTGTGCTTCTACACATGTCTTTGCTGAACGGTGAAAGGGCACAGTAATGCACTTTTCTCCCAGCAAATACACTGTTTCTAAGGAAATGGGACCACGCTGAGGAGACATGTGTAGAAGCTACTGTGACTACAACTGAGCTTCCCTACGCACACGGTAGCAAGAGAAATGCTGACTTCATCAAACCCAGTTATATACTCAGAATCTGTACTACTGCGCAAATAGGCAAAACTAGCGTGTTCTAAAGCACGTCTCTTTAGGCAAAAAACGCGCTTCTTACGAAGTTGCCAAATGCATCTGCGAAGTGTGCAACTGGTTCCCTGAGTTAGAAAACGTCGATAAACAGTCGTTTCTGCTAGCGCTGTGCTTCTACACATGTCTTTGCTGAACGGTGAAAGGGCACAGTAATGCACTTTTCTCCCAGCAAGTACACTGTTTGTAAGGTAATGGGAACACGCTGAGGAGACACTTGTGGGAGCTACTGTGACTACAACTGAGCTTCCCTACGCACAGGGAAGCAAGAGAAATGCTGATTTCATCAAACCCAGTTACATACTCAGAATCTGTACTACTGCGCAAATAGGCAAAACTAGCACGTTCTAAAGCACGTCTCTTTAGGCAAATAACCCGCTTCTTACGAAGTTGCCCAAATGCATGTGCGAAGTGTGCAACTTTTTCCCTGAGTTAGAAAACGTGGAGAAACAGTCGTTTCTGCTAGCGCTGTGCTTCTACACATGTCTTTGCTGAACGGTGAAAGGGCACAGTAATGCACTTTTCTCCCAGCAAATACACTGTTTCTAAGGAAATGGGAACACGCTGAGGAGACACTTGTGGGAGCTACTGTGACTACAACTGAGCTTCCCTACGCACAGGGAAGCAAGAGAAATGCTGATTTCATCAAACCCAGTTACATACTCAGAATCTGTACTACTGCGCAAAAAGGCAAAACTAGCGCGTTCTAAAGCACGTCTCTTTAGGGAAAAAACCCTCTTCCTTAGAATTTGCTCAAATGCATCTGCGAAGTGTGCAACTTGTTCCCTGAGTTAGAAAACGTCGAGAAACGGTCGTTTCTGCTAGCGCTGTGCTTCTACACATGTCTTTGCTGAACGGTGAAAGGGCACAGTAATGCACTTTTCTCCCAGCAAATACACTGTTTCTAAGGAAATGGGACCACGCTGAGGAGACACTTGTGGGAGCTACTGTGACTACAACTGAGCTTCCCTACGCACAGGGAAGCAAGAGAAATGCTGATTTCATCAAACCCAGTTACATACTCAGAATCTGTACTACTGCGCAAATAGGCAAAACTAGCGCGTTCTAAAGCACGTCTCTTTAGGCAAAAAACCCGCTTCTTACGAAGTTGCCCAAATGCACCTGCGAAGTGTGCAACTTGTTCCCTGAGTTAGAAAACGTGGAGAAACGGTCGTTTCTGGTAGGGCTGTGCTTCTACACATGTCTTTGCTGAACGGTGAAAGGGCACAGTAATGCACTTTTCTCCCAGCAAATACACTGTTTCTAAGGAAATGGGACCACGCTGAGGAGACACTTGTGGGAGCTACTGTGACTACAACTGAGCTTCCCTAGGCACAGGGAAGCAAGAGAAATGCTGATTTCATCAAACCCAGTTACATACTCAGAATCTGTAATACTGCGCAAATAGGCAAAACTAGCGCGTTCTAAAGCACGTCTCTTTAGGCAAAAAACCCGCTTCTTACGAAGTTGCTCAAATGCATCTGCGAAGTGTGCTTGTTCCTTGAGTTAGAAAATGTCAAGAAACGGTCGTTTCTGCTAGCGCTGTGCTTCTACACATGTCTTTGCTGAACGGTGAAAGGGCACAGTAACGCACTTTTCTCCCAGCAAATACACTGTTTCTAAGGAAATGGGAACACGCTGAGGAGACACTTGTGGGAGCTACTGTGACTACAACTGAGCTTCCCTAGGCACAGGGAAGCAAGAGAAATGCTGATTTCATCAAACCCAGTTACATACTCAGAATCTGTACTTCTGCGCAAATAGGCAAAACTAGCGCGTTCTAAAGCAAGTCTCTTTAGTGAAAAAACCCTCTTCCTTAGAATTTGCTCAAATGCATCTGCGAAGTGTCCAACTTGTTCCCTGATTTAGAAAACGTCGAGAAACGGTCGTTTCTGCTAGGGCTGTGCTTCTACACATGTCTTTGCTGAACGGTGAAAGGGCACAGTAACGCACTTTTCTCCCAGCAAATACACTGTTTCTAAGGAAATGGGACCACGCTGAGGAGACACTTGTGGGAGCTACTGTGACTAAAACTGAGCTTCCCTAGGCACAGGGAAGCAAGAGAAATGCTGATTTCATCAAACCCAATTACATACTCAGAATCTGTACTTCTGCGCAAATAGGCAAAACTAGCGCGTTATAAAGCACATCTCTTTAGGCAAATAACCCGCTTCTTATGAAGTTGCCCAAATGCATCTGCGAAGTGTGCAACTTGTTCCCTGAGTTAGAAAACCGGAAGAAACGGTCGTTTCTGCTAGCGCTGTGCTTCTACACATGTCTTTGCTGAACGGTGAAAGGGCACAGTAATGCACTTTTCTCCCAGCAAATACACTGTTTCTAAGGAAATGGGACCCCGCTGAGGAGACACTTGTGGGAGCTACTGTGACTAAAACTGAGCTTCCCTAGGCACAGGGAAGCAAGAGAAATGCTGATTTCATCAAACCCAGTTACATACTCAGAATCTGTACTTCTGCGCAAATAGGCAAAACTAGCGTGTTATAAAGCACATCTCTTTAGGCAAAAAACCCTCTTCCTTAGAAGTTATCTCAAATGCATCTGCGAAGTGTGCAACTTGTTCCCTGAGTTAGAAAACGTCGAGAAACGGTCGTTTCTGCTAGCGCTGTGCTTCTACACATGTCTTTGCTGAACGGTGAAAGGGCACAGTAATGCACTTTTCTCCCAGCAAATACACTGTTTCTAAGGAAATGGGAACACGCTGAGGAGACACTTGTGGGAGCTACTGTGACTACAACTGAGCTTCCCTACGCACAGGGAAGCAAGAGAAATGCTGATTTCATCAAACCCAGTTACATACTCAGAATCTGTACTTCTGCGCAAATAGGCAAAACTAGCGCGTTCTAAAGCACGTCTCTTTAGGCAAAAAACCCGCTTCTTACGAAGTTGCTCAAATGCATCTGCGAAGTGTCCAACTTGGTCCTTGATTTAGAAAACGTCGAGAAACGGTCGTTTCTGCTAGGGCTGTGCTTCTACACATGTCTTTGCTGAACGGTGAAAGGGCACAGTAATGCACTTTTCTCCCAGCAAATACACTGTTTCTAAGGAAATGGGACCACGCTGAGGAGACACTTGTGGGAGCTACTGTGACTAAAACTGAGCTTCCCTAGGCACAGGGAAGCAAGAGAAATGCTGATTTCATCAAACCCAGTTACATACTCAGAATCTGTACTTCTGCGCAAAAAGGCAAAACTAGCGCGTTCTAAAGCACGTCTATTTAGGCAAAAAACCCGCTTCTTACGAAGTTGCCCAAATGCATCTGCGAAGTGTGCTTGTTCCTTGAGTTCGAAAATGTCAAGAAACGGTCGTTTCTGCTAGCGCTGTGCTTCTACACATGTCTTTGCTGAACGGTGAAAGGGCACAGTAATGCACTTTTCTCCCAGCAAATACACTGTTTCTAAGGTAATGGGAACACGCTGAGGAGACACTTGTGGGAGCTACTGTGACTACAACTGAGCTTCCCTACGCACAGGGAAGCAAGAGAAATGCTGATGTCATCAAACCCAGTTACATTCTCAGAATCTGTACTTCTGCGCAAAAAGGCAAAACTAGCACGTTCTAAAGCACGTCTCTTTAGGCAAATAACCCGCTTCTTACGAAGTTGCCCAAGTGCATCTGCGAAGTGTGCAACTTGTTCCCTGAGTTAGAAAACCGGAAGAAACGGTCGTTTCTGCTAGCGCTGTGCTTCTACACATGTCTTTGCTGAACGGTGAAAGGGCACAGTAATGCACTTTTCTCCCAGCAAATACACTGTTTCTAAGGAAATGGGACCCCGCTGAGGAGACACTTGTGGGAGCTACTGTGACTTAAACTGAGCTTCCCTAGGCACAGGGAAGCAAGAGAAATGCTGATTTCATCAAACCCAGTTACATACTCAGAATCTGTACTTCTGCGCAAATAGGCAAAACTAGCGTGTTATAAAGCACATCTCTTTAGGCAAAAAACCCTCTTCCTTAGAAGTTATCTCAAATGCATCTGCGAAGTGTGCAACTTGTTCCCTGAGTTAGAAAACGTCGAGAAACGGTCGTTTCTGCTAGCGCTGTGCTTCTACACATGTCTTTGCTGAACGGTGAAAGGGCACAGTAATGCACTTTTCTCCCAGCAAATACACTGTTTCTAAGGAAATGGGAACACGCTGAGGAGACACTTGTGGGAGCTACTGTGACTACAACTGAGCTTCCCTACGCACAGGGAAGCAAGAGAAATGCTGATTTCATCAAACCCAGTTACATACTCAGAATCTGTACTTCTGCGCAAAAAGGCAAAACTAGCGCGTTCTAAAGCACGTCTCTTTAGGCAAAAAACCCGCTTCTTACGAAGTTGCTCAAATGCATCTGCGAAGTGTGCTTGTTCCTTTAATTAGAAAATGTCAAGAAACGGTCGTTTCTGCTAGCACTGTGCTTCTACACATGTCTTTGGTAAACGGTGAAAGGACACAGTAATGCACTTTTCTACCAGCAAATACACTGTTTCTAAGGAAAATGGACCCCGCTGAGGAGACACTTGTGGGAGCTACTGTGACTAAAACTGAGCTTCCCTAGGCACAGGGAAGCAAGAGAAATGCTGATTTCATCAAACCCAGTTACATACTCAGAATCTGTACTTCTGCGCAAATAGGCAAAACTAGCGCGTTCTAAAGCACGTCTCTTTAGGCAAAAAACCCTCTTCCTTAGAAGTTGCTCAAATGCATCTGCGAAGTGTGCAACTTGTTCCCTGAGTTAGAAAACGTCGAGAAACGGTCGTTTCTGCTAGCGCTGTGCTTCTACACATGTCTTTGCTGAACGGTGAAAGGGCACAGTAATGCACTTTTCTCCCAGCAAATACACTGTTTCTTAGGAAATGGGACCACGCTGAGGCGACTCTTGTGGGAGCTACTGTGACTACAACTGTGCTTCCCTACGCACAGGGAAGTAAGACAAATGCTGATTTCATCAAACCCAGTTACATACTCAGAATCTGTACTTCTGCGCAAATAGGCAAAACTAGCACATTCTAAAGCACGTCTCTTTAGGCAAATAACCCGCTTCTTACGAAGTTGGCCAAATGCATCTGCGAAGTGTGAAACTTGTTCCCTGAGTTAGAAAACGTGGAGAAACGGTCGTTTCTGCTAGCGCTGTGCTTCTACACATGTCTTTGCTGAACGGTGAAAGGGCACAGTAATGCACTTTTCTCCCAGCAAATACACTGTTTCTAAGGTAATGGGAACACGCTGAGGAGACACTTGTGGGAGCTACTGTGACTACAACTGAGCTTCCCTACGCACAGGGAAGCAAGAGAAATGCTGATGTCATCAAACCCAGTTACATACTCACAATCTGTACTTCTGCACAAAAAGGCAAAACTAGCACATTCTAAAGCACGTCTCTTAGGCAAATAACCCGCTTCTTACGAAGTTGCCCAAATGCATCTGTGAAGTGTGCAACTTGTTCCCTGAGTTAGAAAACGTCAAGAAACGGTCGTTTCTGCTAGCGCTGTGCTTCTACACATGTCTTTGCTGAACGGTGAAAGGGCACAGTAATGCACTTTTCTCCCAGCAAATACACTGTTTCTAAGGAAATGGGAACACGCTGAGGAGACACTTGTGGGAGCTACTGTGACTACAACTGAGCTTCCCTACGCACAGGGAAGCAAGAGAAATGCTGATTTCATCAAACCCAGTTACATACTCAGAATCTGTACTTCTGCGCAAATCGTAAAAACCTGCGCGTTATAAAGCACGTCTCTTTAGGCAAAAAACACTCTTCTTACGAAGATGCTCAAATGCATCTGCGAAGTGTGCTTGTTCCTTGAGTTAGAAAACGTCGAGAAACGGTCGTTTCTGCTAGCGCTGTGCTTCTACACATGTCTTTGCTGAACGGTGAAAGGGCACAGTAATGCACTTTTCTCCCAGCAAATACACTGTTTCTAAGGTAATGGGAACACGCTGAGGAGACACTTGTGGGAGCTACTGTGACTACAACTGAGCTTCCCTACGCACAGGGAAGCAAGAGAAATGCTGATTTCATCAAACCCAGTTACATACTCAGAATCTGTACTTCTGCGCAAAAAAGGCAAAACTAGGGCGTTATAAAGCACGTCTCTTTAGGCAAATAACCCGCTTCTTACGAAGTTGCCAAAATGCACCTGCGAAGGGTGCAACTTGTTCCCTGAGTTAGAAAACGTGGAGAAACGGTCGTTTCTGCTAGCGCTGTGCTTAGACACATGTCTTTGCTGAACGGTGAAACGGCACAGTAATGCACTTTTCTCCCAGCAAATACACTGTTTCTAAGGAAATGGGAACACGCTGAGGAGACACTTGTGGGAGCTACTGTGACTACAACTGAGCTTCCCTACGCACAGGGAAGCAAGAGAAATGCTGATTTCATCAAACCCAGTTACATACTCAGAATCTGTACTTCTGCGCAAAAAGGCAAAACTAGCGCGTTCTAAAGCACGTCTCTTTAGGCAAAAAACCCGCTTCTTACGAAGTTGCTCAAATGCATCTGCGAAGTGTGCAACTTGTTCCCTGAGTTAGAAAACGTCAAGAAACGGTCGTTTCTGCTAGCGCTGTGCTTCTACACATGTCTTTGCTAAACGGTGAAAGGGCACAGTAATGCACTTTTCGCCCAGCAAATACACTGTTTCTAAGGAAATGGGACCCCGCTGAGGAGACACTTGTGGGAGCTACTGTGACTAAAACTGAGCTTCCCTACGCACACAGTAGCAAGAGAAATGCTGATTTCATCTAACCCAGTTACATACTCAGAATCTGTACTACTACGCAAATAGGCAAAACTAGCGTGTTCTAAAGCACGTCTCTTTAGGCAAAAAACGCGCTTCTTACGAAGTTGCCAAATGCATCTGCGAAGAGTGCAACTGGTTCCCTGAGTTAGAAAACGTCGAGAAACAGTCGTTTCTGCTAGCGCTGTGCTTCTACACATGTCTTTGCTGAACGGTGAAAGGGCACAGTAATGCGCTTTTCTCCCAGCAAATATACTGTTTCTAAGGTAATGGGAACACGGTGAGGAGACACTTGTGGGAGCTACTGTGACTACAACTGAGCTTCCCTACGCACAGGGAAGCAAGAGAAATGCTGATTTCATCAAACCCAGTTACATACTCAGAATCTGTACTTCTGCGCAAATAGGCAAAACTAGGGCGTTATAAAGCACGTCTCTTTAGGCAAATAACCCGCTTCTTACGAAGTTGCCAAAATGCACCTGCGAAGGGTGCAACTTGTTCCCTGAGTTAGAAAACGTGGAGAAACGGTCGTTTCTGCTAGCGCTGTGCTTAGACACATGTCTTTTCTGAACGGTGAAAGGGCACAGTAATGCACTTTTCTCCCAGCAAATACACTGTTTCTAAGGTAATGGGAACACGCTGAGGAGACACTTGTGGGAGCTACTGTGACTACAACTGAGCTTCCCTACGCACAGGGAAGCAAGAGAAATGCTGATTTCATCAAACCCAGTTACATACTCAGAATCTGTACTTCTGCGCAAAAAGGCAAAACTAGCGCGTTCTAAAGCACGTCTCTTTAGGCAAAAAACCCGCTTCTTACGAAGTTGCTCAAATGCATCTGCGAAGTGTGCAACTTGTTCCCTGAGTTAGAAAACGTGGAGAAACGGTCGTTTCTGCTAGCGCTGTGCTTCTACACATGTCTTTGCTAAACGGTGAAAGGGCACAGTAATGCACTTTTCGCCCAGCAAATACACTGTTTCTAAGGAAATGGGACCCCGCTGAGGAGACACTTGTGGGAGCTACTGTGACTAAAACTGAGCTTCCCTACGCACACAGTAGCAAGAGAAATGCTGATTTCATCTAACCCAGTTACATACTCAGAATCTGTACTACTACGCAAATAGGCAAAACTAGCGTGTTCTAAAGCACGTCTCTTTAGGCAAAAAACGCGCTTCTTACGAAGTTGCCAAATGCATCTGCGAAGAGTGCAACTGGTTCCCTGAGTTAGAAAACGTCGAGAAACAGTCGTTTCTGCTAGCGCTGTGCTTCTACACATGTCTTTGCTGAACGGTGAAAGGGCACAGTAATGCGCTTTTCTCCCAGCAAATATACTGTTTCTAAGGTAATGGGAACACGGTGAGGAGACACTTGTGGGAGCTACTGTGACTACAACTGAGCTTCCCTACGCACAGGGAAGCAAGAGAAATGCTGATTTCATCAAACCCAGTTACATACTCAGAATCTGTACTTCTGCTAAAATAGTCAAAACTAGCGCGTTATAAAGCACGTCTCTTTAGGCAAAAAACCCTCTTCTTACGAAGATGATCAAATGCATCTGCGAAGTGTGCTTGTTTCTTGAGTTAGAAAACGTCGAGAAACGGTCGTTTCTGCTAGTGCTGTGCTTCTACACATGTCTTTGCTAAACGGTGAAAGGGCACAGTAATGCACTTTTCTCCCAGCAAATACACTGTTTCTAAGGTAATGGGAACACGCTGAGGAGACACTTGTGGGAGCTACTGTGACTACAACTGAGCTTCCCTACGCACAGGGAAGCAAGAGAAATGCTGATGTCATCAAACCCAGTTACATACTCACAATCTGTACTTCTGCGCAAAAAGGCAAAACTAGCACGTTCTAAAGCACGTCTCTTAGGCAAATAACCCGCTTCTTACGAAGTTGCTCAAATGCATCTGCGAAGTGTGCAACTTGTTCCCTGAGTTAGAAAACGTCAAGAAACGGTCGTTTCTGCTAGCGCTGTGCTTCTACACATGTCTTTGCTGAACGGTGAAAGGGCACAGTAATGCACTTTTCTCCCAGCAAATACACTGTTTCTAAGGAAATGGGAACACGCTGAGGAGACACTTGTGGGAGCTACTGTGACTACAACTGAGCTTCCCTACGCACAGGGAAGCAAGAGAAATGCTGATTTCATCAAACCCAGTTACATACTCAGAATCTGTACTTCTGCGCAAATCGTAAAAACCTGCGCGTTATAAAGCACGTCTCTTTAGGCAAAAAACCCTCTTCTTACGAAGATGCTCAAATGCATCTGCGAAGTGTGCTTGTTCCTTGAGTTAGAAAACGTCGAGAAACGGTCGTTTCTGCTAGCGCTGTGCTTCTACACATGTCTTTGCTGAACGGTGAAAGGGCACAGTAATGCACTTTTCTCCCAGCAAATACACTGTTTCTAAGGTAATGGGAACACGCTGAGGAGACACTTGTGGGAGCTACTGTGACTACAACTGAGCTTCCCTACGCACAGGGAAGCAAGAGAAATGCTGATTTCATCAAACCCAGTTACATACTCAGAATCTGTACTTCTGCGACAATAGGCAAAACTAGGGCGTTATAAAGCACGTCTCTTTAGGCAAATAACCCGCTTCTTACGAAGTTGCCAAAATGCACCTGCGAAGGGTGCAACTTGTTCCCTGAGTTAGAAAACGTGGAGAAACGGTCGTTTCTGCTAGCGCTGTGCTTAGACACATGTCTTTGCTGAACGGTGAAAGGGCACAGTAATGCACTTTTCTCCCAGCAAATACACTGTTTCTAAGGTAATGGGAACACGCTGAGGAGACACTTGTGGGAGCTACTGTGACTACAACTGAGCTTCCCTACGCACAGGGAAGCAAGAGAAATGCTGATTTCATCAAACCCAGTTACATACTCAGAATCTGTACTTCTGCGCAAAAAGGCAAAACTAGCGCGTTCTAAAGCACGTCTCTTTAGGCAAAAAACCCGCTTCTTACGAAGATGCTCAAATGCATCTGCGAAGTGTGCAACTTGTTCCCTGAGTTAGAAAACGTGGAGAAACGGTCGTTTCTGCTAGCGCTGTGCTTCTACACATGTCTTTGCTAAACGGTGAAAGGGCACAGTAATGCACTTTTCGCCCAGCAAATACACTGTTTCTAAGGAAATGGGACCCCGCTGAGGAGACACTTGTGGGAGCTACTGTGACTAAAACTGAGCTTCCCTACGCACACAGTAGCAAGAGAAATGCTGATTTCATCTAACCCAGTTACATACTCAGAATCTGTACTACTACGCAAATAGGCAAAACTAGCGTGTTCTAAAGCACGTCTCTTTAGGCAAAAAACGTGCTTCTTACGAAGTTGCCAAATGCATCTGCGAAGAGTGCAACTGGTTCCCTGAGTTAGAAAACGTCGAGAAACAGTCGTTTCTGCTAGCGCTGTGCTTCTACACATGTCTTTGCTGAACGGTGAAAGGGCACAGTAATGCGCTTTTCTCCCAGCAAATACACTGTTTCTAAGGAAATGGGAACACGCTGAGGAGACACTTGTGGGAGCTACTGTGACTACAACTGAGCTTCCCTACGCACAGGGAAGCAAGAGAAATGCTGATTTCATCAAACCCAGTTACATACTCAGAATCTGTACTTTTGCGCAAATCGTAAAAACCTGCGCGTTATAAAGCACGTCTCTTTAGGCAAAAAACCCTCTTCTTACGAAGATGCTCAAATGCATCTGCGAAGTGTGCTTGTTCCTTGAGTTAGAAAACGTCGAGAAACGGTCGTTTCTGCTAGTGCTGTGCTTCTACACATGTCTTTGCTAAACGGTGAAAGGGCACAGTAATGCACTTTTCTCCCAGCAAATACACTGTTTCTAAGGTAATGGGAACACGCTGAGGAGACACTTGTGGGAGCTACTGTGACTACAACTGAGCTTCCCTACGCACAGGGA
This sequence comes from Acomys minous, assembly GCF_964271855.1. Classification (NCBI taxonomy): domain Eukaryota; kingdom Metazoa; phylum Chordata; class Mammalia; order Rodentia; family Muridae; genus Acomys; species Acomys minous. Next base: position 65,675,455 of record NC_140493.1, on the reverse strand, counting down.
AGCAAGAGAAATGCTGATGTCATCAAACCCAGTTACATACTCACAATCTGTACTTCTGCGCAAAAAGGCAAAACTAGCATGTTCTAAAGCACGTCTCTTAGGCAAATAACCCGCTTCTTACGAAGTTGCTCAAATGCATCTGCGAAGTGTGCAACTTGTTCCCTGAGTTAGAAAACGTGGAGAAACGGTCCTTTCTGCTAGCGCTGTGCTTCTACACATGTCTTTGCTGAACGGTGAAAGGGCACAGTAATGCACTTTTCTCCCAGCAAATACACTGTTTCTAAGGAAATGGGACCACGCTGAGGAGACATGTGTAGAAGCTACTGTGACTACAACTGAGCTTCCCTACGCACACGGTAGCAAGAGAAATGCTGATTTCATCAAACCCAGTTATATACTCAGAATCTGTACTACTTCGCAAATAGGCAAAACTAGCGTGTTCTAAAGCACGTCTCTTTAGGCAAAAAACGCGCTTCTTACGAAGTTGCCAAATGCATCTGCGAAGTGTGCAACTGGTTCCCTGAGTTAGAAAACGTCGATAAACAGTCGTTTCTGCTAGCGCAGTGCTTCTACACATGTCTTTGCTGAACGGTGAAAGGGCACAGTAATGCACTTTTCTCCCAGCAAGTACACTGTTTGTAAGGTAATGGGAACACGCTGAGGAGACACTTGTGGGAGCTACTGTGACTACAACTGAGCTTCCCTACGCACAGGGAAGCAAGAGAAATGCTGATTTCATCAAACCCAGTTACATACTCAGAATCTGTACTTCTGCGCAAAAAGGCAAAACTAGCGCGTTCTAAAGCACGTCTCTTTAGGCAAAAAACCCGCTTCTTACGAAGTTGCTCAAATGCATCTGCGAAGTGTGCAACTTGTTCCCTGAGTTAGAAAACGTGGAGAAACGGTCGTTTCTGCTAGCGCTGTGCTTCTACACATGTCTTTGCTAAACGGTGAAAGGGCACAGTAATGCACTTTTCGCCCAGCAAATACACTGTTTCTAAGGAAATGGGACCCCGCTGAGGAGACACTTGTGGGAGCTACTGTGACTAAAACTGAGCTTCCCTACGCACACAGTAGCAAGAGAAATGCTGATTTCATCTAACCCAGTTACATACTCAGAATCTGTACTACTACGCAAATAGGCAAAACTAGCGTGTTCTAAAGCACGTCTCTTTAGGCAAAAAACGCGCTTCTTACGAAGTTGCCAAATGCATCTGCGAAGAGTGCAACTGGTTCCCTGAGTTAGAAAACGTCGAGAAACAGTCGTTTCTGCTAGCGCTGTGCTTCTACACATGTCTTTGCTGAACGGTGAAAGGGCACAGTAATGCGCTTTTCTCCCAGCAAATATACTGTTTCTAAGGTAATGGGAACACGGTGAGGAGACACTTGTGGGAGCTACTGTGACTACAACTGAGCTTCCCTACGCACAGGGAAGCAAGAGAAATGCTGATTTCATCAAACCCAGTTACATACTCAGAATCTGTACTTCTGCGCAAATAGGCAAAACTAGGGCGTTATAAAGCACGTCTCTTTAGGCAAATAACCCGCTTCTTACGAAGTTGCCAAAATGCACCTGCGAAGGGTGCAACTTGTTCCCTGAGTTAGAAAACGTGGAGAAACGGTCGTTTCTGCTAGCGCTGTGCTTAGACACATGTCTTTGCTGAACGGTGAAAGGGCACAGTAATGCACTTTTCTCCCAGCAAATACACTGTTTCTAAGGTAATGGGAACACGCTGAGGAGACACTTGTGGGAGCTACTGTGACTACAACTGAGCTTCCCTACGCACAGGGAAGCAAGAGAAATGCTGATTTCATCAAACCCAGTTACATACTCAGAATCTGTACTTCTGCGCAAAAAGGCAAAACTAGCGCGTTCTAAAGCACGTCTCTTTAGGCAAAAAACCCGCTTCTTACGAAGTTGCTCAAATGCATCTGCGAAGTGTGCAACTTGTTCCCTGAGTTAGAAAACGTGGAGAAACGGTCGTTTCTGCTAGCGCTGTGCTTCTACACATGTCTTTGCTGAACGGTGAAAGGGCACAGTAATGCACTTTTCTCCCAGCAAATACACTGTTTCTAAGGTAATGGGAACACGCTGAGGAGACACTTGTGGGAGCTACTGTGACTAAAACTGAGCTTCCCTACGCACACAGTAGCAAGAGAAATGCTGATTTCATCTAACCCAGTTACATACTCAGAATCTGTACTACTACGCAAATAGGCAAAACTAGCGTGTTCTAAAGCACGTCTCTTTAGGCAAAAAACGCGCTTCTTACGAAGTTGCCAAATGCATCTGCGAAGAGTGCAACTGGTTCCCTGAGTTAGAAAACGTCGAGAAACAGTCGTTTCTGCTAGCGCTGTGCTTCTACACATGTCTTTGCTGAACGGTGAAAGGGCACAGTAATGCGCTTTTCTCCCAGCAAATATACTGTTTCTAAGGTAATGGGAACACGGTGAGGAGACACTTGTGGGAGCTACTGTGACTACAACTGAGCTTCCCTACGCACAGGGAAGCAAGAGAAATGCTGATTTCATCAAACCCAGTTACATACTCAGAATCTGTACTTCTGCTAAAATAGTCAAAACTAGCGCGTTATAAAGCACGTCTCTTTAGGCAAAAAACCCTCTTCTTACGAAGATGCTCAAATGCATCTGCGAAGTGTGCTTGTTTCTTGAGTTAGAAAACGTCGAGAAACGGTCGTTTCTGCTAGTGCTGTGCTTCTACACATGTCTTTGCTAAACGGTGAAAGGGCACAGTAATGCACTTTTCTCCCAGCAAATACACTGTTTCTAAGGTAATGGGAACACGCTGAGGAGACACTTGTGGGAGCTACTGTGACTACAACTGAGCTTCCCTACGCACAGGGAAGCAAGAGAAATGCTGATGTCATCAAACCCAGTTACATACTCACAATCTGTACTTCTGCGCAAAAAGGCAAAACTAGCACGTTCTAAAGCACGTCTCTTAGGCAAATAACCCGCTTCTTACGAAGTTGCTCAAATGCATCTGCGAAGTGTGCAACTTGTTCCCTGAGTTAGAAAACGTCAAGAAACGGTCGTTTCTGCTAGCGCTGTGCTTCTACACATGTCTTTGCTGAACGGTGAAAGGGCACAGTAATGCACTTTTCTCCCAGCAAATACACTGTTTCTAAGGAAATGGGAACACGCTGAGGAGACACTTGTGGGAGCTACTGTGACTACAACTGAGCTTCCCTACGCACAGGGAAGCAAGAGAAATGCTGATTTCATCAAACCCAGTTACATACTCAGAATCTGTACTTCTGCGCAAATCGTAAAAACCTGCGCGTTATAAAGCACGTCTCTTTAGGCAAAAAACCCTCTTCTTACGAAGATGCTCAAATGCATCTGCGAAGTGTGCTTGTTCCTTGAGTTAGAAAACGTCGAGAAACGGTCGTTTCTGCTAGCGCTGTGCTTCTACACATGTCTTTGCTGAACGGTGAAAGGGCACAGTAATGCACTTTTCTCCCAGCAAATACACTGTTTCTAAGGTAATGGGAACACGCTGAGGAGACACTTGTGGGAGCTACTGTGACTACAACTGAGCTTCCCTACGCACAGGGAAGCAAGAGAAATGCTGATTTCATCAAACCCAGTTACATACTCAGAATCTGTACTTCTGCGCAAATAGGCAAAACTAGGGCGTTATAAAGCACGTCTCTTTAGGCAAATAACCCGCTTCTTACGAAGTTGCCAAAATGCACCTGCGAAGGGTGCAACTTGTTCCCTGAGTTAGAAAACGTGGAGAAACGGTCGTTTCTGCTAGCGCTGTGCTTAGACACATGTCTTTGCTGAACGGTGAAAGGGCACAATAATGCACTTTTCTCCCAGCAAATACACTGTTTCTAAGGTAATGGGAACACGCTGAGGAGACACTTGTGGGAGCTACTGTGACTACAACTGAGCTTCCCTACGCACAGGGAAGCAAGAGAAATGCTGATTTCATCAAACCCAGTTACATACTCAGAATCTGTACTTCTGCGCAAAAAGGCAAAACTAGCGCGTTCTAAAGCACGTCTCTTTAGGCAAAAAACCCGCTTCTTACGAAGATGCTCAAATGCATCTGCGAAGTGTGCAACTTGTTCCCTGAGTTAGAAAACGTGGAGAAACGGTCGTTTCTGCTAGCGCTGTGCTTCTACACATGTCTTTGCTAAACGGTGAAAGGGCACAGTAATGCACTTTTCGCCCAGCAAATACACTGTTTCTAAGGAAATGGGACCCCGCTGAGGAGACACTTGTGGGAGCTACTGTGACTAAAACTGAGCTTCCCTACGCACACAGTAGCAAGAGAAATGCTGATTTCATCTAACCCAGTTACATACTCAGAATCTGTACTACTACGCAAATAGGCAAAACTAGCGTGTTCTAAAGCACGTCTCTTTAGGCAAAAAACGCGCTTCTTACGAAGTTGCCAAATGAATCTGCGAAGAGTGCAACTGGTTCCCTGAGTTAGAAAACGTCGAGAAACAGTCGTTTCTGCTAGCGCTGTGCTTCTACACATGTCTTTGCTGAACGGTGAAAGGGCACAGTAATGCGCTTTTCTCCCAGCAAATACACTGTTTCTAAGGAAATGGGAACACGCTGAGGAGACACTTGTGGGAGCTACTGTGACTACAACTGAGCTTCCCTACGCACAGGGAAGCAAGAGAAATGCTGATTTCATCAAACCCAGTTACATACTCAGAATCTGTACTTTTGCGCAAATCGTAAAAACCTGCGCGTTATAAAGCACGTCTCTTTAGGCAAAAAACCCTCTTCTTACGAAGATGCTCAAATGCATCTGCGAAGTGTGCTTGTTCCTTGAGTTAGAAAACGTCGAGAAACGGTCGTTTCTGCTAGTGCTGTGCTTCTACACATGTCTTTGCTAAACGGTGAAAGGGCACAGTAATGCACTTTTCTCCCAGCAAATACACTGTTTCTAAGGTAATGGGAACACGCTGAGGAGACACTTGTGGGAGCTACTGTGACTACAACTGAGCTTCCCTACGCACAGGGAAGCAAGAGAAATGCTGATGTCATCAAACCCAGTTACATACTCACAATCTGTACTTCTGCGCAAAAAGGCAAAACTAGCACGTTCTAAAGCACGTCTCTTAGGCAAATAACCCGCTTCTTACGAAGTTGCTCAAATGCATCTGCGAAGTGTGCAACTTGTTCCCTGAGTTAGAAAACGTGGAGAAACGGTCCTTTCTGCTAGCGCTGTGCTTCTACACATGTCTTTGCTGAACGGTGAAAGGGCACAGTAATGCACTTTTCTCCCAGCAAATACACTGTTTCTAAGGAAATGGGACCACGCTGAGGAGACATGTGTAGAAGCTACTGTGACTACAACTGAGCTTCCCTACGCACACGGTAGCAAGAGAAATGCTGATTTCATCAAACCCAGTTATATACTCAGAATCTGTACTACTGCGCAAATAGGCAAAACTAGCGTGTTCTAAAGCACGTCTCTTTAGGCAAAAAACGCGCTTCTTACGAAGTTGCCAAATGCATCTGCGAAGTGTGCAACTGGTTCCCTGAGTTAGAAAACGTCGATAAACAGTCGTTTCTGCTAGCGCTGTGCTTCTACACATGTCTTTGCTGAACGGTGAAAGGGCACAGTAATGCACTTTTCTCCCAGCAAGTACACTGTTTGTAAGGTAATGGGAACACGCTGAGGAGACACTTGTGGGAGCTACTGTGACTACAACTGAGCTTCCCTACGCACAGGGAAGCAAGAGAAATGCTGATTTCATCAAACCCAGTTACATACTCAGAATCTGTACTTCTGCGCAAAAAGGCAAAACTAGCGCGTTCTAAAGCACGTCTCTTTAGGCAAAAAACCCGCTTCTTACGAAGTTGCTCAAATGCATCTGCGAAGTGTGCAACTTGTTCCCTGAGTTAGAAAACGTGGAGAAACGGTCGTTTCTGCTAGCGCTGTGCTTCTACACATGTCTTTGCTAAACGGTGAAAGGGCACAGTAATGCACTTTTCGCCCAGCAAATACACTGTTTCTAAGGAAATGGGACCCCGCTGAGGAGACACTTGTGGGAGCTACTGTGACTAAAACTGAGCTTCCCTACGCACACAGTAGCAAGAGAAATGCTGATGTCATCTAACCCAGTTACATACTCAGAATCTGTACTACTACGCAAATAGGCAAAACTAGCGTGTTCTAAAGCACGTCTCTTTAGGCAAAAAACGCGCTTCTTACGAAGTTGCCAAATGCATCTGCGAAGAGTGCAACTGGTTCCCTGAGTTAGAAAAAGTCGAGAAACAGTCGTTTCTGCTAGCGCTGTGCTTCTACACATGTCTTTGCTGAACGGTGAAAGGGCACAGTAATGCGCTTTTCTCCCAGCAAATATACTGTTTCTAAGGTAATGGGAACACGGTGAGGAGACACTTATGGGAGCTACTGTGACTACAACTGAGCTTCCCTACGCACAGGGAAGCAAGAGAAATGCTGATTTCATCAAACCCAGTTACATACTCAGAATCTGTACTTCTGCTAAAATAGTCAAAACTAGCGCGTTATAAAGCACATCTCTTTAGGCAAAAAACCCTCTTCTTACGAAGATGCTCAAATGCATCTGCGAAGTGTGCTTGTTTCTTGAGTTAGAAAACGTCGAGAAACGGTCGTTTCTGCTAGTGCTGTGCTTCTACACATGTCTTTGCTAAACGGTGAAAGGGCACAGTAATGCACTTTTCTCCCAGCAAATACACTGTTTCTAAGGTAATGGGAACACGCTGAGGAGACACTTGTGGGAGCTACTGTGACTACAACTGAGCTTCCCTACGCACAGGGAAGCAAGAGAAATGCTGATGTCATCAAACCCAGTTACATACTCACAATCTGTACTTCTGCGCAAAAAGGCAAAACTAGCACGTTCTAAAGCACGTCTCTTAGGCAAATAACCCGCTTCTTACGAAGTTGCTCAAATGCATCTGCGAAGTGTGCAACTTGTTCCCTGAGTTAGAAAACGTGGAGAAACGGTCCTTTCTGCTAGCGCTGTGCTTCTACACATGTCTTTGCTGAACGGTGAAAGGGCACAGTAATGCACTTTTCTCCCAGCAAATACACTGTTTCTAAGGAAATGGGACCACGCTGAGGAGACATGTGTAGAAGCTACTGTGACTACAACTGAGCTTCCCTACGCACACGGTAGCAAGAGAAATGCTGACTTCATCAAACCCAGTTATATACTCAGAATCTGTACTACTGCGCAAATAGGCAAAACTAGCGTGTTCTAAAGCACGTCTCTTTAGGCAAAAAACGCGCTTCTTACGAAGTTGCCAAATGCATCTGCGAAGTGTGCAACTGGTTCCCTGAGTTAGAAAACGTCGATAAACAGTCGTTTCTGCTAGCGCTGTGCTTCTACACATGTCTTTGCTGAACGGTGAAAGGGCACAGTAATGCACTTTTCTCCCAGCAAGTACACTGTTTGTAAGGTAATGGGAACACGCTGAGGAGACACTTGTGGGAGCTACTGTGACTACAACTGAGCTTCCCTACGCACAGGGAAGCAAGAGAAATGCTGATTTCATCAAACCCAGTTACATACTCAGAATCTGTACTTCTGCGCAAAAAGGCAAAACTAGCGCGTTCTAAAGCACGTCTCTTTAGGCAAAAAACCCGCTTCTTACGAAGTTGCTCAAATGCATCTGCGAAGTGTGCAACTTGTTCCCTGAGTTAGAAAACGTGGAGAAACGGTCGTTTCTGCTAGCGCTGTGCTTCTACACATGTCTTTGCTAAACGGTGAAAGGGCACAGTAATGCACTTTTCGCCCAGCAAATACACTGTTTCTAAGGAAATGGGACCCCGCTGAGGAGACACTTGTGGGAGCTACTGTGACTAAAACTGAGCTTCCCTACGCACACAGTAGCAAGAGAAATGCTGATGTCATCTAACCCAGTTACATACTCAGAATCTGTACTACTACGCAAATAGGCAAAACTAGCGTGTTCTAAAGCACGTCTCTTTAGGCAAAAAACGCGCTTCTTACGAAGTTGCCAAATGCATCTGCGAAGAGTGCAACTGGTTCCCTGAGTTAGAAAAAGTCGAGAAACAGTCGTTTCTGCTAGCGCTGTGCTTCTACACATGTCTTTGCTGAACGGTGAAAGGGCACAGTAATGCGCTTTTCTCCCAGCAAATATACTGTTTCTAAGGTAATGGGAACACGGTGAGGAGACACTTATGGGAGCTACTGTGACTACAACTGAGCTTCCCTACGCACAGGGAAGCAAGAGAAATGCTGATTTCATCAAACCCAGTTACATACTCAGAATCTGTACTTCTGCTAAAATAGTCAAAACTAGCGCGTTATAAAGCACGTCTCTTTAGGCAAAAAACCCTCTTCTTACGAAGATGCTCAAATGCATCTGCGAAGTGTGCTTGTTTCTTGAGTTAGAAAACGTCGAGAAACGGTCGTTTCTGCTAGTGCTGTGCTTCTACACATGTCTTTGCTAAACGGTGAAAGGGCACAGTAATGCACTTTTCTCCCAGCAAATACACTGTTTCTAAGGTAATGGGAACACGCTGAGGAGACACTTGTGGGAGCTACTGTGACTACAACTGAGCTTCCCTACGCACAGGGAAGCAAGAGAAATGCTGATGTCATCAAACCCAGTTACATACTCACAATCTGTACTTCTGCGCAAAAAGGCAAAACTAGCACGTTCTAAAGCACGTCTCTTAGGCAAATAACCCGCTTCTTACGAAGTTGCTCAAATGCATCTGCGAAGTGTGCAACTTGTTCCCTGAGTTAGAAAACGTGGAGAAACGGTCCTTTCTGCTAGCGCTGTGCTTCTACACATGTCTTTGCTGAACGGTGAAAGGGCACAGTAATGCACTTTTCTCCCAGCAAATACACTGTTTCTAAGGAAATGGGACCACGCTGAGGAGACATGTGTAGAAGCTACTGTGACTACAACTGAGCTTCCCTACGCACACGGTAGCAAGAGAAATGCTGACTTCATCAAACCCAGTTATATACTCAGAATCTGTACTACTGCGCAAATAGGCAAAACTAGCGTGTTCTAAAGCACGTCTCTTTAGGCAAAAAACGCGCTTCTTACGAAGTTGCCAAATGCATCTGCGAAGTGTGCAACTGGTTCCCTGAGTTAGAAAACGTCGATAAACAGTCGTTTCTGCTAGCGCTGTGCTTCTACACATGTCTTTGCTGAACGGTGAAAGGGCACAGTAATGCACTTTTCTCCCAGCAAGTACACTGTTTGTAAGGTAATGGGAACACGCTGAGGAGACACTTGTGGGAGCTACTGTGACTACAACTGAGCTTCCCTACGCACAGGGAAGCAAGAGAAATGCTGATTTCATCAAACCCAGTTACATACTCAGAATCTGTACTTCTGCGCAAAAAGGCAAAACTAGCGCGTTCTAAAGCACGTCTCTTTAGGCAAAAAACCCGCTTCTTACGAAGTTGCTCAAATGCATCTGCGAAGTGTGCAACTTGTTCCCTGAGTTAGAAAACGTGGAGAAACGGTCGTTTCTGCTAGCGCTGTGCTTCTACACATGTCTTTGCTAAACGGTGAAAGGGCACAGTAATGCACTTTTCGCCCAGCAAATACACTGTTTCTAAGGAAATGGGACCCCGCTGAGGAGACACTTGTGGGAGCTACTGTGACTAAAACTGAGCTTCCCTACGCACACAGTAGCAAGAGAAATGCTGATGTCATCTAACCCAGTTACATACTCAGAATCTGTACTACTACGCAAATAGGCAAAACTAGCGTGTTCTAAAGCACGTCTCTTTAGGCAAAAAACGCGCTTCTTACGAAGTTGCCAAATGCATCTGCGAAGAGTGCAACTGGTTCCCTGAGTTAGAAAAAGTCGAGAAACAGTCGTTTCTGCTAGCGCTGTGCTTCTACACATGTCTTTGCTGAACGGTGAAAGGGCACAGTAATGCGCTTTTCTCCCAGCAAATATACTGTTTCTAAGGTAATGGGAACACGGTGAGGAGACACTTATGGGAGCTACTGTGACTACAACTGAGCTTCCCTACGCACAGGGAAGCAAGAGAAATGCTGATTTCATCAAACCCAGTTACATACTCAGAATCTGTACTTCTGCTAAAATAGTCAAAACTAGCGCGTTATAAAGCACGTCTCTTTAGGCAAAAAACCCTCTTCTTACGAAGATGCTCAAATGCATCTGCGAAGTGTGCTTGTTTCTTGAGTTAGAAAACGTCGAGAAACGGTCGTTTCTGCTAGTGCTGTGCTTCTACACATGTCTTTGCTAAACGGTGAAAGGGCACAGTAATGCACTTTTCTCCCAGCAAATACACTGTTTCTAAGGTAATGGGAACACGCTGAGGAGACACTTGTGGGAGCTACTGTGACTACAACTGAGCTTCCCTACGCACAGGGAAGCAAGAGAAATGCTGATGTCATCAAACCCAGTTACATACTCACAATCTGTACTTCTGCGCAAAAAGGCAAAACTAGCACGTTCTAAAGCACGTCTCTTAGGCAAATAACCCGCTTCTTACGAAGTTGCTCAAATGCATCTGCGAAGTGTGCAACTTGTTCCCTGAGTTAGAAAACGTGGAGAAACGGTCCTTTCTGCTAGCGCTGTGCTTCTACACATGTCTTTGCTGAACGGTGAAAGGGCACAGTAATGCACTTTTCTCCCAGCAAATACACTGTTTCTAAGGAAATGGGACCACGCTGAGGAGACATGTGTAGAAGCTACTGTGACTACAACTGAGCTTCCCTACGCACACGGTAGCAAGAGAAATGCTGACTTCATCAAACCCAGTTATATACTCAGAATCTGTACTACTGCGCAAATAGGCAAAACTAGCGTGTTCTAAAGCACGTCTCTTTAGGCAAAAAACGCGCTTCTTACGAAGTTGCCAAATGCATCTGCGAAGTGAGCAACTGGTTCCCTGAGTTAGAAAACGTCGATAAACAGTCGTTTCTGCTAGCGCTGTGCTTCTACACATGTCTTTGCTGAACGGTGAAAGGGCACAGTAATGCACTTTTCTCCCAGCAAGTACACTGTTTGTAAGGTAATGGGAACACGCTGAGGAGACACTTGTGGGAGCTACTGTGACTACAACTGAGCTTCCCTACGCACAGGGAAGCAAGAGAAATGCTGATTTCATCAAACCCAGTTACATACTCAGAATCTGTACTTCTGCGCAAATAGGCAAAACTAGCGCGTTCTAAAGCACGTCTCTTTAGGCAAAAAACCCGCTTCTTACGAAGTTGCTCAAATGCATCTGCGAAGTGTGCAACTTGTTCCCTGAGTTAGAAAACGTGGAGAAACGGTCGTTTCTGCTAGCGCTGTGCTTCTACACATGTCTTTGCTAAACGGTGAAAGGGCACAGTAATGCACTTTTCGCCCAGCAAATACACTGTTTCTAAGGAAATGGGACCCCGCTGAGGAGACACTTGTGGGAGCTACTGTGACTAAAACTGAGCTTCCCTACGCACACAGTAGCAAGAGAAATGCTGATTTCATCTAACCCAGTTACATACTCAGAATCTGTACTACTACGCAAATAGGCAAAACTAGCGTGTTCTAAAGCACGTCTCTTTAGGCAAAAAACGCGCTTCTTACGAAGTTGCCAAATGCATCTGTGAAGAGTGCAACTGGTTCCCTGAGTTAGAAAAAGTCGAGAAACAGTCGTTTCTGCTAGCGCTGTGCTTCTACACATGTCTTTGCTGAACGGTGAAAGGGCACAGTAATGCGCTTTTCTCCCAGCAAATATACTGTTTCTAAGGTAATGGGAACACGGTGAGGAGACACTTATGGGAGCTACTGTGACTACAACTGAGCTTCCCTACGCACAGGGAAGCAAGAGAAATGCTGATTTCATCAAACCCAGTTACAAACTCAGAATCTGTACTTCTGCTAAAATAGTCAAAACTAGCGCGTTATAAAGCACGTCTCTTTAGGCAAAAAACCCTCTTCTTACGAAGATGCTCAAATGCATCTGCGAAGTGTGCTTGTTTCTTGAGTTAGAAAACGACGAGAAACGGTCGTTTCAGCTAGTGCTGTGCTTCTACACATGTCTTTGCTAAACGGTGAAAGGGCACAGTAATGCACTTTTCTCCCAGCAAATACACTGTTTCTAAGGTAATGGGAACACGCTGAGGAGACACTTGTGGGAGCTACTGTGACTACAACTGAGCTTCCCTACGCACACGGTAGCAAGAGAAATGCTGATTTCATCAAACCCAGTTATATACTCAGAATCTGTACTGCTGCGCAAATAGGCAAAACTAGCGTGTTCTAAAGCACGTCTCTTTAGGCAAAAAACGCGCTTCTTACGAAGTTGCCAAATGCATCTGCGAAGTGTGCAACTGGTTCCCTGAGTTAGAAAACGTCGATAAACAGTCGTTTCTGCTAGCGCTGTGCTTCTACACATGTCTTTGCTGAACGGTGAAAGGGCACAGTAATGCACTTTTCTCCCAGCAAGTACACTGTTTGTAAGGTAATGGGAACACGCTGAGGAGACACTTGTGGGAGCTACTGTGACTACAACTGAGCTTCCCTACGCACAGGGAAGCAAGAGAAATGCTGATTTCATCAAACCCAGTTACATACTCAGAATCTGTACTTCTGCGCAAATAGGCAAAACTAGCGCGTTCTAAAGCACGTCTCTTTAGGCAAAAAACGCGCCTCTTACGAAGTTGCCCAAATGCATCTGCGAAGTGTGCAACTGGTTCCCTGAGTTAGAAAACGTCGAGAAACGGTCGTTTCTGCTAGCGCTGTGCTTCTACACATGTCTTTGCTGAACGGTGAAAGGGCACAGTAATGCACTTTTCTCCCAGCAAATACACTGTTTCTAAGGTAATGGGAACACGCTGAGGAGACACTTGTGGGAGCTACTGTGACTAAAACTGAGCTTCCCTACGCACAGGGAAGCAAGAGAAATGCTGATTTCATCAAACCCAGTTACATACTCAGAATCTGTACTTCTGCGCAAAAAGGCAAAACTAGCGCGTTCTAAAGCACGTCTCTTTAGGCAAAAAACCCGCTTCTTACGAAGTTGCTCAAATGCATCTGCGAAGTGTGCAACTTGTTCCCTGAGTTAGAAAACGTGGAGAAACGGTCGTTTCTGCTAGCGCTGTGCTTCTACACATGTCTTTGCTGAACGGTAAAAGGGCACAGTAATGCCCTTTTTTCCCAGCAAATACACTGTTTCTAAGGAAATGGGACCACGCTGAGGAGACACTTGTGGGAGCTACTGTGACTAAAACTGAGCTTCCCTAGGCACAGGGAAGCAAGAGAAATGCTGATTTCATCAAACCCAGTTAAATACTCAGAATCTGTACTTCTGCCCAAATAGGCAAAACTAGCGCGTTATAAAGCACGTCTCTTTAGGCAAAAAACCCTCTTCCTTAGAAGTTGCTCAAATGCATCTGCAAAGTGTGGAACTTGATCCCTGAGTTAGAAAACGTCGAGAAACGGTCGTTTCTGCTAGCGCTGTGCTTCTACACATGTCTTTGCTGAACGGTGAAAGGGCACAGTAATGCACTTTTCTCCCAGCAAATACACTGTTTCTAAGGAAATGGGAACACGCTGAGGAGACACTTGTGGGAGCTACTGTGACTACAACTCAGCTTCCCTACGCACAGGGAAGCAAGAGAAATGCTGATTTCATCAAACCCAGTTACATACTCAGAATCTGTACTACAGCGCAAATAGGCAAAACTAGCGCGTTCTAAAGCACGTCTCTTTAGGCAAAATACGCTCTTCTTACGAAGATGCTCAAATGCATCTGCGAAGTGTGCTTGTTTCTTGAGTTAGAAAACGTCGAGAAACGGTCGTTTCTGCTAGTGCTGTGCTTCTACACATGTCTTTGCTAAACGGTGAAAGGGCACAGTAATGCACTTTTCTCCCAGCAAATACACTGTTTCTAAGGTAATGGGAACACGCTGAGGAGACACTTGTGGGAGCTACTGTGACTACAACTGAGCTTCCCTACGCACAGGGAAGCAAGAGAAATGCTGATTTCATCAAACCCAGTTACATACTCAGAATCTGTACTTCTGCGCAAATAGCCAAAACTAGGGCGTTATAAAGCACGTCTCTTTAGGCAAATAACCCGCTTCTTAAGAAGTTGCCAAAATGCACCTGCGAAGGGTGCAACTTGTTCCCTGAGTTAGAAAACGTGGAGAAACGGTCGTTTCTGCTAGCGCTGTGCTTAGACACATGTCTTTGCTGAACGGTGAAAGGGCACAGTAATGCACTTTTCTCCCAGCAAATACACTGTTTCTAAGGTAATGGGAACACGCTGAGGAGACACTTGTGGGAGCTACTGTGACTACAACTGAGCTTCCCTACGCACAGGGAAGCAAGAGAAATGCTGATTTCATCAAACCCAGTTACATACTCAGAATCTGTACTTCTGCGCAAAAAGGCAAAACTAGCGCGTTCTAAAGCACGTCTCTTTAGGCAAAAAACCCGCTTCTTACGAAGTTGCTCAAATGCATCTGCGAAGTGTGCAACTTGTTCCCTGAGTTAGAAAACGTGGAGAAACGGTCGTTTCTGCTAGCGCTGTGCTTCTACACATGTCTTTGCTAAACGGTGAAAGGGCACAGTAATGCACTTTTCTCCCAGCAAATACACTGTTTCTAAGGTAATGGGAACACGCTGAGGAGACACTTGTGGGAGCTACTGTGACTAAAACTGAGCTTCCCTACGCACACAGTAGCAAGAGAAATGCTGATTTCATCTAACCCAGTTACATACTCAGAATCTGTACTACTACGCAAATAGGCAAAACTAGCGTGTTCTAAAGCACGTCTCTTTAGGCAAAAAACGTGCTTCTTACGAAGTTGCCAAATGCATCTGCGAAGAGTGCAACTGGTTCCCTGAGTTAGAAAACGTCGAGAAACAGTCGTTTCTGCTAGCGCTGTGCTTCTACACATGTCTTTGCTGAACGGTGAAAGGGCACAGTAATGCGCTTTTCTCCCAGCAAATACACTGTTTCTAAGGAAATGGGAACACGCTGAGGAGACACTTGTGGGAGCTACTGTGACTACAACTGAGCTTCCCTACGCACAGGGAAGCAAGAGAAATGCTGATTTCATCAAACCCAGTTACATACTCAGAATCTGTACTTCTGCGCAAATCGTAAAAACCTGCGCGTTATAAAGCACGTCTCTTTAGGCAAAAAACCCTCTTCTTATGAAGATGCTCAAATGCATCTGCGAAGTGTGCTTGTTCCTTGAGTTAGAAAACGTCGAGAAACGGTCGTTTCTGCTAGCGCTGTGCTTCTACACATGTCTTTGCTGAACGGTGAAAGGGCACAGTAATGCACTTTTCTCCCAGCAAATACACTGTTTCTAAGGTAATGGGAACACGCTGAGGAGACACTTGTGGGAGCTACTGTGACTACAACTGAGCTTCCCTACGCACAGGGAAGCAAGAGAAATGCTGATTTCATCAAACCCAGTTACATACTCAGAATCTGTACTTCTGCGCAAATAGGCAAAACTAGGGCGTTATAAAGCACGTCTCTTTAGGCAAATAACCCGCTTCTTACGAAGTTGCCAAAATGCACCTGCGAAGGGTGCAACTTGTTCCCTGAGTTAGAAAACGTGGAGAAACGGTCGTTTCTGCTAGCGCTGTGCTTAGACACATGTCTTTGCTGAACGGTGAAAGGGCACAGTAATGCACTTTTCTCCCAGCAAATACACTGTTTCTAAGGTAATGGGAACACGCTGAGGAGACACTTGTGGGAGCTACTGTGACTACAACTGAGCTTCCCTACGCACAGGGAAGCAAGAGAAATGCTGATTTCATCAAACCCAGTTACATACTCAGAATCTGTACTTCTGCGCAAATAGGCAAAACTAGCGCGTTCTAAAGCACGTCTCTTTAGGCAAAAAACGCGCCTCTTACGAAGTTGCCCAAATGCATCTGCGAAGTGTGCAACTTGTTCCCTGAGTTAGAAAACGTGGAGAAACGGTCGTTTCTGCTAGCGCTGTGCTTCTACACATGTCTTTGCTGAACGGTGAAAGGGCACAGTAATGCGCTTTTCTCCCAGCAAATATACTGTTTCTAAGGTAATGGGAACACGGTGAGGAGACACTTATGGGAGCTACTGTGACTACAACTGAGCTTCCCTACGCACAGGGAAGCAAGAGAAATGCTGATGTCATCAAACCCAGTTACATACTCACAATCTGTACTTCTGCGCAAAAAGGCAAAACTAGCACGTTCTAAAGCACGTCTCTTAGGCAAATAACCCGCTTCTTACGAAGTTGCTCAAATGCATCTGCGAAGTGTGCAACTTGTTCCCTGAGTTAGAAAACGTGGAGAAACGGTCCTTTCTGCTAGCGCTGTGCTTCTACACATGTCTTTGCTGAACGGTGAAAGGGCACAGTAATGCACTTTTCTCCCAGCAAATACACTGTTTCTAAGGAAATGGGACCACGCTGAGGAGACATGTGTAGAAGCTACTGTGACTACAACTGAGCTTCCCTACGCACACGGTAGCAAGAGAAATGCTGATTTCATCAAACCCAGTTATATACTCAGAATCTGTACTGCTGCGCAAATAGGCAAAACTAGCGTGTTCTAAAGCACGTCTCTTTAGGCAAAAAACGCGCTTCTTACGAAGTTGCCAAATGCATCTGCGAAGTGTGCAACTGGTTCCCTGAGTTAGAAAACGTCGATAAACAGTCGTTTCTGCTAGCGCTGTGCTTCTACACATGTCTTTGCTGAACGGTGAAAGGGCACAGTAATGCACTTTTCTCCCAGCAAGTACACTGTTTGTAAGGTAATGGGAACACGCTGAGGAGACACTTGTGGGAGCTACTGTGACTACAACTGAGCTTCCCTACGCACAGGGAAGCAAGAGAAATGCTGATTTCATCAAACCCAGTTACATACTCAGAATCTGTACTTCTGCGCAAATAGGCAAAACTAGCGCGTTCTAAAGCACGTCTCTTTAGGCAAAAAACGCGCCTCTTACGAAGTTGCTCAAATGCATCTGCGAAGTGTGCAACTGGTTCCCTGAGTTAGAAAACGTCGAGAAACGGTCGTTTCTGCTAGCGCTGTGCTTCTACACATGTCTTTGCTGAACGGTGAAAGGGCACAGTAATGCACTTTTCTCCCAGCAAATACACTGTTTCTAAGGTAATGGGAACACGCTGAGGAGACACTTGTGGGAGCTACTGTGACTAAAACTGAGCTTCCCTACGCACAGGGAAGCAAGAGAAATGCTGATTTCATCAAACCCAGTTACATACTCAGAATCTGTACTTCTGCGCAAAAAGGCAAAACTAGCGCGTTCTAAAGCACGTCTCTTTAGGCAAAAAACCCGCTTCTTACGAAGTTGCTCAAATGCATCTGCGAAGTGTGCAACTTGTTCCCTGAGTTAGAAAACGTGGAGAAACGGTCGTTTCTGCTAGCGCTGTGCTTCTACACATGTCTTTGCTGAACGGTAAAAGGGCACAGTAATGCCCTTTTTTCCCAGCAAATACACTGTTTCTAAGGAAATGGGAACACGCTGAGGAGACACTTGTGGGAGCTACTGTGACTAAAACTGAGCTTCCCTAGGCACAGGGAAGCAAGAGAAATGCTGATTTCATCAAACCCAGTTAAATACTCAGAATCTGTACTTCTGCCCAAATAGGCAAAACTAGCGCGTTATAAAGCATGTCTCTTTAGGCAAAAAACCCTCTTCCTTAGAAGTTGCTCAAATGCATCTGCAAAGTGTGGAACTTGATCCCTGAGTTAGAAAACGTCGAGAAACGGTCGTTTCTGCTAGCGCTGTGCTTCTACACATGTCTTTGCTGAACGGTGAAAGGGCACAGTAATGCACTTTTCTCCCAGCAAATACACTGTTTCTAAGGAAATGGGAACACGCTGAGGAGACACTTGTGGGAGCTACTGTGACTACAACTCAGCTTCCCTACGCACAGGGAAGCAAGAGAAATGCTGATTTCATCAAACCCAGTTACATACTCAGAATCTGTACTACTGCGCAAATAGGCAAAACTAGCGCGTTCTAAAGCACGTCTCTTTAGGCAAAATACGCTCTTCTTACGAAGTTGCCCAAATGCATCTGCGAAGTGTGCAACTGGTTTCCTGAGTTAGAAAACGTCGAGAAACGGTCGTTTCTGCTAGCGGTGTGCTTCTACACATGTCTTTGCTGAACGGTGAAAGGGCACAGTAATGCACTTTTCTCCCAGCAAATACACTGTTTCTAAGGTAATGGGAACACGCTGAGGAGACACTTGTGGGAGCTACTGTGACTACAACTGAGCTTCCCTAGGCCCAGGGAAGCAAGAGAAATGCTGATGTCATCAAACCCAGTTACATACTCAGAATCTGTACTTCTGCGCAAATAGGCAAAACTAGCGCGCTCTAAAGCACGTCTCTTTAGGCAAATAACCCGCTTCTTACGAAGTTGCCCAAATGCATCTGCGAAGTGTGCAACTTGTTCCCTGAGTTCGAAAACGGGGAGAAACGGTCGTTTCAGCTAGCGCTGTGCTTCTACACATGTCTTTGCTGAATGGTGAAAGGGCACAGTAATGCACTTTTCTCCCAGCAAATACACTGTTTCGAAGGAAATGGGACCACGCTGAGGAGACATGTAGAAACACATGTCTTTGCTGAACGGTGAAAGGGCACAGTAATGCACTTTTCTCCCAGCAAATACACTGTTTCTAAGGTAATGGGAACAGGCTGAGGAGACACTTGTGGGAGCTACTGTGACTACAACTGAGCTTCCCTACGCACAGGGAAGCAAGAGAAATGCTGATTTCATCAAACCCAGTTACATACTCAGAATCTGTATTTCTGCCCACATAGGCAAAACTAGCGCGTTATAAAGCACGTCTCTTTAGGCAAATAACCCGCTTCTTACGAAGTTGCCAAAATGCACCTGCGAAGGGTGCAACTTGTTCCCTGAGTTAGAAAACGTGGAGAAACGGTCCTTTCTGCTAGCGCTGTGCTTCTACACATGTCTTTGCTGAACGGTGAAAGGGCACAGTAATGCACTTTTCTCCCAGCAAATACACTGTTTCTAAGGAAATGGGACCACGCTGAGGAGACACTTTGGGAGCTACTGTGACTACAACTGAGCTTCCCTACGCACAGGGAAGCAAGAGAAATGCTGATTTCATCAAACCCAGTTACATACTCAGAATCTGTACTTCTGCGCAAATAGGCAAAACTAGGGCGTTATAAAGCACGTCTCTTTAGGCAAATAACCCGCTTCTTACGAAGTTGCCAAAATGCATCTGCGAAGTGTGCAACTGGTTCCCTGAGTTAGAAAACGTCGATAAACAGTCGTTTCTGCTAGCGCTGTGCTTCTACACATGTCTTTGCTGAACGGTGAAAGGGCACAGTAATGCACTTTTCTCCCAGCAAGTACACTGTTTCTAAGGTAATGGGAACACGCTGAGGAGACACTTGTGGGAGCTACTGTGACTAAAACTGAGCTTCCCTAGGCACAGGGAAGCAAGAGAAATGCTGATGTCATCAAACCCAGTTACATACTCAGAATCTGTACTACTGCGCAAATAGGCAAAACTAGCGTGTTCTAAAGCACGTCTCTTTAGGCAAAAAACCCGCTTCTTACGAAGTTGGCCAAATGCATCTGCGAAGTGTGCAACTTGTTCCCTGAGTTAGAAAACGTCGAGAAACGGTCGTTTCTGCTAGCGCTCTGCTTCTACACATGTCTTTGCTGAACGGTGAAAAGGCACAGTAATGCACTTTTCTCCCAGCAAATACACTGTTTCTAAGGAAATGGGAACACGCTGAGGAGACACTTGTGGGAGCTACTGTGACTACAACTGAGCTTCCCTACGCACAGGGAAGCAAGAGAAATGCTGATTTCATCAAACCCAGTTACATACTCAGAATCTGTACTTCTGCGCAAATCGTAAAAACCTGCGCGTTATAAAGCACGTCTCTTTAGGCAAAAAACCCTCTTCTTACGAAGATGCTCAAATGCATCTGCGAAGTGTGCTTGTTCCTTGAGTTAGAAAACGTCGAGAAACGGTCGTTTCTGCTAGCGCTGTGCTTCTACACATGTCTTTGCTGAACGGTGAAAGGGCACAGTAATGCACTTTTCTCCCAGCAAATACACTGTTTCTAAGGTAATGGGAACACGCTGAGGAGACACTTGTGGGAGCTACTGTGACTACAACTGAGCTTCCCTACGCACAGGGAAGCAAGAGAAATGCTGATTTCATCAAACCCAGTTACATACTCAGAATCTGTACTTCTGCTAAAATAGTCAAAACTAGCGCGTTATAAAGCACGTCTCTTTAGGCAAAAAACCCGCTTCTTACGAAGTTGCTCAAATGCATCTGCGAAGTGTGCAACTTGTTCCCTGAGTTAGAAAACGTGGAGAAACGGTCGTTTCTGCTAGCGCTGTGCTTCTACACATGTCTTTGCTGAACGGTGAAAGGGCACAGTAATGCGCTTTTCTCCCAGCAAATATACTGTTTCTAAGGTAATGGGAACACGGTGAGGAGACACTTATGGGAGCTACTGTGACTACAACTGAGCTTCCCTACGCACAGGGAAGCAAGAGAAATGCTGATGTCATCAAACCCAGTTACATACTCACAATCTGTACTTCTGCGCAAAAAGGCAAAACTAGCACGTTCTAAAGCACGTCTCTTAGGCAAATAACCCGCTTCTTACGAAGTTGCTCAAATGCATCTGCGAAGTGTGCAACTTGTTCCCTGAGTTAGAAAACGTGGAGAAACGGTCCTTTCTGCTAGCGCTGTGCTTCTACACATGTCTTTGCTGAACGGTGAAAGGGCACAGTAATGCACTTTTCTCCCAGCAAATACACTGTTTCTAAGGAAATGGGACCACGCTGAGGAGACATGTGTAGAAGCTACTGTGACTACAACTGAGCTTCCCTACGCACACGGTAGCAAGAGAAATGCTGATTTCATCAAACCCAGTTATATACTCAGAATCTGTACTGCTGCGCAAATAGGCAAAACTAGCGTGTTCTAAAGCACGTCTCTTTAGGCAAAAAACGCGCTTCTTACGAAGTTGCCAAATGCATCTGCGAAGTGTGCAACTGGTTCCCTGAGTTAGAAAACGTCGATAAACAGTCGTTTCTGCTAGCGCTGTGCTTCTACACATGTCTTTGCTGAACGGTGAAAGGGCACAGTAATGCACTTTTCTCCCAGCAAGTACACTGTTTGTAAAGTAATGGGAACACGCTGAGGAGACACTTGTGGGAGCTACTGTGACTACAACTGAGCTTCCCTACGCACAGGGAAGCAAGAGAAATGCTGATTTCATCAAACCCAGTTACATACTCAGAATCTGTACTTCTGCGCAAATAGGCAAAACTAGCGCATTCTAAAGCACATCTATTTAGGCAAAAAACGCGCCTCTTACGAAGTTGCCCAAATGCATCTGCGAAGTGTGCAACTGGTTCCCTGAGTTAGAAAACGTCGAGAAACGGTCGTTTCTGCTAGCGCTGTGCTTCTACACATGTCTTTGCTGAACGGTGAAAGGGCACAGTAATGCACTTTTCTCCCAGCAAATACACTGTTTCTAAGGTAATGGGAACACGCTGAGGAGACACTTGTGGGAGCTACTGTGACTACAACTGAGCTTCCCTACGCACAGGGAAGCAAGAGAAATGCTGATTTCATCAAACCCAGTTACATACTCAGAATCTGTACTTCTGCGCAAAAAGGCAAAACTAGCGCGTTCTAAAGCACGTCTCTTTAGGCAAAAAACCCGCTTCTTACGAAGTTGCTCAAATGCATCTGCGAAGTGTGCAACTTGTTCCCTGAGTTAGAAAACGTGGAGAAACGGTCGTTTCTGCTAGCGCTGTGCTTCTACACATGTCTTTGCTGAACGGTGAAAGGGCACAGTAATGCACTTTTCTCCCAGCAAATACACTGTTTCTAAGGAAATGGGAACACGCTGAGGAGACACTTGTGGGAGCTACTGTGACTACAACTCAGCTTCCCTAGGCCCAGGGAAGCAAGAGAAATGCTGATGTCATCAAACCCAGTTACATACTCAGAATCTGTACTTCTGCGCAAATAGGCAAAACTAGCGCGCTCTAAAGCACGTCTCTTTAGGCAAATAACCCGCTTCTTACGAAGTTGCCCAAATGCATCTGCGAAGTGTGCAACTTGTTCCCTGAGTTCGAAAACGGGGAGAAACGGTCGTTTCAGCTAGCGCTGTGCTTCTACACATGTCTTTGCTGAATGGTGAAAGGGCACAGTAATGCACTTTTCTCCCAGCAAATACACTGTTTCTAAGGAAATGGGACCACGCTGAGGAGACATGTAGAAACACATGTCTTTGCTGAACGGTGAAAGGGCACAGTAATGCACTTTTCTCCCAGCAAATACACTGTTTCTAAGGTAATGGGAACAGGCTGAGGAGACACTTGTGGGAGCTACTGTGACTACAACTGAGCTTCCCTACGCACAGGGAAGCAAGAGAAATGCTGATTTCATCAAACCCAGTTACATACTCAGAATCTGTACTTCTGCGCAAATAGGAAAAACTAGCGCGTTCTAAAGCACATCTATTTAGGAACAAAACCCGCTTTTTACGAAGTTGCTCAAATGCATCTGCGAAGTGTGCAACTTGTTCCCTGAGTTAGAAAACGTCAAGAAACGGTCGTTTCTGCTAGCGCTGTGCTTCTACACATGTCTTTGCTGAACGGTGAAAGGGCACAGTAATGCACTTTTCTCCCAGCAAATACACTGTTTCTAAGGAAATGGGAACACGCTGAGGAGACACTTGTGGGAGCTACTGTGACTACAACTGAGCTTCCCTACGCACAGGGAAGCAAGAGAAATGCTGATTTCATCAAACCCAGTTACATACTCAGAATCTGTACTTCTGCGCAAATAGGCAAAACTAGCGCGTTCTAAAGCACGTCTCTTTAGGCAAAAAACCCGCTTCTTACGAAGTTGCTCAAATGCATCTGCGAAGTGTCCAACTTGGTCCTTGATTTAGAAAACGTCGAGAAACGGTCGTTTCTGCTAGGGCTGTGCTTCTACACATGTCTTTGCTGAACGGTGAAAGGGCACAGTAATGCACTTTTCTCCCAGCAAATACACTGTTTCTAAGGAAATGGGACCACGCTGAGGAGACACTTGTGGGAGCTACTGTGACTACAACTGAGCTTCCCTAGGCACAGGGAAGCAAGAGAAATGCTGATGTCATCAAACCCAGTTACATACTCAGAATCTGTACTTCTGCGCAAAAAGGCAAAACTAGCGCGTTCAAAAGCACGTCTCTTTAGGCAAATAACCCGCTTCTTACGAAGTTGCCCAAATGCATCTGCTAAGTGTGCAACTTGTTATCTGAGTTAGAAAACCTGGAGAAACGGTCGTTTCTGCTAGCGCTGTGCTTCTACACATGTCTTTGCTGAACGGTGAAAGGGCACAGTAATGCACTTTTCTCCCAGCAAATACAATGTTTCTAAGGAAATGGGAACACGCTGAGGAGACACTTGTGGGAGCTACTGTGACTACAACTGAGTTTCCCTAGGCACAGGGAAGTAGGACAAATGCTGATTTCATCAAACCCAGTTACATACTCAGAATCTGTACTTCTGCGCAAATAGGAAAAACTAGCGCATTCTAAAGCACATCTATTTAGGAACAAAACCCGCTTTTTACGAAGTTGCTCAAATGCATCTGCGAAGTGTGCAACGTGTTCCCTGAGTTAGAAAACGTCAAGAAACGGTCGTTTCTGCTAGCGCTGTGCTTCTACACATGTCTTTGCTGAACGGTGAAAGGGCACAGTAATGCACTTTTCTCCCAGCAAATACACTGTTTCTAAGGAAATGGGACCACGCTGAGGAGACACTTGTGGGAGCTACTGTGACTACAACTGAGCTTCCCTACGCACAGGGAAGCAAGAGAAATGCTGATTTCATCAAACCCAGTTACATACTCAGAATCTGTACTTCTGCGCAAAAAGGCAAAACTAGCGCGTTCTAAAGCACGTCTCTTTAGGCAAAAAACCCGCTTCTTACGAAGTTGCTCAAATGCATCTGCGAAGTGTGCTTGTTCCTTTAGTTAGAAAATGTCAAGAAACGGTCGTTTCTGCTAGCACTGTGCTTCTACACATGTCTTTGGTAAACGGTGAAAGGACACAGTAATGCACTTTTCTACCAGCAAATACACTGTGTCTAAGGAAAATGGACCCCGCTGAGGAGACACTTGTGGGAGCTACTGTGACTAAAACTGAGCTTCCCTAGGCACAGGGAAGCAAGAGAAATGCTGATTTCATCAAACCCAGTTACATACTCAGAATCTGTACTTCTGCGCAAATAGGCAAAACTAGCGCGTTCTAAAGCACGTCTCTTTAGGCAAAAAACCCTCTTCCTTAGAAGTTGCTCAAATGCATCTGCGAAGTGTGCAACTTGTTCCCTGAGTTAGAAAACGTCGAGAAACGGTCGTTTCTGCTAGCGCTGTGCTTCTACACATGTCTTTGCTGAACGGTGAAAGGGCACAGTAATGCACTTTTCTCCCAGCAAATACACTGTTTCTTAGGAAATGGGACCACGCTGAGGCGACTCTTGTGGGAGCTACTGTGACTACAACTGAGCTTCCCTACGCACAGGGAAGTAAGACAAATGCTGATTTCATCAAACCCAGTTACATACTCAGAATCTGTACTTCTGCGCAAATAGGCAAAACTAGCACATTCTAAAGCACGTCTCTTTAGGCAAATAACCCGCTTCTTACGAAGTTGGCCAAATGCATCTGCGAAGTGTGCAACTTGTTCCCTGAGTTAGAAAACATGGAGAAACGGTCGTTTCTGCTAGCGCTGTGCTTCTACACATGTCTTTGCTGAACGGTGAAAGGGCACAGTAATGCACTTTTCTCCCAGCAAATACACTGTTTCTAAGGAAATGGGAACACGCTGAGGAGACACTTGTGGGAGCTACTGTGACTACAACTGAGCTTCCCTACGCACAGGGAAGCAAGAGAAATGCTGATTTCATCAAACCCAGTTACATACTCAGAATCTGTACTTCTGCGCAAATAGGCAAAACTAGCGCCTTCTAAAGCACGTCTCTTTAGGCAAAAAACGCGCTTCTTACGAAGTTGCCCAAATGCATCTGCGAAGTGTGCAACTGGTTTCCTGAGTTAGAAAACCTGGAGAAACGGTCGTTTCTGCAAGCGCTGTGCTTCTACACATGTCTTTGCTGAACGGTGAAAGGGCACAGTAATGCACTTTTCTCCCAGCAAATACACTGTTTCTAAGGAAATGGGACCAGGCTGAGGAGACATTTGTGGGAGCTACTGTGACTACAACTGAGCTTCCCTAGGCACAGGGAAGCAGGACAAATGCTGATTTCATCAAACCCAGTTACATACTCGGAATCTGTACTTTTGCGCAAATAGGCAAAACTAGCGCGTTCTAAAGCACGTCTATTTAGGCAAAAAACCCGCTTCTTACGAAGTTGCTCAAATGCATCTGCGAAGTGTGCAACTTGTTCCCTGAGTTAGAAAACGTCAAGAAACGGTCGTTTCTGCTAGCGCTGTGCTTCTACACATGTCTTTGCTGAACGGTGAAAGGGCACAGTAATGCACTTTTCTCCCAGCAAATACACTGTTTCTAAGGAAATGGGAACACGCTGAGGAGACACTTGTGGGAACTACTGTGACTACAACTGAGCTTCCCTACGCACAGGGAAGCAAGAGAAATGCTGATTTCATCAAACCCAGTTACATACTCAGAATCTGTACTTCTGCGCAAATAGTCAAAACTAGCGCGTTCTAAAGCACGTCTCTTTAGGCAAAAAACCCTCTTCTTACAAAGATGCTCAAATGCATCTGCGAAGTGTGCTTGTTCCTTGAGTTAGAAAACGTCAAGAAACGGTCGTTTCTGCTAGCGCTGTGCTTCTACACATGTCTTTGCTGAACGGTGAAAGGGCACAGTAATGCACTTTTCTCCCAGCAAATACACTGTTTCTAAGGTAATGGGAACACGCTGAGGAGACACTTGTGGGAGCTACTGTGACTACAACTGAGCTTCCCTACGCACAGGGAAGCAAGAGAAATGCTGATTTCATCAAACCCAGTTACATACTCAGAATCTGTACTTCTGCTAAAATAGTCAAAACTAGCGCGTTATAAAGCACGTCTCTTTAGGCAAATAACCCGCTTCTTACGAAGTTGCCCAAATGCATCTGCGAAGTGTGCAACTTGTTCCCTGAGTTAGAAAACGTCAAGAAACGGTCGTTTCTGCTAGCGCTGTGCTTCTACACATGTCTTTGCTGAACGGTGAAAGGGCACAGTAATGCACTTTTCTCCCAGCAAATACACTGTTTCTAAGGAAATGGGAACACGCTGAGGAGACACTTGTGGGAGCTACTGTGACTACAACTGAGCTTCCCTACGCACAGGGAAGCAAGAGAAATGCTGATTTCATCAAACCCAGTTACATACTCAGAATCTGTACTTCTGCTAAAATAGTCAAAACTAGCGCGTTTTAAAGCACGTCTCTTTAGGCAAAAAACCCTCTTCTTACGAAGATGCTCAAATGCATCTGCGAAGTGTGCTTGTTCCTTGAGGTAGAAAACGTGGAGAAACGGTCGTTTCTGCTAGCGCGGTGCTTCTACACATGTCTTTGCTGAACGGTGAAAGGGCACAGTAATGCACTTTTCTCCCAGCAAATACACTGTTTCTAAGGAAATGGGAACACGCTGAGGAGACACTTGTGGGAGCTACTGTGACTAAAACTGAGCTTCCCTACGCACAGGGAAGCAAGAGAAATGCTGATTTCATCAAACCCAGTTACATACTCACAATCTGTACGTCTGCGCAAATAGGCAAAACTAGCGCGTTCTAAAGCACGTCTCTTTAGGCAAATAACCCGCTTCTTACGAAGTTGCCCAAATGCATCTGCGAAGTGTGCAACTTGTTCCCTGAGTTAGAAAACGTGGAGAAACGATCGTTTCTGCTAGCGCTGTGCTCTACACATGTCTTTGCTGAACGGTGAAAGGGCACAGTAATGCTCTTTTCTCCCAGCAAATACACTGTTTCTAAGGAAATGGGAACACGCTGAGGAGACATGTGTAGGAGCTACTGTGACTAAAACTGAGCTTCCCTACGCACACGGTAGCAAGAGTAATCCTGATTTCATCAAACCCAGTTACATACTCAGAATCTGTACTACTGCGCAAATAGGCAAAACTAGCGCGTTCTAAAGCACGTCTCTTTAGGCAAAAAACCTGCTTCTTACGAAGTTGCTCAAACGCATCTGCGAAGTGTGCTTGTTCCTTGAGTTAGAAAATGTCAAGAAACGGTTGTTTCTGCTAGCGCTGTGCTTCTACACATGTCTTTGCTAAACGGTGAAAGGGCACAGTAATGCACTTTTCTCCCAGCAAATACACTGTTTCTAAGGAAATGGGACCCCGCTGAGGAGACACTTGTGGGAGCTACTGTGACTAAAACTGAGCTTCCCTAGGCACAGGGAAGCAAGAGAAATGCTGATTTCGTCAAACCCAGTTACATACTCAGAATCTGTACTACTACGCAAATAGGCAAAACTAGCGTGTTCTAAAGCACGTCTCTTTAGGCAAAAAACGCGCTTCTTACGAAGTTGCCAAATGCATCTGCGAAGAGTGCAACTGGTTCCCTGAGTTAGAAAACGTCGAGAAACAGTCGTTTCTGCTAGCGCTGTGCTTCTACACATGTCTTTGCTGAACGGTGAAAGAACACAGTAATGCGCTTTTCTCCCAGCAAATATACTGTTTCTAAGGAAATGGGAACACGGTGAGGAGACACTTGTGGGAGCTACTGTGACTACAACTGAGCTTCCCTATGCACAGGGAAGCAAGAGAAATGCTGATTTCATCAAACCCAGTTACATACTCAGAATCTGTACTTCTGCTAAAATAGTCAAAACTAGCGCGTTATAAAGCACGTCTCTTTAGGCAAAAAACCCTCTTCTTACGAAGAAGCTCAAATGCATCTGCGAAGTGTGCTTGTTTCTTGAGTTAGAAAACGTCGAGAAACGGTCGTTTCTGCTAGCGCTGTGCTTCTACACATGTCTTTGCTAAACGGTGAAAGGGCACAGTAATGCACTTTTCTCCCAGCAAATACACTGTTTCTAAGGAAATGGGACCCCGCTGAGGAGACACTTGTGGGAGCTACTGTGACTAAAACTGAGCTTCCCTAGGCACAGGGAAGCAAGAGAAATGCTGATTTCATCAAACCCAGTTACATACTCACAATCTGTACTTCTGCGCAAATAGGCAAAACTAGCACGTTCTAAAGCACGTCTCGTTAGGCAAATAACCCGATTCTTACGAAGTTGGCCAAATGCATCTGCGAAGTGTGAAACTTGTTCCGTGAGTTAGAAAACCGGGAGAAACGGTCGTTTCTGCTAGCGCTGTGCTTCTACACATGTCTTTGCTGAACGGTGAAAGGGCACAGTAATGCACTTTTCTCCCAGCAAATACACTGTTTCTAAGGTAATGGGAACACGCTGAGGAGACACTTGTGGGAGCTACTGTGACTACAACTGAGCTTCCCTACGCACAGGGAAGCAAGAGAAATGCTGATGTCATCAAACCCAGTTACATACTCAGAATCTGTACTTCTGCGCAAATAGTCAAAACTAGCGCGTTCTAAAGCACGTCTCTTTAGGCAAAAAACCCTCTTCTTACAAAGATGCTCAAATGCATCTGCGAAGTGTGCTTGTTCCTTGAGTTAGAAAACGTCAAGAAACGGTCGTTTCTGCTAGCGCTGTGCTTCTACACATGTCTTTGCTGAACGGTGAAAGGGCACAGTAATGCACTTTTCTCCCAGCAAATACACTGTTTCTAAGGTAATGGGAACACGCTGAGGAGACACTTGTGGGAGCTACTGTGACTACAACTGAGCTTCCCTACGCACAGGGAAGCAAGAGAAATGCTGATTTCATCAAACCCAGTTACATACTCAGAATCTGTACTTCTGCTAAAATAGTCAAAACTAGCGCGTTATAAAGCACGTCTCTTTAGGCAAATAACCCGCTTCTTACGAAGTTGCCCAAATGCATCTGCGAAGTGTGCAACTTGTTCCCTGAGTTAGAAAACGTCAAGAAACGGTCGTTTCTGCTAGCGCTGTGCTTCTACACATGTCTTTGCTGAACGGTGAAAGGGCACAGTAATGCACTTTTCTCCCAGCAAATACACTGTTTCTAAGGAAATGGGAACACGCTGAGGAGACACTTGTGGGAGCTACTGTGACTACAACTGAGCTTCCCTACGCACAGGGAAGCAAGAGAAATGCTGATTTCATCAAACCCAGTTACATACTCAGAATCTGTACTTCTGCTAAAATAGTCAAAACTAGCGCGTTTTAAAGCACGTCTCTTTAGGCAAAAAACCCTCTTCTTACGAAGATGCTCAAATGCATCTGCGAAGTGTGCTTGTTCCTTGAGGTAGAAAACGTGGAGAAACGGTCGTTTCTGCTAGCGCGGTGCTTCTACACATGTCTTTGCTGAACGGTGAAAGGGCACAGTAATGCACTTTTCTCCCAGCAAATACACTGTTTCTAAGGAAATGGGACCCCGCTGAGGAGACACTTGTGGGAGCTACTGTGACTAAAACTGAGCTTCCCTAGGCACAGGGAAGCAAGAGAAATGCTGATTTCATCAAACCCAGTTACATACTCACAATCTGTACGTCTGCGCAAATAGGCAAAACTAGCGCGTTCTAAAGCACGTCTCTTTAGGCAAATAACCCGCTTCTTACGAAGTTGCCCAAATGCATCTGCGAAGTGTGCAACTTGTTCCCTGAGTTAGAAAACGTGGAGAAACGATCGTTTCTGCTAGCGCTGTGCTCTACACATGTCTTTGCTGAACGGTGAAAGGGCACAGTAATGCTCTTTTCTCCCAGCAAATACACTGTTTCTAAGGAAATGGGAACACGCTGAGGAGACATGTGTAGGAGCTACTGTGACTAAAACTGAGCTTCCCTACGCACACGGTAGCAAGAGTAATCCTGATTTCATCAAACCCAGTTACATACTCAGAATCTGTACTACTGCGCAAATAGGCAAAACTAGCGCGTTCTAAAGCACGTCTCTTTAGGCAAAAAACCCGCTTCTTACGAAGTTGCTCAAACGCATCTGCGAAGTGTGCTTGTTCCTTGAGTTAGAAAATGTCAAGAAACGGTTGTTTCTGCTAGCGCTGTGCTTCTACACATGTCTTTGCTAAACGGTGAAAGGGCACAGTAATGCACTTTTCTCCCAGCAAATACACTGTTTCTAAGGAAATGGGACCCCGCTGAGGAGACACTTGTGGGAGCTACTGTGACTAAAACTGAGCTTCCCTAGGCACAGGGAAGCAAGAGAAATGCTGATTTCGTCAAACCCAGTTACATACTCAGAATCTGTACTACTACGCAAATAGGCAAAACTAGCGTGTTCTAAAGCACGTCTCTTTAGGCAAAAAACGCGCTTCTTACGAAGTTGCCAAATGCATCTGCGAAGAGTGCAACTGGTTCCCTGAGTTAGAAAACGTCGAGAAACAGTCGTTTCTGCTAGCGCTGTGCTTCTACACATGTCTTTGCTGAACGGTGAAAGAACACAGTAATGCGCTTTTCTCCCAGCAAATATACTGTTTCTAAGGAAATGGGAACACGGTGAGGAGACACTTGTGGGAGCTACTGTGACTACAACTGAGCTTCCCTATGCACAGGGAAGCAAGAGAAATGCTGATTTCATCAAACCCAGTTACATACTCAGAATCTGTACTTCTGCTAAAATAGTCAAAACTAGCGCGTTATAAAGCACGTCTCTTTAGGCAAAAAACCCTCTTCTTACGAAGAAGCTCAAATGCATCTGCGAAGTGTGCTTGTTTCTTGAGTTAGAAAACGTCGAGAAACGGTCGTTTCTGCTAGCGCTGTGCTTCTACACATGTCTTTGCTAAACGGTGAAAGGGCACAGTAATGCACTTTTCTCCCAGCAAATACACTGTTTCTAAGGAAATGGGACCCCGCTGAGGAGACACTTGTGGGAGCTACTGTGACTAAAACTGAGCTTCCCTAGGCACAGGGAAGCAAGAGAAATGCTGATTTCATCAAACCCAGTTACATACTCACAATCTGTACTTCTGCGCAAATAGGCAAAACTAGCACGTTCTAAAGCACGTCTCGTTAGGCAAATAACCCGATTCTTACGAAGTTGGCCAAATGCATCTGCGAAGTGTGAAACTTGTTCCCTGAGTTAGAAAACCGGGAGAAACGGTCGTTTCTGCTAGCGCTGTGCTTCTACACATGTCTTTGCTGAACGGTGAAAGGGCACAGTAATGCACTTTTCTCCCAGCAAATACACTGTTTCTAAGGTAATGGGAACACGCTGAGGAGACACTTGTGGGAGCTACTGTGACTACAACTGAGCTTCCCTACGCACAGGGAAGCAAGAGAAATGCTGATGTCATCAAACCCAGTTACATACTCACAATCTGTACTTCTGCACAAAAAGGCAAAACTAGCACATTCTAAAGCACGTCTCTTAGGCAAATAACCCGCTTCTTACGAAGTTGGCCAAATGCATCTGCGAAGTGTGCAACTTGTTCCCTGAGTTAGAAAACGTCAAGAAACGGTCGTTTCTGCTAGCGCTGTGCTTCTACACATGTCTTTGCTGAACGGTGAAAGGGCACAGTAATGCACTTTTCTCCCAGCAAATACACTGTTTCTAAGGAAATGGGAACACGCTGAGGAGACACTTGTGGGAGCTACTGTGACTACAACTGAGCTTCCCTACGCACAGGGAAGCAAGAGAAATGCTGATTTCATCAAACCCAGTTACATACTCAGAATCTGTACTTCTGCGCAAATCGTAAAAACCTGCGCGTTATAAAGCACGTCTCTTTAGGCAAAAAACCCTCTTCTTACGAAGATGCTCAAATGCATCTGCGAAGTGTGCTTGTTCCTTGAGTTAGAAAACGTCGAGAAACGGTCGTTTCTGCTAGCGCTGTGCTTCTACACATGTCTTTGCTGAACGGTGAAAGGGCACAGTAATGCACTTTTCTCCCAGCAAATACACTGTTTCTAAGGTAATGGGAACACGCTGAGGAGACACTTGTGGGAGCTACTGTGACTACAACTGAGCTTCCCTACGCACAGGGAAGCAAGAGAAATGCTGATTTCATCAAACCCAGTTACATACTCAGAATCTGTACTTCTGCGCAAATAGGCAAAACTAGGGCGTTATAAAGCACGTCTCTTTAGGCAAATAACCCGCTTCTTACGAAGTTGCCAAAATGCACCTGCGAAGGGTGCAACTTGTTCCCTGAGTTAGAAAACGTGGAGAAACGGTCGTTTCTGCTAGCGCTGTGCTTAGACACATGTCTTTGCTGAACGGTGAAACGGCACAGTAATGCACTTTTCTCCCAGCAAATACACTGTTTCTAAGGAAATGGGAACACGCTGAGGAGACACTTGTGGGAGCTACTGTGACTACAACTGAGCTTCCCTACGCACAGGGAAGCAAGAGAAATGCTGATTTCATCAAACCCAGTTACATACTCAGAATCTGTACTTCTGCGCAAAAAGGCAAAACTAGCGCGTTCTAAAGCACGTCTCTTTAGGCAAAAAACCCGCTTCTTACGAAGTTGCTCAAATGCATCTGCGAAGTGTGCAACTTGTTCCCTGAGTTAGAAAACGTGGAGAAACGGTCGTTTCTGCTAGCGCTGTGCTTCTACACATGTCTTTGCTAAACGGTGAAAGGGCACAGTAATGCAATTTTCGCCCAGCAAATACACTGTTTCTAAGGAAATGGGACCCCGCTGAGGAGACACTTGTGGGAGCTACTGTGACTAAAACTGAGCTTCCCTACGCACACAGTAGCAAGAGAAATGCTGATTTCATCTAACCCAGTTACATACTCAGAATCTGTACTACTACGCAAATAGGCAAAACTAGCGTGTTCTAAAGCACGTCTCTTTAGGCAAAAAACGCGCTTCTTACGAAGTTGCCAAATGCATCTGCGAAGAGTGCAACTGGTTCCCTGAGTTAGAAAACGTCGAGAAACAGTCGTTTCTGCTAGCGCTGTGCTTCTACACATGTCTTTGCTGAACGGTGAAAGGGCACAGTAATGCGCTTTTCTCCCAGCAAATATACTGTTTCTAAGGTAATGGGAACACGGTGAGGAGACACTTGTGGGAGCTACTGTGACTACAACTGAGCTTCCCTACGCACAGGGAAGCAAGAGAAATGCTGATTTCATCAAACCCAGTTACATACTCAGAATCTGTACTTCTGCGCAAATCGTAAAAACCTGCGCGTTATAAAGCACGTCTCTTTAGGCAAAAAACCCTCTTCTTACGAAGATGCTCAAATGCATCTGCGAAGTGTGCTTGTTCCTTGAGTTAGAAAACGTCGAGAAACGGTCGTTTCTGCTAGTGCTGTGCTTCTACACATGTCTTTGCTAAACGGTGAAAGGGCACAGTAATGCACTTTTCTCCCAGCAAATACACTGTTTCTAAGGTAATGGGAACACGCTGAGGAGACACTTGTGGGAGCTACTGTGACTACAACTGAGCTTCCCTACGCACAGGGAAGCAAGAGAAATGCTGATGTCATCAAACCCAGTTACATACTCACAATCTGTACTTCTGCGCAAAAAGGCAAAACTAGCACGTTCTAAAGCACGTCTCTTAGGCAAATAACCCGCTTCTTACGAAGTTGCTCAAATGCATCTGCGAAGTGTGCAACTTGTTCCCTGAGTTAGAAAACGTGGAGAAACGGTCCTTTCTGCTAGCGCTGTGCTTCTACACATGTCTTTGCTGAACGGTGAAAGGGCACAGTAATGCACTTTTCTCCCAGCAAATACACTGTTTCTAAGGAAATGGGACCACGCTGAGGAGACATGTGTAGAAGCTACTGTGACTACAACTGAGCTTCCCTACGCACACGGTAGCAAGAGAAATGCTGATTTCATCAAACCCAGTTATATACTCAGAATCTGTACTACTGCGCAAATAGGCAAAACTAGCGTGTTCTAAAGCACGTCTCTTTAGGCAAAAAACGCGCTTCTTACGAAGTTGCCAAATGCATCTGCGAAGTGTGCAACTGGTTCCCTGAGTTAGAAAACGTCGATAAACAGTCGTTTCTGCTAGCGCTGTGCTTCTACACATGTCTTTGCTGAACGGTGAAAGGGCACAGTAATGCACTTTTCTCCTAGCAAGTACACTGTTTGTAAGGTAATGGGAACACGCTGAGGAGACACTTGTGGGAGCTACTGTGACTACAACTGAGCTTCCCTACGCACAGGGAAGCAAGAGAAATGCTGATTTCATCAAACCCAGTTACATACTCAGAATCTGTACTTCTGCGCAAAAAGGCAAAACTAGCGCGTTCTAAAGCACGTCTCTTTAGGCAAAAAACCCGCTTCTTATGAAGTTGCTCAAATGCATCTGCGAAGTGTGCAACTTGTTCCCTGAGTTAGAAAACGTGGAGAAACGGTCGTTTCTGCTAGCGCTGTGCTTCTACACATGTCTTTGCTAAACGGTGAAAGGGCACAGTAATGCACTTTTCGCCCAGCAAATACACTGTTTCTAAGGAAATGGGACCCCGCTGAGGAGACACTTGTGGGAGCTACTGTGACTAAAACTGAGCTTCCCTACGCACACAGTAGCAAGAGAAATGCTGATGTCATCTAACCCAGTTACATACTCAGAATCTGTACTACTACGCAAATAGGCAAAACTAGCGTGTTCTAAAGCACGTCTCTTTAGGCAAAAAACGCGCTTCTTACGAAGTTGCCAAATGCATCTGCGAAGAGTGCAACTGGTTCCCTGAGTTAGAAAAAGTCGAGAAACAGTCGTTTCTGCTAGCGCTGTGCTTCTACACATGTCTTTGCTGAACGGTGAAAGGGCACAGTAATGCGCTTTTCTCCCAGCAAATATACTGTTTCTAAGGTAATGGGAACACGGTGAGGAGACACTTATGGGAGCTACTGTGACTACAACTGAGCTTCCCTACGCACAGGGAAGCAAGAGAAATGCTGATTTCATCAAACCCAGTTACATACTCAGAATCTGTACTTCTGCTAAAATAGTCAAAACTAGCGCGTTATAAAGCACGTTTCTTTAGGCAAAAAACCCTCTTCTTACGAAGATGCTCAAATGCATCTGCGAAGTGTGCTTGTTTCTTGAGTTAGAAAACGTCGAGAAACGGTCGTTTCTGCTAGTGCTGTGCTTCTACACATGTCTTTGCTAAACGGTGAAAGGGCACAGTAATGCACTTTTCTCCCAGCAAATACACTGTTTCTAAGGTAATGGGACCCCGCTGAGGAGACACTTGTGGGAGCTACTGTGACTACAACTGAGCTTCCCTACGCACAGGGAAGCAAGAGAAATGCTGATGTCATCAAACCCAGTTACATACTCACAATCTGTACTTCTGCGCAAAAAGGCAAAACTAGCGCGTTCTAAAGCACGTCTCTTTAGGCAAAAAACCCGCTTCTTACGAAGTTGCTCAAATGCATCTGCGAAGTGTGCTTGTTCCTTGAGTTAGAAAATGTCAAGAAACGGTCGTTTCTGCTAGCGCTGTGCTTCTACACATGTCTTTGCTGAACGGTGAAAGGGCACAGTAACGCACTTTTCTCCCAGCAAATACACTGTTTCTAAGGAAATGGGAACACGCTGAGGAGACACTTGTGGGAGCTACTGTGACTACAACTGAGCTTCCCTAGGCACAGGGAAGCAAGAGAAATGCTGATTTCATCAAACCCAGTTACATACTCAGAATCTGTACTACTGCGCAAAAAGGCAAAACTAGCGCGTTCTAAAGCACGTCTCTTTAGTGAAAAAACCCTCTTCCTTAGAATTTGCTCAAATGCATCTGCGAAGTGTCCAACTTGTTCCCTGATTTAGAAAACGTCGAGAAACGGTCGTTTCTGCTAGGGCTGTGCTTCTACACATGTCTTTGCTGAACGGTGAAAGGGCACAGTAACGCACTTTTCTCCCAGCAAATACACTGTTTCTAAGGAAATGGGACCACGCTGAGGAGACACTTGTGGGAGCTACTGTGACTAAAACTGAGCTTCCCTAGGCACAGGGAAGCAAGAGAAATGCTGATTTCATCAAACCCAATTACATACTCAGAATCTGTACTTCTGCGCAAATAGGCAAAACTAGCGCGTTATAAAGCACATCTCTTTAGGCAAATAACCCGCTTCTTATGAAGTTGCCCAAATGCATCTGCGAAGTGTGCAACTTGTTCCCTGAGTTAGAAAACCGGAAGAAACGGTCGTTTCTGCTAGCGCTGTGCTTCTACACATGTCTTTGCTGAACGGTGAAAGGGCACAGTAATGCACTTTTCTCCCAGCAAATACACTGTTTCTAAGGTAATGGGAACACGCTGAGGAGACACTTGTGGGAGCTACTGTGACTAAAACTGAGCTTCCCTAGGCACAGGGAAGCAAGAGAAATGCTGATGTCATCAAACCCAGTTACATACTCAGAATCTGTACTACTGCGCAAATAGGCAAAACTAGCGTGTTATAAAGCACATCTCTTTAGGCAAAAAACCCTCTTCCTTAGAAGTTATCTCAAATGCATCTGCGAAGTGTGCAACTTGTTCCCTGAGTTAGAAAACGTCGAGAAACGGTCGTTTCTTCTAGCGCTGTGCTTCTACACATGTCTTTGCTGAACGGTGAAAGGGCACAGTAATGCACTTTTCTCCCAGCAAATACACTGTTTCTAAGGAAATGGGAACACGCTGAGGAGACACTTGTGGGAGCTACTGTGACTACAACTGAGCTTCCCTACGCACAGGGAAGCAAGAGAAATGCTGATTTCATCAAACCCAGTTACATACTCAGAATCTGTACTTCTGCGCAAAAAGGCAAAACTAGCGCGTTCTAAAGCACGTCTCTTTAGGCAAAAAACCCGCTTCTTACGAAGTTGCTCAAATGCATCTGCGAAGTGTGCTTGTTCCTTTAATTAGAAAATGTCAAGAAACGGTCGTTTCTGCTAGCACTGTGCTTCTACACATGTCTTTGGTAAACGGTGAAAGGACACAGTAATGCACTTTTCTACCAGCAAATACACTGTTTCTAAGGAAAATGGACCCCGCTGAGGAGACACTTGTGGGAGCTACTGTGACTAAAACTGAGCTTCCCTAGGCACAGGGAAGCAAGAGAAATGCTGATTTCATCAAACCCAGTTACATACTCAGAATCTGTACTTCTGCGCAAATAGGCAAAACTAGCGCGTTCTAAAGCACGTCTCTTTAGGCAAAAAACCCTCTTCCTTAGAAGTTGCTCAAATGCATCTGCGAAGTGTGCAACTTGTTCCCTGAGTTAGAAAACGTCGAGAAACGGTCGTTTCTGCTAGCGCTGTGCTTCTACACATGTCTTTGCTGAACGGTGAAAGGGCACAGTAATGCACTTTTCTCCCAGCAAATACACTGTTTCTTAGGAAATGGGACCACGCTGAGGCGACTCTTGTGGGAGCTACTGTGACTACAACTGTGCTTCCCTACGCACAGGGAAGTAAGACAAATGCTGATTTCATCAAACCCAGTTACATACTCAGAATCTGTACTTCTGCGCAAATAGGCAAAACTAGCACATTCTAAAGCACGTCTCTTTAGGCAAATAACCCGCTTCTTACGAAGTTGGCCAAATGCATCTGCGAAGTGTGAAACTTGTTCCCTGAGTTAGAAAACGTGGAGAAACGGTCGTTTCTGCTAGCGCTGTGCTTCTACACATGTCTTTGCTGAACGGTGAAAGGGCACAGTAATGCACTTTTCTCCCAGCAAATACACTGTTTCTAAGGTAATGGGAACACGCTGAGGAGACACTTGTGGGAGCTACTGTGACTACAACTGAGCTTCCCTACGCACAGGGAAGCAAGAGAAATGCTGATGTCATCAAACCCAGTTACATACTCACAATCTGTACTTCTGCACAAAAAGGCAAAACTAGCACATTCTAAAGCACGTCTCTTAGGCAAATAACCCGCTTCTTACGAAGTTGCCCAAATGCATCTGTGAAGTGTGCAACTTGTTCCCTGAGTTAGAAAACGTCAAGAAACGGTCGTTTCTGCTAGCGCTGTGCTTCTACACATGTCTTTGCTGAACGGTGAAAGGGCACAGTAATGCACTTTTCTCCCAGCAAATACACTGTTTCTAAGGAAATGGGAACACGCTGAGGAGACACTTGTGGGAGCTACTGTGACTACAACTGAGCTTCCCTACGCACAGGGAAGCAAGAGAAATGCTGATTTCATCAAACCCAGTTACATACTCAGAATCTGTACTTCTGCGCAAATCGTAAAAACCTGCGCGTTATAAAGCACGTCTCTTTAGGCAAAAAACACTCTTCTTACGAAGATGCTCAAATGCATCTGCGAAGTGTGCTTGTTCCTTGAGTTAGAAAACGTCGAGAAACGGTCGTTTCTGCTAGCGCTGTGCTTCTACACATGTCTTTGCTGAACGGTGAAAGGGCACAGTAATGCACTTTTCTCCCAGCAAATACACTGTTTCTAAGGTAATGGGAACACGCTGAGGAGACACTTGTGGGAGCTACTGTGACTACAACTGAGCTTCCCTACGCACAGGGAAGCAAGAGAAATGCTGATTTCATCAAACCCAGTTACATACTCAGAATCTGTACTTCTGCGCAAATAGGCAAAACTAGGGCGTTATAAAGCACGTCTCTTTAGGCAAATAACCCGCTTCTTACGAAGTTGCCAAAATGCACCTGCGAAGGGTGCAACTTGTTCCCTGAGTTAGAAAACGTGGAGAAACGGTCGTTTCTGCTAGCGCTGTGCTTAGACACATGTCTTTGCTGAACGGTGAAACGGCACAGTAATGCACTTTTCTCCCAGCAAATACACTGTTTCTAAGGAAATGGGAACACGCTGAGGAGACACTTGTGGGAGCTACTGTGACTACAACTGAGCTTCCCTACGCACAGGGAAGCAAGAGAAATGCTGATTTCATCAAACCCAGTTACATACTCAGAATCTGTACTTCTGCGCAAAAAGGCAAAACTAGCGCGTTCTAAAGCACGTCTCTTTAGGCAAAAAACCCGCTTCTTACGAAGTTGCTCAAATGCATCTGCGAAGTGTGCAACTTGTTCCCTGAG
Organism: Acomys minous; assembly: GCF_964271855.1. Classification (NCBI taxonomy): domain Eukaryota; kingdom Metazoa; phylum Chordata; class Mammalia; order Rodentia; family Muridae; genus Acomys; species Acomys minous. The sequence continues at coordinate 65,636,416 of NC_140493.1, read as the reverse complement.
TTAGAAAACGTCAAGAAACGGTCGTTTCTGCTAGCGCTGTGCTTCTACACATGTCTTTGCTAAACGGTGAAAGGGCACAGTAATGCACTTTTCGCCCAGCAAATACACTGTTTCTAAGGAAATGGGACCCCGCTGAGGAGACACTTGTGGGAGCTACTGTGACTAAAACTGAGCTTCCCTACGCACACAGTAGCAAGAGAAATGCTGATTTCATCTAACCCAGTTACATACTCAGAATCTGTACTACTACGCAAATAGGCAAAACTAGCGTGTTCTAAAGCACGTCTCTTTAGGCAAAAAACGCGCTTCTTACGAAGTTGCCAAATGCATCTGCGAAGAGTGCAACTGGTTCCCTGAGTTAGAAAACGTCGAGAAACAGTCGTTTCTGCTAGCGCTGTGCTTCTACACATGTCTTTGCTGAACGGTGAAAGGGCACAGTAATGCGCTTTTCTCCCAGCAAATATACTGTTTCTAAGGTAATGGGAACACGGTGAGGAGACACTTGTGGGAGCTACTGTGACTACAACTGAGCTTCCCTACGCACAGGGAAGCAAGAGAAATGCTGATTTCATCAAACCCAGTTACATACTCAGAATCTGTACTTCTGCGCAAATAGGCAAAACTAGGGCGTTATAAAGCACGTCTCTTTAGGCAAATAACCCGCTTCTTACGAAGTTGCCAAAATGCACCTGCGAAGGGTGCAACTTGTTCCCTGAGTTAGAAAACGTGGAGAAACGGTCGTTTCTGCTAGCGCTGTGCTTAGACACATGTCTTTGCTGAACGGTGAAAGGGCACAGTAATGCACTTTTCTCCCAGCAAATACACTGTTTCTAAGGTAATGGGAACACGCTGAGGAGACACTTGTGGGAGCTACTGTGACTACAACTGAGCTTCCCTACGCACAGGGAAGCAAGAGAAATGCTGATTTCATCAAACCCAGTTACATACTCAGAATCTGTACTTCTGCGCAAAAAGGCAAAACTAGCGCGTTCTAAAGCACGTCTCTTTAGGCAAAAAACCCGCTTCTTACGAAGTTGCTCAAATGCATCTGCGAAGTGTGCAACTTGTTCCCTGAGTTAGAAAACGTGGAGAAACGGTCGTTTCTGCTAGCGCTGTGCTTCTACACATGTCTTTGCTAAACGGTGAAAGGGCACAGTAATGCACTTTTCGCCCAGCAAATACACTGTTTCTAAGGAAATGGGACCCCGCTGAGGAGACACTTGTGGGAGCTACTGTGACTAAAACTGAGCTTCCCTACGCACACAGTAGCAAGAGAAATGCTGATTTCATCTAACCCAGTTACATACTCAGAATCTGTACTACTACGCAAATAGGCAAAACTAGCGTGTTCTAAAGCACGTCTCTTTAGGCAAAAAACGCGCTTCTTACGAAGTTGCCAAATGCATCTGCGAAGAGTGCAACTGGTTCCCTGAGTTAGAAAACGTCGATAAACAGTCGTTTCTGCTAGCGCTGTGCTTCTACACATGTCTTTGCTGAACGGTGAAAGGGCACAGTAATGCGCTTTTCTCCCAGCAAATATACTGTTTCTAAGGTAATGGGAACACGGTGAGGAGACACTTGTGGGAGCTACTGTGACTACAACTGAGCTTCCCTACGCACAGGGAAGCAAGAGAAATGCTGATTTCATCAAACCCAGTTACATACTCAGAATCTGTACTTCTGCTAAAATAGTCAAAACTAGCGCGTTATAAAGCACGTCTCTTTAGGCAAAAAACCCTCTTCTTACGAAGATGCTCAAATGCATCTGCGAAGTGTGCTTGTTTCTTGAGTTAGAAAACGTCGAGAAACGGTCGTTTCTGCTAGTGCTGTGCTTCTACACATGTCTTTGCTAAACGGTGAAAGGGCACAGTAATGCACTTTTCTCCCAGCAAATACACTGTTTCTAAGGTAATGGGAACACGCTGAGGAGACACTTGTGGGAGCTACTGTGACTACAACTGAGCTTCCCTACGCACAGGGAAGCAAGAGAAATGCTGATGTCATCAAACCCAGTTACATACTCACAATCTGTACTTCTGCGCAAAAAGGCAAAACTAGCACGTTCTAAAGCACGTCTCTTAGGCAAATAACCCGCTTCTTACGAAGTTGCTCAAATGCATCTGCGAAGTGTGCAACTTGTTCCCTGAGTTAGAAAACGTCAAGAAACGGTCGTTTCTGCTAGCGCTGTGCTTCTACACATGTCTTTGCTGAACGGTGAAAGGGCACAGTAATGCACTTTTCTCCCAGCAAATACACTGTTTCTAAGGAAATGGGAACACGCTGAGGAGACACTTGTGGGAGCTACTGTGACTACAACTGAGCTTCCCTACGCACAGGGAAGCAAGAGAAATGCTGATTTCATCAAACCCAGTTACATACTCAGAATCTGTACTTCTGCGCAAATCGTAAAAACCTGCGCGTTATAAAGCACGTCTCTTTAGGCAAAAAACCCTCTTCTTACGAAGATGCTCAAATGCATCTGCGAAGTGTGCTTGTTCCTTGAGTTAGAAAACGTCGAGAAACGGTCGTTTCTGCTAGCGCTGTGCTTCTACACATGTCTTTGCTGAACGGTGAAAGGGCACAGTAATGCACTTTTCTCCCAGCAAATACACTGTTTCTAAGGTAATGGGAACACGCTGAGGAGACACTTGTGGGAGCTACTGTGACTACAACTGAGCTTCCCTAGGCACAGGGAAGCAAGAGAAATGCTGATTTCATCAAACCCAGTTACATACTCAGAATCTGTACTTCTGCGCAAATAGGCAAAACTAGGGCGTTATAAAGCACGTCTCTTTAGGCAAATAACCCGCTTCTTACGAAGTTGCCAAAATGCACCTGCGAAGGGTGCAACTTGTTCCCTGAGTTAGAAAACGTGGAGAAACGGTCGTTTCTGCTAGCGCTGTGCTTAGACACATGTCTTTGCTGAACGGTGAAAGGGCACAGTAATGCACTTTTCTCCCAGCAAATACACTGTTTCTAAGGTAATGGGAACACGCTGAGGAGACACTTGTGGGAGCTACTGTGACTACAACTGAGCTTCCCTACGCACAGGGAAGCAAGAGAAATGCTGATTTCATCAAACCCAGTTACATACTCAGAATCTGTACTTCTGCGCAAAAAGGCAAAACTAGCGCGTTCTAAAGCACGTCTCTTTAGGCAAAAAACCCGCTTCTTACGAAGATGCTCAAATGCATCTGCGAAGTGTGCAACTTGTTCCCTGAGTTAGAAAACGTGGAGAAACGGTCGTTTCTGCTAGCGCTGTGCTTCTACACATGTCTTTGCTAAACGGTGAAAGGGCACAGTAATGCAATTTTCGCCCAGCAAATACACTGTTTCTAAGGAAATGGGACCCCGCTGAGGAGACACTTGTGGGAGCTACTGTGACTAAAACTGAGCTTCCCTACGCACACAGTAGCAAGAGAAATGCTGATTTCATCTAACCCAGTTACATACTCAGAATCTGTACTACTACGCAAATAGGCAAAACTAGCGTGTTCTAAAGCACGTCTCTTTAGGCAAAAAACGCGCTTCTTACGAAGTTGCCAAATGCATCTGCGAAGAGTGCAACTGGTTCCCTGAGTTAGAAAACGTCGAGAAACAGTCGTTTCTGCTAGCGCTGTGCTTCTACACATGTCTTTGCTGAACGGTGAAAGGGCACAGTAATGCGCTTTTCTCCCAGCAAATACACTGTTTCTAAGGAAATGGGAACACGCTGAGGAGACACTTGTGGGAGCTACTGTGACTACAACTGAGCTTCCCTACGCACAGGGAAGCAAGAGAAATGCTGATTTCATCAAACCCAGTTACATACTCAGAATCTGTACTTTTGCGCAAATCGTAAAAACCTGCGCGTTATAAAGCACGTCTCTTTAGGCAAAAAACCCTCTTCTTACGAAGATGCTCAAATGCATCTGCGAAGTGTGCTTGTTCCTTGAGTTAGAAAACGTCGAGAAACGGTCGTTTCTGCTAGTGCTGTGCTTCTACACATGTCTTTGCTAAACGGTGAAAGGGCACAGTAATGCACTTTTCTCCCAGCAAATACACTGTTTCTAAGGTAATGGGAACACGCTGAGGAGACACTTGTGGGAGCTACTGTGACTACAACTGAGCTTCCCTACGCACAGGGAAGCAAGAGAAATGCTGATGTCATCAAACCCAGTTACATACTCACAATCTGTACTTCTGCGCAAAAAGGCAAAACTAGCACGTTCTAAAGCACGTCTCTTAGGCAAATAACCCGCTTCTTACGAAGTTGCTCAAATGCATCTGCGAAGTGTGCAACTTGTTCCCTGAGTTAGAAAACGTGGAGAAACGGTCCTTTCTGCTAGCGCTGTGCTTCTACACATGTCTTTGCTGAACGGTGAAAGGGCACAGTAATGCACTTTTCTCCCAGCAAATACACTGTTTCTAAGGAAATGGGACCACGCTGAGGAGACATGTGTAGAAGCTACTGTGACTACAACTGAGCTTCCCTACGCACACGGTAGCAAGAGAAATGCTGATTTCATCAAACCCAGTTATATACTCAGAATCTGTACTACTGCGCAAATAGGCAAAACTAGCGTGTTCTAAAGCACGTCTCTTTAGGCAAAAAACGCGCTTCTTACGAAGTTGCCAAATGCATCTGCGAAGTGTGCAACTGGTTCCCTGAGTTAGAAAACGTCGATAAACAGTCGTTTCTGCTAGCGCTGTGCTTCTACACATGTCTTTGCTGAACGGTGAAAGGGCACAGTAATGCACTTTTCTCCCAGCAAGTACACTGTTTGTAAGGTAATGGGAACACGCTGAGGAGACACTTGTGGGAGCTACTGTGACTACAACTGAGCTTCCCTACGCACAGGGAAGCAAGAGAAATGCTGATTTCATCAAACCCAGTTACATACTCAGAATCTGTACTTCTGCGCAAAAAGGCAAAACTAGCGCGTTCTAAAGCACGTCTCTTTAGGCAAAAAACCCGCTTCTTACGAAGTTGCTCAAATGCATCTGCGAAGTGTGCAACTTGTTCCCTGAGTTAGAAAACGTGGAGAAACGGTCGTTTCTGCTAGCGCTGTGCTTCTACACATGTCTTTGCTAAACGGTGAAAGGGCACAGTAATGCACTTTTCGCCCAGCAAATACACTGTTTCTAAGGAAATGGGACCCCGCTGAGGAGACACTTGTGGGAGCTACTGTGACTAAAACTGAGCTTCCCTACGCACACAGTAGCAAGAGAAATGCTGATTTCATCTAACCCAGTTACATACTCAGAATCTGTACTACTACGCAAATAGGCAAAACTAGCGTGTTCTAAAGCACGTCTCTTTAGGCAAAAAACGCGCTTCTTACGAAGTTGCCAAATGCATCTGCGAAGAGTGCAACTGGTTCCCTGAGTTAGAAAACGTCGAGAAACAGTCGTTTCTGCTAGCGCTGTGCTTCTACACATGTCTTTGCTGAACGGTGAAAGGGCACAGTAATGCGCTTTTCTCCCAGCAAATATACTGTTTCTAAGGTAATGGGAACACGGTGAGGAGACACTTGTGGGAGCTACTGTGACTACAACTGAGCTTCCCTACGCACAGGGAAGCAAGAGAAATGCTGATTTCATCAAACCCAGTTACATACTCAGAATCTGTACTTCTGCGCAAATAGGCAAAACTAGGGCGTTATAAAGCACGTCTCTTTAGGCAAATAACCCGCTTCTTACGAAGTTGCCAAAATGCACCTGCGAAGGGTGCAACTTGTTCCCTGAGTTAGAAAACGTGGAGAAACGGTCGTTTCTGCTAGCGCTGTGCTTAGACACATGTCTTTGCTGAACGGTGAAAGGGCACAGTAATGCACTTTTCTCCCAGCAAATACACTGTTTCTAAGGTAATGGGAACACGCTGAGGAGACACTTGTGGGAGCTACTGTGACTACAACTGAGCTTCCCTACGCACAGGGAAGCAAGAGAAATGCTGATTTCATCAAACCCAGTTACATACTCAGAATCTGTACTTCTGCGCAAAAAGGCAAAACTAGCGCGTTCTAAAGCACGTCTCTTTAGGCAAAAAACCCGCTTCTTACGAAGTTGCTCAAATGCATCTGCGAAGTGTGCAACTTGTTCCCTGAGTTAGAAAACGTCAAGAAACGGTCGTTTCTGCTAGCGCTGTGCTTCTACACATGTCTTTGCTAAACGGTGAAAGGGCACAGTAATGCACTTTTCGCCCAGCAAATACACTGTTTCTAAGGAAATGGGACCCCGCTGAGGAGACACTTGTGGGAGCTACTGTGACTAAAACTGAGCTTCCCTACGCACACAGTAGCAAGAGAAATGCTGATTTCATCTAACCCAGTTACATACTCAGAATCTGTACTACTACGCAAATAGGCAAAACTAGCGTGTTCTAAAGCACGTCTCTTTAGGCAAAAAACGCGCTTCTTACGAAGTTGCCAAATGCATCTGCGAAGAGTGCAACTGGTTCCCTGAGTTAGAAAACGTCGAGAAACAGTCGTTTCTGCTAGCGCTGTGCTTCTACACATGTCTTTGCTGAACGGTGAAAGGGCACAGTAATGCGCTTTTCTCCCAGCAAATATACTGTTTCTAAGGTAATGGGAACACGGTGAGGAGACACTTGTGGGAGCTACTGTGACTACAACTGAGCTTCCCTACGCACAGGGAAGCAAGAGAAATGCTGATTTCATCAAACCCAGTTACATACTCAGAATCTGTACTTCTGCTAAAATAGTCAAAACTAGCGCGTTATAAAGCACGTCTCTTTAGGCAAAAAACCCTCTTCTTACGAAGATGCTCAAATGCATCTGCGAAGTGTGCTTGTTTCTTGAGTTAGAAAACGTCGAGAAACGGTCGTTTCTGCTAGTGCTGTGCTTCTACACATGTCTTTGCTAAACGGTGAAAGGGCACAGTAATGCACTTTTCTCCCAGCAAATACACTGTTTCTAAGGTAATGGGAACACGCTGAGGAGACACTTGTGGGAGCTACTGTGACTACAACTGAGCTTCCCTACGCACAGGGAAGCAAGAGAAATGCTGATGTCATCAAACCCAGTTACATACTCACAATCTGTACTTCTGCGCAAAAAGGCAAAACTAGCACGTTCTAAAGCACGTCTCTTAGGCAAATAACCCGCTTCTTACGAAGTTGCTCAAATGCATCTGCGAAGTGTGCAACTTGTTCCCTGAGTTAGAAAACGTCAAGAAACGGTCGTTTCTGCTAGCGCTGTGCTTCTACACATGTCTTTGCTGAACGGTGAAAGGGCACAGTAATGCACTTTTCTCCCAGCAAATACACTGTTTCTAAGGAAATGGGAACACGCTGAGGAGACACTTGTGGGAGCTACTGTGACTACAACTGAGCTTCCCTACGCACAGGGAAGCAAGAGAAATGCTGATTTCATCAAACCCAGTTACATACTCAGAATCTGTACTTCTGCGCAAATCGTAAAAACCTGCGCGTTATAAAGCACGTCTCTTTAGGCAAAAAACCCTCTTCTTACGAAGATGCTCAAATGCATCTGCGAAGTGTGCTTGTTCCTTGAGTTAGAAAACGTCGAGAAACGGTCGTTTCTGCTAGCGCTGTGCTTCTACACATGTCTTTGCTGAACGGTGAAAGGGCACAGTAATGCACTTTTCTCCCAGCAAATACACTGTTTCTAAGGTAATGGGAACACGCTGAGGAGACACTTGTGGGAGCTACTGTGACTACAACTGAGCTTCCCTACGCACAGGGAAGCAAGAGAAATGCTGATTTCATCAAACCCAGTTACATACTCAGAATCTGTACTTCTGCGCAAATAGGCAAAACTAGGGCGTTATAAAGCACGTCTCTTTAGGCAAATAACCCGCTTCTTACGAAGTTGCCAAAATGCACCTGCGAAGGGTGCAACTTGTTCCCTGAGTTAGAAAACGTGGAGAAACGGTCGTTTCTGCTAGCGCTGTGCTTAGACACATGTCTTTGCTGAACGGTGAAAGGGCACAGTAATGCACTTTTCTCCCAGCAAATACACTGTTTCTAAGGTAATGGGAACACGCTGAGGAGACACTTGTGGGAGCTACTGTGACTACAACTGAGCTTCCCTACGCACAGGGAAGCAAGAGAAATGCTGATTTCATCAAACCCAGTTAAATACTCAGAATCTGTACTTCTGCGCAAAAAGGCAAAACTAGCGCGTTCTAAAGCACGTCTCTTTAGGCAAAAAACCCGCTTCTTACGAAGATGCTCAAATGCATCTGCGAAGTGTGCAACTTGTTCCCTGAGTTAGAAAACGTGGAGAAACGGTCGTTTCTGCTAGCGCTGTGCTTCTACACATGTCTTTGCTAAACGGTGAAAGGGCACAGTAATGCACTTTTCGCCCAGCAAATACACTGTTTCTAAGGAAATGGGACCCCGCTGAGGAGACACTTGTGGGAGCTACTGTGACTAAAACTGAGCTTCCCTACGCACACAGTAGCAAGAGAAATGCTGATTTCATCTAACCCAGTTACATACTCAGAATCTGTACTACTACGCAAATAGGCAAAACTAGCGTGTTCTAAAGCACGTCTCTTTAGGCAAAAAACGCGCTTCTTACGAAGTTGCCAAATGCATCTGCGAAGAGTGCAACTGGTTCCCTGAGTTAGAAAACGTCGAGAAACAGTCGTTTCTGCTAGCGCTGTGCTTCTACACATGTCTTTGCTGAACGGTGAAAGGGCACAGTAATGCGCTTTTCTCCCAGCAAATACACTGTTTCTAAGGAAATGGGAACACGCTGAGGAGACACTTATGGGAGCTACTGTGACTACAACTGAGCTTCCCTACGCACAGGGAAGCAAGAGAAATGCTGATTTCATCAAACCCAGTTACATACTCAGAATCTGTACTTCTGCTAAAATAGTCAAAACTAGCGCGTTATAAAGCACGTCTCTTTAGGCAAAAAACCCTCTTCTTACGAAGATGCTCAAATGCATCTGCGAAGTGTGCTTGTTTCTTGAGTTAGAAAACGTCGAGAAACGGTCGTTTCTGCTAGTGCTGTGCTTCTACACATGTCTTTGCTAAACGGTGAAAGGGCACAGTAATGCACTTTTCTCCCAGCAAATACACTGTTTCTAAGGTAATGGGAACACGCTGAGGAGACACTTGTGGGAGCTACTGTGACTACAACTGAGCTTCCCTACGCACAGGGAAGCAAGAGAAATGCTGATGTCATCAAACCCAGTTACATACTCACAATCTGTACTTCTGCGCAAAAAGGCAAAACTAGCACGTTCTAAAGCACGTCTCTTAGGCAAATAACCCGCTTCTTACGAAGTTGCTCAAATGCATCTGCGAAGTGTGCAACTTGTTCCCTGAGTTAGAAAACGTGGAGAAACGGTCCTTTCTGCTAGCGCTGTGCTTCTACACATGTCTTTGCTGAACGGTGAAAGGGCACAGTAATGCACTTTTCTCCCAGCAAATACACTGTTTCTAAGGAAATGGGACCACGCTGAGGAGACATGTGTAGAAGCTACTGTGACTACAACTGAGCTTCCCTACGCACACGGTAGCAAGAGAAATGCTGATTTCATCAAACCCAGTTATATACTCAGAATCTGTACTACTGCGCAAATAGGCAAAACTAGCGTGTTCTAAAGCACGTCTCTTTAGGCAAAAAACGCGCTTCTTACGAAGTTGCCAAATGCATCTGCGAAGTGTGCAACTGGTTCCCTGAGTTAGAAAACGTCGATAAACAGTCGTTTCTGCTAGCGCTGTGCTTCTACACATGTCTTTGCTGAACGGTGAAAGGGCACAGTAATGCACTTTTCTCCCAGCAAGTACACTGTTTGTAAGGTAATGGGAACACGCTGAGGAGACACTTGTGGGAGCTACTGTGACTACAACTGAGCTTCCCTACGCACAGGGAAGCAAGAGAAATGCTGATTTCATCAAACCCAGTTACATACTCAGAATCTGTACTTCTGCGCAAAAAGGCAAAACTAGCGCGTTCTAAAGCACGTCTCTTTAGGCAAAAAACCCGCTTCTTACGAAGTTGCTCAAATGCATCTGCGAAGTGTGCAACTTGTTCCCTGAGTTAGAAAACGTGGAGAAACGGTCGTTTCTGCTAGCGCTGTGCTTCTACACATGTCTTTGCTAAACGGTGAAAGGGCACAGTAATGCACTTTTCGCCCAGCAAATACACTGTTTCTAAGGAAATGGGACCCCGCTGAGGAGACACTTGTGGGAGCTACTGTGACTAAAACTGAGCTTCCCTACGCACACAGTAGCAAGAGAAATGCTGATTTCATCTAACCCAGTTACATACTCAGAATCTGTACTACTACGCAAATAGGCAAAACTAGCGTGTTCTAAAGCACGTCTCTTTAGGCAAAAAACGCGCTTCTTACGAAGTTGCCAAATGCATCTGTGAAGAGTGCAACTGGTTCCCTGAGTTAGAAAAAGTCGAGAAACAGTCGTTTCTGCTAGCGCTGTGCTTCTACACATGTCTTTGCTGAACGGTGAAAGGGCACAGTAATGCGCTTTTCTCCCAGCAAATATACTGTTTCTAAGGTAATGGGAACACGGTGAGGAGACACTTATGGGAGCTACTGTGACTACAACTGAGCTTCCCTACGCACAGGGAAGCAAGAGAAATGCTGATTTCATCAAACCCAGTTACAAACTCAGAATCTGTACTTCTGCTAAAATAGTCAAAACTAGCGCGTTATAAAGCACGTCTCTTTAGGCAAAAAACCCTCTTCTTACGAAGATGCTCAAATGCATCTGCGAAGTGTGCTTGTTTCTTGAGTTAGAAAACGTCGAGAAACGGTCGTTTCTGCTAGTGCTGTGCTTCTACACATGTCTTTGCTAAACGGTGAAAGGGCACAGTAATGCACTTTTCTCCCAGCAAATACACTGTTTCTAAGGTAATGGGAACACGCTGAGGAGACACTTGTGGGAGCTACTGTGACTACAACTGAGCTTCCCTACGCACAGGGAAGCAAGAGAAATGCTGATTTCATCAAACCCAGTTACATACTCAGAATCTGTACTTCTGCGCAAATAGCCAAAACTAGGGCGTTATAAAGCACGTCTCTTTAGGCAAATAACCCGCTTCTTACGAAGTTGCCAAAATGCACCTGCGAAGGGTGCAACTTGTTCCCTGAGTTAGAAAACGTGGAGAAACGGTCGTTTCTGCTAGCGCTGTGCTTAGACACATGTCTTTGCTGAACGGTGAAAGGGCACAGTAATGCACTTTTCTCCCAGCAAATACACTGTTTCTAAGGTAATGGGAACACGCTGAGGAGACACTTGTGGGAGCTACTGTGACTACAACTGAGCTTCCCTACGCACACAGTAGCAAGAGAAATGCTGATTTCATCTAACCCAGTTACATACTCAGAATCTGTACTACTACGCAAATAGGCAAAACTAGCGTGTTCTAAAGCACGTCTCTTTAGGCAAAAAACGCGCTTCTTACGAAGTTGCCAAATGCATCTGCGAAGAGTGCAACTGGTTCCCTGAGTTAGAAAACGTCGAGAAACAGTCGTTTCTGCTAGCGCTGTGCTTCTACACATGTCTTTGCTGAACGGTGAAAGGGCACAGTAATGCGCTTTTCTCCCAGCAAATACACTGTTTCTAAGGAAATGGGAACACGCTGAGGAGACACTTGTGGGAGCTACTGTGACTACAACTGAGCTTCCCTACGCACAGGGAAGCAAGAGAAATGCTGATTTCATCAAACCCAGTTACATACTCAGAATCTGTACTTCTGCGCAAATCGTAAAAACCTGCGCGTTATAAAGCACGTCTCTTTAGGCAAAAAACCCTCTTCTTACGAAGATGCTCAAATGCATCTGCGAAGTGTGCTTGTTCCTTGAGTTAGAAAACGTCGAGAAACGGTCGTTTCTGCTAGCGCTGTGCTTCTACACATGTCTTTGCTGAACGGTGAAAGGGCACAGTAATGCACTTTTCTCCCAGCAAATACACTGTTTCTAAGGTAATGGGAACACGCTGAGGAGACACTTGTGGGAGCTACTGTGACTACAACTGAGCTTCCCTACGCACAGGGAAGCAAGAGAAATGCTGATTTCATCAAACCCAGTTACATACTCAGAATCTGTACTTCTGCGCAAATAGGCAAAACTAGGGCGTTATAAAGCACGTCTCTTTAGGCAAATAACCCGCTTCTTACGAAGTTGCCAAAATGCACCTGCGAAGGGTGCAACTTGTTCCCTGAGTTAGAAAACGTGGAGAAACGGTCGTTTCTGCTAGCGCTGTGCTTAGACACATGTCTTTGCTGAACGGTGAAAGGGCACAGTAATGCACTTTTCTCCCAGCAAATACACTGTTTCTAAGGTAATGGGAACACGCTGAGGAGACACTTGTGGGAGCTACTGTGACTACAACTGAGCTTCCCTACGCACAGGGAAGCAAGAGAAATGCTGATTTCATCAAACCCAGTTACATACTCAGAATCTGTACTTCTGCACAAAAAGGCAAAACTAGCGCGTTATAAAGCACGTCTCTTTAGGCAAAAAACCCTCTTCTTACGAAGATGCTCAAATGCATCTGCGAAGTGTGCTTGTTTCTTGAGTTAGAAAACGTCGAGAAACGGTCGTTTCTGCTAGTGCTGTGCTTCTACACATGTCTTTGCTAAACGGTGAAAGGGCACAGTAATGCACTTTTCTCCCAGCAAATACACTGTTTCTAAGGTAATGGGAACACGCTGAGGAGACACTTGTGGGAGCTACTGTGACTACAACTGAGCTTCCCTACGCACAGGGAAGCAAGAGAAATGCTGATGTCATCAAACCCAGTTACATACTCACAATCTGTACTTCTGCGCAAAAAGGCAAAACTAGCACGTTCTAAAGCACGTCTCTTAGGCAAATAACCCGCTTCTTACGAAGTTGCTCAAATGCATCTGCGAAGTGTGCAACTTGTTCCCTGAGTTAGAAAACGTGGAGAAACGGTCCTTTCTGCTAGCGCTGTGCTTCTACACATGTCTTTGCTGAACGGTGAAAGGGCACAGTAATGCACTTTTCTCCCAGCAAATACACTGTTTCTAAGGAAATGGGACCACGCTGAGGAGACATGTGTAGAAGCTACTGTGACTACAACTGAGCTTCCCTACGCACACGGTAGCAAGAGAAATGCTGATTTCATCAAACCCAGTTATATACTCAGAATCTGTACTGCTGCGCAAATAGGCAAAACTAGCGTGTTCTAAAGCACGTCTCTTTAGGCAAAAAACGCGCTTCTTACGAAGTTGCCAAATGCATCTGCGAAGTGTGCAACTGGTTCCCTGAGTTAGAAAACGTCGATAAACAGTCGTTTCTGCTAGCGCTGTGCTTCTACACATGTCTTTGCTGAACGGTGAAAGGGCACAGTAATGCACTTTTCTCCCAGCAAGTACACTGTTTGTAAGGTAATGGGAACACGCTGAGGAGACACTTGTGGGAGCTACTGTGACTACAACTGAGCTTCCCTACGCACAGGGAAGCAAGAGAAATGCTGATTTCATCAAACCCAGTTACATACTCAGAATCTGTACTTCTGCGCAAATAGGCAAAACTAGCGCGTTCTAAAGCACGTCTCTTTAGGCAAAAAACGCGCCTCTTACGAAGTTGCCCAAATGCATCTGCGAAGTGTGCAACTGGTTCCCTGAGTTAGAAAACGTCGAGAAACGGTCGTTTCTGCTAGCGCTGTGCTTCTACACATGTCTTTGCTGAACGGTGAAAGGGCACAGTAATGCACTTTTCTCCCAGCAAATACACTGTTTCTAAGGAAATGGGACCACGCTGAGGAGACACTTGTGGGAGCTACTGTGACTACAACTGAGCTTCCCTACGCACAGGGAAGCAAGAGAAATGCTGATTTCATCAAACCCAGTTACATACTCAGAATCTGTACTACTGCGCAAATAGGCAAAACTAGCGCGTTCTAAAGCACGTCTCTTTAGGCAAAAAACCCGCTTCTTACGAAGTTGCCCAAATGCACCTGCGAAGTGTGCAACTTGTTCCCTGAGTTAGAAAACGTGGAGAAACGGTCGTTTCTGGTAGGGCTGTGCTTCTACACATGTCTTTGCTGAACGGTGAAAGGGCACAGTAATGCACTTTTCTCCCAGCAAATACACTGTTTCTAAGGAAATGGGACCACGCTGAGGAGACACTTGTGGGAGCTACTGTGACTACAACTGAGCTTCCCTAGGCACAGGGAAGCAAGAGAAATGCTGATTTCATCAAACCCAGTTACATACTCAGAATCTGTAATACTGCGCAAATAGGCAAAACTAGCGCGTTCTAAAGCACGTCTCTTTAGGCAAAAAACCCTCTTCCTTAGAAGTTGCTCAAATGCATCTGCAAAGTGTGGAACTTGATCCCTGAGTTAGAAAACGTCGAGAAACGGTCGTTTCTGCTAGCGCTGTGCTTCTACACATGTCTTTGCTGAACGGTGAAAGGGCACAGTAATGCACTTTTCTCCCAGCAAATACACTGTTTCTAAGGAAATGGGAACACGCTGAGGAGACACTTGTGGGAGCTACTGTGACTACAACTCAGCTTCCCTACGCACAGGGAAGCAAGAGAAATGCTGATTTCATCAAACCCAGTTACATACTCAGAATCTGTACTACTGCGCAAATAGGCAAAACTAGCGCGTTCTAAAGCACGTCTCTTTAGGCAAAATACGCTCTTCTTACGAAGATGCTCAAATGCATCTGCGAAGTGTGCTTGTTTCTTGAGTTAGAAAACGTCGAGAAACGGTCGTTTCTGCTAGTGCTGTGCTTCTACACATGTCTTTGCTAAACGGTGAAAGGGCACAGTAATGCACTTTTCTCCCAGCAAATACACTGTTTCTAAGGTAATGGGAACACGCTGAGGAGACACTTGTGGGAGCTACTGTGACTACAACTGAGCTTCCCTACGCACAGGGAAGCAAGAGAAATGCTGATTTCATCAAACCCAGTTACATACTCAGAATCTGTACTTCTGCGCAAATAGGCAAAACTAGGGCGTTATAAAGCACGTCTCTTTAGGCAAATAACCCGCTTCTTACGAAGTTGCCAAAATGCACCTGCGAAGGGTGCAACTTGTTCCCTGAGTTAGAAAACGTGGAGAAACGGTCGTTTCTGCTAGCGCTGTGCTTAGACACATGTCTTTGCTGAACGGTGAAAGGGCACAGTAATGCACTTTTCTCCCAGCAAATACACTGTTTCTAAGGTAATGGGAACACGCTGAGGAGACACTTGTGGGAGCTACTGTGACTACAACTGAGCTTCCCTACGCACAGGGAAGCAAGAGAAATGCTGATTTCATCAAACCCAGTTACATACTCAGAATCTGTACTTCTGCGCAAAAAGGCAAAACTAGCGCGTTCTAAAGCACGTCTCTTTAGGCAAAAAACCCGCTTCTTACGAAGTTGCTCAAATGCATCTGCGAAGTGTGCAACTTGTTCCCTGAGTTAGAAAACGTGGAGAAACGGTCGTTTCTGCTAGCGCTGTGCTTCTACACATGTCTTTGCTAAACGGTGAAAGGGCACAGTAATGCACTTTTCTCCCAGCAAATACACTGTTTCTAAGGTAATGGGAACACGCTGAGGAGACACTTGTGGGAGCTACTGTGACTAAAACTGAGCTTCCCTACGCACACAGTAGCAAGAGAAATGCTGATTTCATCTAACCCAGTTACATACTCAGAATCTGTACTACTACGCAAATAGGCAAAACTAGCGTGTTCTAAAGCACGTCTCTTTAGGCAAAAACGCGCTTCTTACGAAGTTGCCAAATGCATCTGCGAAGAGTGCAACTGGTTCCCTGAGTTAGAAAACGTCGAGAAACAGTCGTTTCTGCTAGCGCTGTGCTTCTACACATGTCTTTGCTGAACGGTGAAAGGGCACAGTAATGCGCTTTTCTCCCAGCAAATACACTGTTTCTAAGGAAATGGGAACACGCTGAGGAGACACTTGTGGGAGCTACTGTGACTACAACTGAGCTTCCCTACGCACAGGGAAGCAAGAGAAATGCTGATTTCATCAAACCCAGTTACATACTCAGAATCTGTACTTCTGCGCAAATCGTAAAAACCTGCGCGTTATAAAGCACGTCTCTTTAGGCAAAAAACCCTCTTCTTATGAAGATGCTCAAATGCATCTGCGAAGTGTGCTTGTTCCTTGAGTTAGAAAACGTCGAGAAACGGTCGTTTCTGCTAGCGCTGTGCTTCTACACATGTCTTTGCTGAACGGTGAAAGGGCACAGTAATGCACTTTTCTCCCAGCAAATACACTGTTTCTAAGGTAATGGGAACACGCTGAGGAGACACTTGTGGGAGCTACTGTGACTACAACTGAGCTTCCCTACGCACAGGGAAGCAAGAGAAATGCTGATTTCATCAAACCCAGTTACATACTCAGAATCTGTACTTCTGCGCAAATAGGCAAAACTAGGGCGTTATAAAGCACGTCTCTTTAGGCAAATAACCCGCTTCTTACGAAGTTGCCAAAATGCACCTGCGAAGGGTGCAACTTGTTCCCTGAGTTAGAAAACGTGGAGAAACGGTCGTTTCTGCTAGCGCTGTGCTTAGACACATGTCTTTGCTGAACGGTGAAAGGGCACAGTAATGCACTTTTCTCCCAGCAAATACACTGTTTCTAAGGTAATGGGAACACGCTGAGGAGACACTTGTGGGAGCTACTGTGACTACAACTGAGCTTCCCTACGCACAGGGAAGCAAGAGAAATGCTGATTTCATCAAACCCAGTTACATACTCAGAATCTGTACTTCTGCACAAAAAGGCAAAACTAGCGCGTTCTAAAGCACGTCTCTTTAGGCAAAAAACCCGCTTCTTACGAAGTTGCTCAAATGCATCTGCGAAGTGTGCAACTTGTTCCCTGAGTTAGAAAACGTGGAGAAACGGTCGTTTCTGCTAGCGCTGTGCTTCTACACATGTCTTTGCTGAACGGTGAAAGGGCACAGTAATGCGCTTTTCTCCCAGCAAATATACTGTTTCTAAGGTAATGGGAACACGGTGAGGAGACACTTATGGGAGCTACTGTGACTACAACTGAGCTTCCCTACGCACAGGGAAGCAAGAGAAATGCTGATGTCATCAAACCCAGTTACATACTCACAATCTGTACTTCTGCGCAAAAAGGCAAAACTAGCACGTTCTAAAGCACGTCTCTTAGGCAAATAACCCGCTTCTTACGAAGTTGCTCAAATGCATCTGCGAAGTGTGCAACTTGTTCCCTGAGTTAGAAAACGTGGAGAAACGGTCCTTTCTGCTAGCGCTGTGCTTCTACACATGTCTTTGCTGAACGGTGAAAGGGCACAGTAATGCACTTTTCTCCCAGCAAATACACTGTTTCTAAGGAAATGGGACCACGCTGAGGAGACATGTGTAGAAGCTACTGTGACTACAACTGAGCTTCCCTACGCACACGGTAGCAAGAGAAATGCTGATTTCATCAAACCCAGTTATATACTCAGAATCTGTACTGCTGCGCAAATAGGCAAAACTAGCGTGTTCTAAAGCACGTCTCTTTAGGCAAAAAACGCGCTTCTTACGAAGTTGCCAAATGCATCTGCGAAGTGTGCAACTGGTTCCCTGAGTTAGAAAACGTCGATAAACAGTCGTTTCTGCTAGCGCTGTGCTTCTACACATGTCTTTGCTGAACGGTGAAAGGGCACAGTAATGCACTTTTCTCCCAGCAAGTACACTGTTTGTAAGGTAATGGGAACACGCTGAGGAGACACTTGTGGGAGCTACTGTGACTACAACTGAGCTTCCCTACGCACAGGGAAGCAAGAGAAATGCTGATTTCATCAAACCCAGTTACATACTCAGAATCTGTACTTCTGCGCAAATAGGCAAAACTAGCGCGTTCTAAAGCACGTCTCTTTAGGCAAAAAACGCGCCTCTTACGAAGTTGCCCAAATGCATCTGCGAAGTGTGCAACTGGTTCCCTGAGTTAGAAAAAGTCGAGAAACGGTCGTTTCTGCTAGCGCTGTGCTTCTACACATGTCTTTGCTGAACGGTGAAAGGGCACAGTAATGCACTTTTCTCCCAGCAAATACACTGTTTCTAAGGTAATGGGAACACGCTGAGGAGACACTTGTGGGAGCTACTGTGACTAAAACTGAGCTTCCCTACGCACAGGGAAGCAAGAGAAATGCTGATTTCATCAAACCCAGTTACATACTCAGAATCTGTACTTCTGCGCAAAAAGGCAAAACTAGCGCGTTCTAAAGCACGTCTCTTTAGGCAAAAAACCCGCTTCTTACGAAGTTGCTCAAATGCATCTGCGAAGTGTGCAACTTGTTCCCTGAGTTAGAAAACGTGGAGAAACGGTCGTTTCTGCTAGCGCTGTGCTTCTACACATGTCTTTGCTGAACGGTAAAAGGGCACAGTAATGCCCTTTTTTCCCAGCAAATACACTGTTTCTAAGGAAATGGGACCACGCTGAGGAGACACTTGTGGGAGCTACTGTGACTAAAACTGAGCTTCCCTAGGCACAGGGAAGCAAGAGAAATGCTGATTTCATCAAACCCAGTTAAATACTCAGAATCTGTACTTCTGCCCAAATAGGCAAAACTAGCGCGTTATAAAGCACGTCTCTTTAGGCAAAAAACCCTCTTCCTTAGAAGTTGCTCAAATGCATCTGCAAAGTGTGGAACTTGATCCCTGAGTTAGAAAACGTCGAGAAACGGTCGTTTCTGCTAGCGCTGTGCTTCTACACATGTCTTTGCTGAACGGTGAAAGGGCACAGTAATGCACTTTTCTCCCAGCAAATACACTGTTTCTAAGGAAATGGGAACACGCTGAGGAGACACTTGTGGGAGCTACTGTGACTACAACTCAGCTTCCCTACGCACAGGGAAGCAAGAGAAATGCTGATTTCATCAAACCCAGTTACATACTCAGAATCTGTACTACTGCGCAAATAGGCAAAACTAGCGCGTTCTAAAGCACGTCTCTTTAGGCAAAATACGCTCTTCTTACGAAGTTGCCCAAATGCATCTGCGAAGTGTGCAACTGGTTTCCTGAGTTAGAAAACGTCGAGAAACGGTCGTTTCTGCTAGCGGTGTGCTTCTACACATGTCTTTGCTGAACGGTGAAAGGGCACAGTAATGCACTTTTCTCCCAGCAAATACACTGTTTCTAAGGTAATGGGAACACGCTGAGGAGACACTTGTGGGAGCTACTGTGACTACAACTGAGCTTCCCTAGGCCCAGGGAAGCAAGAGAAATGCTGATGTCATCAAACCCAGTTACATACTCAGAATCTGTACTTCTGCGCAAATAGGCAAAACTAGCGCGCTCTAAAGCACGTCTCTTTAGGCAAATAACCCGCTTCTTACGAAGTTGCCCAAATGCATCTGCGAAGTGTGCAACTTGTTCCCTGAGTTCGAAAACGGGGAGAAACGGTCGTTTCAGCTAGCGCTGTGCTTCTACACATGTCTTTGCTGAATGGTGAAAGGGCACAGTAATGCACTTTTCTCCCAGCAAATACACTGTTTCGAAGGAAATGGGACCACGCTGAGGAGACATGTAGAAACACATGTCTTTGCTGAACGGTGAAAGGGCACAGTAATGCACTTTTCTCCCAGCAAATACACTGTTTCTAAGGTAATGGGAACAGGCTGAGGAGACACTTGTGGGAGCTACTGTGACTACAACTGAGCTTCCCTACGCACAGGGAAGCAAGAGAAATGCTGATTTCATCAAACCCAGTTACATACTCAGAATCTGTATTTCTGCCCACATAGGCAAAACTAGCGCGTTATAAAGCACGTCTCTTTAGGCAAATAACCCGCTTCTTACGAAGTTGCCAAAATGCACCTGCGAAGTGTGCAACTGGTTCCCTGAGTTAGAAAACGTCGATAAACAGTCGTTTCTGCTAGCGCTGTGCTTCTACACATGTCTTTGCTGAACGGTGAAAGGGCACAGTAATGCACTTTTCTCCCAGCAAGTACACTGTTTCTAAGGTAATGGGACCACGCTGAGGAGACACTTGTGGGAGCTACTGTGACTAAAACTGAGCTTCCCTAGGCACAGGGAAGCAAGAGAAATGCTGATGTCATCAAACCCAGTTACATACTCAGAATCTGTACTACTGCGCAAATAGGCAAAACTAGCGTGTTCTAAAGCACGTCTCTTTAGGCAAAAAACCCGCTTCTTACGAAGTTGGCCAAATGCATCTGCGAAGTGTGCAACTTGTTCCCTGAGTTAGAAAACGTCGAGAAACGGTCGTTTCTGCTAGCGCTCTGCTTCTACACATGTCTTTGCTGAACGGTGAAAAGGCACAGTAATGCACTTTTCTCCCAGCAAATACACTGTTTCTAAGGAAATGGGAACACGCTGAGGAGACACTTGTGGGAGCTACTGTGACTACAACTGAGCTTCCCTACGCACAGGGAAGCAAGAGAAATGCTGATTTCATCAAACCCAGTTACATACTCAGAATCTGTACTTCTGCGCAAATCGTAAAAACCTGCGCGTTATAAAGCACGTCTCTTTAGGCAAAAAACCCTCTTCTTACGAAGATGCTCAAATGCATCTGCGAAGTGTGCTTGTTCCTTGAGGTAGAAAACGTCGAGAAACGGTCGTTTCTGCTAGCGCTGTGCTTCTACACATGTCTTTGCTGAACGGTGAAAGGGCACAGTAATGCACTTTTCTCCCAGCAAATACACTGTTTCTAAGGTAATGGGAACACGCTGAGGAGACACTTGTGGGAGCTACTGTGACTACAACTGAGCTTCCCTACGCACAGGGAAGCAAGAGAAATGCTGATTTCATCAAACCCAGTTACATACTCAGAATCTGTACTTCTGCGCAAATAGGCAAAACTAGGGCGTTATAAAGCACGTCTCTTTAGGCAAATAACCCGCTTCTTACGAAGTTGCCAAAATGCACCTGCGAAGGGTGCAACTTGTTCCCTGAGTTAGAAAACGTGGAGAAACGGTCGTTTCTGCTAGCGCTGTGCTTAGACACATGTCTTTGCTGAACGGTGAAAGGGCACAGTAATGCACTTTTCTCCCAGCAAATACACTGTTTCTAAGGTAATGGGAACACGCTGAGGAGACACTTGTGGGAGCTACTGTGACTACAACTGAGCTTCCCTACGCACAGGGAAGCAAGAGAAATGCTGATTTCATCAAACCCAGTTACATACTCAGAATCTGTACTTCTGCACAAAAAGGCAAAACTAGCGCGTTCTAAAGCACGTCTCTTTAGGCAAAAAACCCGCTTCTTACGAAGTTGCTCAAATGCATCTGCGAAGTGTGCAACTTGTTCCCTGAGTTAGAAAACGTGGAGAAACGGTCGTTTCTGCTAGCGCTGTGCTTCTACACATGTCTTTGCTGAACGGTGAAAGGGCACAGTAATGCGCTTTTCTCCCAGCAAATATACTGTTTCTAAGGTAATGGGAACACGGTGAGGAGACACTTATGGGAGCTACTGTGACTACAACTGAGCTTCCCTACGCACAGGGAAGCAAGAGAAATGCTGATGTCATCAAACCCAGTTACATACTCACAATCTGTACTTCTGCGCAAAAAGGCAAAACTAGCACGTTCTAAAGCACGTCTCTTAGGCAAATAACCCGCTTCTTACGAAGTTGCTCAAATGCATCTGCGAAGTGTGCAACTTGTTCCCTGAGTTAGAAAACGTGGAGAAACGGTCCTTTCTGCTAGCGCTGTGCTTCTACACATGTCTTTGCTGAACGGTGAAAGGGCACAGTAATGCAATTTTCTCCCAGCAAATACACTGTTTCTAAGGAAATGGGACCACGCTGAGGAGACATGTGTAGAAGCTACTGTGACTACAACTGAGCTTCCCTATGCACACGGTAGCAAGAGAAATGCTGATTTCATCAAACCCAGTTATATACTCAGAATCTGTACTGCTGCGCAAATAGGCAAAACTAGCGTGTTCTAAAGCACGTCTCTTTAGGCAAAAAACGCGCTTCTTACGAAGTTGCCAAATGCATCTGCGAAGTGTGCAACTGGTTCCCTGAGTTAGAAAACGTCGATAAACAGTCGTTTCTGCTAGCGCTGTGCTTCTACACATGTCTTTGCTGAACGGTGAAAGGGCACAGTAATGCACTTTTCTCCCAGCAAGTACACTGTTTGTAAGGTAATGGGAACACGCTGAGGAGACACTTGTGGGAGCTACTGTGACTACAACTGAGCTTCCCTACGCACAGGGAAGGAAGAGAAATGCTGATTTCATCAAACCCAGTTACATACTCAGAATCTGTACTTCTGCGCAAATAGGCAAAACTAGCGCGTTCTAAAGCACGTCTCTTTAGGCAAAAAACGCGCCTCTTACGAAGTTGCCCAAATGCATCTGCGAAGTGTGCAACTGGTTCCCTGAGTTAGAAAACGTCGAGAAACGGTCGTTTCTGCTAGCGCTGTGCTTCTACACATGTCTTTGCTGAACGGTGAAAGGGCACAGTAATGCACTTTTCTCCCAGCAAATACACTGTTTCTAAGGTAATGGGAACACGCTGAGGAGACACTTGTGGGAGCTACTGTGACTACAACTGAGCTTCCCTACGCACAGGGAAGCAAGAGAAATGCTGATTTCATCAAACCCAGTTACATACTCAGAATCTGTACTTCTGCGCAAAAAGGCAAAACTAGCGCGTTCTAAAGCACGTCTCTTTAGGCAAAAAACCCGCTTCTTACGAAGTTGCTCAAATGCATCTGCGAAGTGTGCAACTTGTTCCCTGAGTTAGAAAACGTGGAGAAACGGTCGTTTCTGCTAGCGCTGTGCTTCTACACATGTCTTTGCTGAACGGTGAAAGGGCACAGTAATGCACTTTTCTCCCAGCAAATACACTGTTTCTAAGGAAATGGGAACACGCTGAGGAGACACTTGTGGGAGCTACTGTGACTACAACTCAGCTTCCCTAGGCCCAGGGAAGCAAGAGAAATGCTGATGTCATCAAACCCAGTTACATACTCAGAATCTGTACTTCTGCGCAAATAGGCAAAACTAGCGCGCTCTAAAGCACGTCTCTTTAGGCAAATAACCCGCTTCTTACGAAGTTGCCCAAATGCATCTGCGAAGTGTGCAACTTGTTCCCTGAGTTCGAAAACGGGGAGAAACGGTCGTTTCAGCTAGCGCTGTGCTTCTACACATGTCTTTGCTGAATGGTGAAAGGGCACTGTAATGCACTTTTCTCCCAGCAAATACACTGTTTCTAAGGAAATGGGACCACGCTGAGGAGACATGTAGAAACACATGTCTTTGCTGAACGGTGAAAGGGCACAGTAATGCACTTTTCTCCCAGCAAATACACTGTTTCTAAGGTAATGGGAACAGGCTGAGGAGACACTTGTGGGAGCTACTGTGACTACAACTGAGCTTCCCTACGCACAGGGAAGCAAGAGAAATGCTGATTTCATCAAACCCAGTTACATACTCAGAATCTGTATTTCTGCCCACATAGGCAAAACTAGCGCGTTATAAAGCACGTCTCTTTAGGCAAATAACCCGCTTCTTACGAAGTTGCCAAAATGCACCTGCGAAGGGTGCAACTTGTTCCCTGAGTTAGAAAACGTGGAGAAACGGTCCTTTCTGCTAGCGCTGTGCTTCTACACATGTCTTTGCTGAACGGTGAAAGGGCACAGTAATGCACTTTTCTCCCAGCAAATACACTGTTTCTAAGGAAATGGGACCACGCTGAGGAGACATGTGTAGAAGCTACTGTGACTACAACTGAGCTTCCCTACGCACAGGGAAGCAAGAGAAATGCTGATTTCATCAAACCCAGTTACATACTCAGAATCTGTACTTCTGCTAAAATAGTCAAAACTAGCGCGTTATAAAGCACGTCTCTTTAGGCAAAAAACCCTCTTCTTACGAAGATGCTCAAATGCATCTGCGAAGTGTGCTTGTTTCTTGAGTTAGAAAACGTCGAGAAACGGTCGTTTCTGCTAGTGCTGTGCTTCTACACATGTCTTTGCTAAACGGTGAAAGGGCACAGTAATGCACTTTTCTCCCAGCAAATACACTGTTTCTAAGGTAATGGGAACACGCTGAGGAGACACTTGTGGGAGCTACTGTGACTACAACTGAGCTTCCCTACGCACAGGGAAGCAAGAGAAATGCTGATGTCATCAAACCCAGTTACATACTCACAATCTGTACTTCTGCGCAAAAAGGCAAAACTAGCACGTTCTAAAGCACGTCTCTTAGGCAAATAACCCGCTTCTTACGAAGTTGCTCAAATGCATCTGCGAAGTGTGCAACTTGTTCCCTCAGTTAGAAAACGTGGAGAAACGGTCCTTTCTGCTAGCGCTGTGCTTCTACACATGTCTTTGCTGAACGGTGAAAGGGCACAGTAATGCACTTTTCTCCCAGCAAATACAGTGTTTCTAAGGAAATGGGACCACGCTGAGGAGACATGTGTAGAAGCTACTGTGACTACAACTGAGCTTCCCTACGCACACGGTAGCAAGAGAAATGCTGATTTCATCAAACCCAGTTATATACTCAGAATCTGTACTACTGCGCAAATAGGCAAAACTAGCGTGTTCTAAAGCACGTCTCTTTAGGCAAAAAACGCGCTTCTTACGAAGTTGCCAAATGCATCTGCGAAGTGTGCAACTGGTTCCCTGAGTTAGAAAACGTCGATAAACAGTCGTTTCTGCTAGCGCTGTGCTTCTACACATGTCTTTGCTGAACGGTGAAAGGGCACAGTAATGCACTTTTCTCCCAGCAAGTACACTGTTTCTAAGGTAATGGGAACACGCTGAGGAGACACTTGTGGGAGCTACTGTGACTAAAACTGAGCTTCCCTAGGCACAGGGAAGCAAGAGAAATGCTGATGTCATCAAACCCAGTTACATACTCAGAATCTGTACTACTGCGCAAATAGGCAAAACTAGCGCGTTCTAAAGCACGTCTCTTTAGGCAAAAAACCCGCTTCTTACGAAGTTGGCCAAATGCATCTGCGAAGTGTGCAACTTGTTCCCTGAGTTAGAAAACGTCGAGGAACGGTCGTTTCTGCTAGCGCTCTGCTTCTACACATGTCTTTGCTGAACGGTGAAAAGGCACAGTAATGCACTTTTCTCCCAGCAAATACACTGTTTCTAAGGAAATGGGAACACGCTGAGGAGACACTTGTGGGAGCTACTGTGACTACAACTGAGCTTCCCTACGCACAGGGAAGGAGGGGAAATGCTGATTTCATCAAACCCAGTTACATACTCAGAATCTGTACTACGGCGCAAATAGGCAAAACTAGCACGTTCTAAAGCACGTCTCTTTAGGCAAATAACCTGCTTCTTACGAAGTTGCTCAAATGCATCTGCGAAGTGTGCAACTTGTTCCCTGATTTAGAAAACGTCGAGAAACGGTCGTTTCTGCTAGGGCTGTGCTTCTACACATGTCTTTGCTGAACGGTGAAAGGGCACAGTAATGCACTTTTCTCCCAGCAAATACACTGTTTTTAAGGTAATGGGAACACGCTGAGGAGACACTTGTGGGAGCTACTGTGACTACAACTGAGCTTCCCTACGCACAGGGAAGCAAGAGAAATGCTGATGTCATCAAACCCAGTTACATACTCAGAATCTGTACTTCTGCGCAAAAAGGCAAAACGAGCACGTTCTAAAGCACGTCTCTTTAGGCAAATAACCCGCTTCTTACGAAGTTGCCCAAATGCATCTGCGAAGTGTGCAACTTGTTCCCTGAGTTAGAAAACCGGGAGAAACGGTCGTTTCTGCTAGCGCTGTGCTTCTACACATGTCTTTGCTGAACGGTGAAAGGGCACAGTAATGCACTTTTCTCCCAGCAAATACACTGTTTCTAAGGAAATGGGACCACGCTGAGGAGACACTTGTGGGAGCTACTGTGACTACAACTGAGCTTCCCTAGGCACAGGGAAGCAAGAGAAATGCTGATGTCATCAAACCCAGTTACATACTCAGAATCTGTACTTCTGCGCAAAAAGGCAAAACTAGCGCGTTCAAAAGCACGTCTCTTTAGGCAAATAACCCGCTTCTTACGAAGTTGCCCAAATGCATCTGCTAAGTGTGCAACTTGTTATCTGAGTTAGAAAACCTGGAGAAACGGTCGTTTCTGCTAGCGCTGTGCTTCTACACATGTCTTTGCTGAACGGTGAAAGGGCACAGTAATGCACTTTTCTCCCAGCAAATACAATGTTTCTAAGGAAATGGGAACACGCTGAGGAGACACTTGTGGGAGCTACTGTGACTACAACTGAGTTTCCCTAGGCACAGGGAAGTAGGACAAATGCTGATTTCATCAAACCCAGTTACATACTCAGAATCTGTACTTCTGCGCAAATAGGAAAAACTAGCGCATTCTAAAGCACATCTATTTAGGAACAAAACCCGCTTTTTACGAAGTTGCTCAAATGCATCTGCGAAGTGTGCAACGTGTTCCCTGAGTTAGAAAACGTCAAGAAACGGTCGTTTCTGCTAGCGCTGTGCTTCTACACATGTCTTTGCTGAACGGTGAAAGGGCACAGTAATGCACTTTTCTCCCAGCAAATACACTGTTTCTAAGGAAATGGGACCACGCTGAGGAGACACTTGTGGGAGCTACTGTGACTACAACTGAGCTTCCCTACGCACAGGGAAGCAAGAGAAATGCTGATTTCATCAAACCCAGTTACATACTCAGAATCTGTACTTCTGCGCAAAAAGGCAAAACTAGCGCGTTCTAAAGCACGTCTCTTTAGGCAAAAAACCCGCTTCTTACGAAGTTGCTCAAATGCATCTGCGAAGTGTGCTTGTTCCTTTAGTTAGAAAATGTCAAGAAACGGTCGTTTCTGCTAGCACTGTGCTTCTACACATGTCTTTGGTAAACGGTGAAAGGACACAGTAATGCACTTTTCTACCAGCAAATACACTGTGTCTAAGGAAAATGGACCCCGCTGAGGAGACACTTGTGGGAGCTACTGTGACTAAAACTGAGCTTCCCTAGGCACAGGGAAGCAAGAGAAATGCTGATTTCATCAAACCCAGTTACATACTCAGAATCTGTACTTCTGCGCAAATAGGCAAAACTAGCGCGTTCTAAAGCACGTCTCTTTAGGCAAAAAACCCTCTTCCTTAGAAGTTGCTCAAATGCATCTGCGAAGTGTGCAACTTGTTCCCTGAGTTAGAAAACGTCGAGAAACGGTCGTTTCTGCTAGCGCTGTGCTTCTACACATGTCTTTGCTGAACGGTGAAAGGGCACAGTAATGCACTTTTCTCCCAGCAAATACACTGTTTCTTAGGAAATGGGACCACGCTGAGGCGACTCTTGTGGGAGCTACTGTGACTACAACTGAGCTTCCCTACGCACAGGGAAGTAAGACAAATGCTGATTTCATCAAACCCAGTTACATACTCAGAATCTGTACTTCTGCGCAAATAGGCAAAACTAGCACATTCTAAAGCACGTCTCTTTAGGCAAATAACCCGCTTCTTACGAAGTTGGCCAAATGCATCTGCGAAGTGTGCAACTTGTTCCCTGAGTTAGAAAACATGGAGAAACGGTCGTTTCTGCTAGCGCTGTGCTTCTACACATGTCTTTGCTGAACGGTGAAAGGGCACAGTAATGCACTTTTCTCCCAGCAAATACACTGTTTCTAAGGAAATGGGAACACGCTGAGGAGACACTTGTGGGAGCTACTGTGACTACAACTGAGCTTCCCTACGCACAGGGAAGCAAGAGAAATGCTGATTTCATCAAACCCAGTTACATACTCAGAATCTGTACTTCTGCGCAAATAGGCAAAACTAGCGCCTTCTAAAGCACGTCTCTTTAGGCAAAAAACGCGCTTCTTACGAAGTTGCCCAAATGCATCTGCGAAGTGTGCAACTGGTTTCCTGAGTTAGAAAACCTGGAGAAACGGTCGTTTCTGCAAGCGCTGTGCTTCTACACATGTCTTTGCTGAACGGTGAAAGGGCACAGTAATGCACTTTTCTCCCAGCAAATACACTGTTTCTAAGGAAATGGGACCAGGCTGAGGAGACATTTGTGGGAGCTACTGTGACTACAACTGAGCTTCCCTAGGCACAGGGAAGCAGGACAAATGCTGATTTCATCAAACCCAGTTACATACTCGGAATCTGTACTTTTGCGCAAATAGGCAAAACTAGCGCGTTCTAAAGCACGTCTATTTAGGCAAAAAACCCGCTTCTTACGAAGTTGCTCAAATGCATCTGCGAAGTGTGCAACTTGTTCCCTGAGTTAGAAAACGTCAAGAAACGGTCGTTTCTGCTAGCGCTGTGCTTCTACACATGTCTTTGCTGAACGGTGAAAGGGCACAGTAATGCACTTTTCTCCCAGCAAATACACTGTTTCTAAGGAAATGGGAACACGCTGAGGAGACACTTGTGGGAACTACTGTGACTACAACTGAGCTTCCCTACGCACAGGGAAGCAAGAGAAATGCTGATTTCATCAAACCCAGTTACATACTCAGAATCTGTACTTCTGCGCAAATAGTCAAAACTAGCGCGTTCTAAAGCACGTCTCTTTAGGCAAAAAACCCTCTTCTTACAAAGATGCTCAAATGCATCTGCGAAGTGTGCTTGTTCCTTGAGTTAGAAAACGTCAAGAAACGGTCGTTTCTGCTAGCGCTGTGCTTCTACACATGTCTTTGCTGAACGGTGAAAGGGCACAGTAATGCACTTTTCTCCCAGCAAATACACTGTTTCTAAGGTAATGGGAACACGCTGAGGAGACACTTGTGGGAGCTACTGTGACTACAACTGAGCTTCCCTACGCACAGGGAAGCAAGAGAAATGCTGATTTCATCAAACCCAGTTACATACTCAGAATCTGTACTTCTGCTAAAATAGTCAAAACTAGCGCGTTATAAAGCACGTCTCTTTAGGCAAATAACCCGCTTCTTACGAAGTTGCCCAAATGCATCTGCGAAGTGTGCAACTTGTTCCCTGAGTTAGAAAACGTCAAGAAACGGTCGTTTCTGCTAGCGCTGTGCTTCTACACATGTCTTTGCTGAACGGTGAAAGGGCACAGTAATGCACTTTTCTCCCAGCAAATACACTGTTTCTAAGGAAATGGGAACACGCTGAGGAGACACTTGTGGGAGCTACTGTGACTACAACTGAGCTTCCCTACGCACAGGGAAGCAAGAGAAATGCTGATTTCATCAAACCCAGTTACATACTCAGAATCTGTACTTCTGCTAAAATAGTCAAAACTAGCGCGTTTTAAAGCACGTCTCTTTAGGCAAAAAACCCTCTTCTTACGAAGATGCTCAAATGCATCTGCGAAGTGTGCTTGTTCCTTGAGGTAGAAAACGTGGAGAAACGGTCGTTTCTGCTAGCGCGGTGCTTCTACACATGTCTTTGCTGAACGGTGAAAGGGCACAGTAATGCACTTTTCTCCCAGCAAATACACTGTTTCTAAGGAAATGGGAACACGCTGAGGAGACACTTGTGGGAGCTACTGTGACTAAAACTGAGCTTCCCTACGCACAGGGAAGCAAGAGAAATGCTGATTTCATCAAACCCAGTTACATACTCACAATCTGTACGTCTGCGCAAATAGGCAAAACTAGCGCGTTCTAAAGCACGTCTCTTTAGGCAAATAACCCGCTTCTTACGAAGTTGCCCAAATGCATCTGCGAAGTGTGCAACTTGTTCCCTGAGTTAGAAAACGTGGAGAAACGATCGTTTCTGCTAGCGCTGTGCTCTACACATGTCTTTGCTGAACGGTGAAAGGGCACAGTAATGCACTTTTCTCCCAGCAAATACACTGTTTCTAAGGAAATGGGAACACGCTGAGGAGACATGTGTAGGAGCTACTGTGACTAAAACTGAGCTTCCCTACGCACACGGTAGCAAGAGTAATCCTGATTTCATCAAACCCAGTTACATACTCAGAATCTGTACTACTGCGCAAATAGGCAAAACTAGCGCGTTCTAAAGCACGTCTCTTTAGGCAAAAAACCCGCTTCTTACGAAGTTGCTCAAACGCATCTGCGAAGTGTGCTTGTTCCTTGAGTTAGAAAATGTCAAGAAACGGTTGTTTCTGCTAGCGCTGTGCTTCTACACATGTCTTTGCTAAACGGTGAAAGGGCACAGTAATGCACTTTTCTCCCAGCAAATACACTGTTTCTAAGGAAATGGGACCCCGCTGAGGAGACACTTGTGGGAGCTACTGTGACTAAAACTGAGCTTCCCTAGGCACAGGGAAGCAAGAGAAATGCTGATTTCGTCAAACCCAGTTACATACTCAGAATCTGTACTACTACGCAAATAGGCAAAACTAGCGTGTTCTAAAGCACGTCTCTTTAGGCAAAAAACGCGCTTCTTACGAAGTTGCCAAATGCATCTGCGAAGAGTGCAACTGGTTCCCTGAGTTAGAAAACGTCGAGAAACAGTCGTTTCTGCTAGCGCTGTGCTTCTACACATGTCTTTGCTGAACGGTGAAAGGGCACAGTAATGCGCTTTTCTCCCAGCAAATATACTGTTTCTAAGGAAATGGGAACACGGTGAGGAGACACTTGTGGGAGCTACTGTGACTACAACTGAGCTTCCCTATGCACAGGGAAGCAAGAGAAATGCTGATTTCATCAAACCCAGTTACATACTCAGAATCTGTACTTCTGCTAAAATAGTCAAAACTAGCGCGTTATAAAGCACGTCTCTTTAGGCAAAAAACCCTCTTCTTACGAAGAAGCTCAAATGCATCTGCGAAGTGTGCTTGTTTCTTGAGTTAGAAAACGTCGAGAAACGGTCGTTTCTGCTAGCGCTGTGCTTCTACACATGTCTTTGCTAAACGGTGAAAGGGCACAGTAATGCACTTTTCTCCCAGCAAATACACTGTTTCTAAGGAAATGGGACCCCGCTGAGGAGACACTTGTGGGAGCTACTGTGACTAAAACTGAGCTTCCCTAGGCACAGGGAAGCAAGAGAAATGCTGATTTCATCAAACCCAGTTACATACTCACAATCTGTACTTCTGCGCAAATAGGCAAAACTAGCACGTTCTAAAGCACGTCTCGTTAGGCAAATAACCCGATTCTTACGAAGTTGGCCAAATGCATCTGCGAAGTGTGAAACTTGTTCCCTGAGTTAGAAAACCGGGAGAAACGGTCGTTTCTGCTAGCGCTGTGCTTCTACACATGTCTTTGCTGAACGGTGAAAGGGCACAGTAATGCACTTTTCTCCCAGCAAATACACTGTTTCTAAGGTAATGGGAACACGCTGAGGAGACACTTGTGGGAGCTACTGTGACTACAACTGAGCTTCCCTACGCACAGGGAAGCAAGAGAAATGCTGATGTCATCAAACCCAGTTACATACTCACAATCTGTACTTCTGCACAAAAAGGCAAAACTAGCACATTCTAAAGCACGTCTCTTAGGCAAATAACCCGCTTCTTACGAAGTTGCCCAAATGCATCTGTGAAGTGTGCAACTTGTTCCCTGAGTTAGAAAACGTCAAGAAACGGTCGTTTCTGCTAGCGCTGTGCTTCTACACATGTCTTTGCTGAACGGTGAAAGGGCACAGTAATGCACTTTTCTCCCAGCAAATACACTGTTTCTAAGGAAATGGGAACACGCTGAGGAGACACTTGTGGGAGCTACTGTGACTACAACTGAGCTTCCCTACGCACAGGGAAGCAAGAGAAATGCAGATTTCATCAAACCCAGTTACATACTCAGAATCTGTACTTCTGCGCAAATCGTAAAAACCTGCGCGTTATAAAGCACGTCTCTTTAGGCAAAAAACCCTCTTCTTACGAAGATGCTCAAATGCATCTGCGAAGTGTGCTTGTTCCTTGAGTTAGAAAACGTCGAGAAACGGTCGTTTCTGCTAGCGCTGTGCTTCTACACATGTCTTTGCTGAACGGTGAAAGGGCACAGTAATGCACTTTTCTCCCAGCAAATACACTGTTTCTAAGGTAATGGGAACACGCTGAGGAGACACTTGTGGGAGCTACTGTGACTACAACTGAGCTTCCCTACGCACAGGGAAGCAAGAGAAATGCTGATTTCATCAAACCCAGTTACATACTCAGAATCTGTACTTCTGCGCAAATAGGCAAAACTAGGGCGTTATAAAGCACGTCTCTTTAGGCAAATAACCCGCTTCTTACGAAGTTGCCAAAATGCACCTGCGAAGGGTGCAACTTGTTCCCTGAGTTAGAAAACGTGGAGAAACGGTCGTTTCTGCTAGCGCTGTGCTTAGACACATGTCTTTGCTGAACGGTGAAACGGCACAGTAATGCACTTTTCTCCCAGCAAATACACTGTTTCTAAGGAAATGGGAACACGCTGAGGAGACACTTGTGGGAGCTACTGTGACTACAACTGAGCTTCCCTACGCACAGGGAAGCAAGAGAAATGCTGATTTCATCAAACCCAGTTACATACTCAGAATCTGTACTTCTGCGCAAAAAGGCAAAACTAGCGCGTTCTAAAGCACGTCTCTTTAGGCAAAAAACCCGCTTCTTACGAAGTTGCTCAAATGCATCTGCGAAGTGTGCAACTTGTTCCCTGAGTTAGAAAACGTGGAGAAACGGTCGTTTCTGCTAGCGCTGTGCTTCTACACATGTCTTTGCTAAACGGTGAAAGGGCACAGTAATGCAATTTTCGCCCAGCAAATACACTGTTTCTAAGGAAATGGGACCCCGCTGAGGAGACACTTGTGGGAGCTACTGTGACTAAAACTGAGCTTCCCTACGCACACAGTAGCAAGAGAAATGCTGATTTCATCTAACCAAGTTACATACTCAGAATCTGTACTACTACGCAAATAGGCAAAACTAGCGTGTTCTAAAGCACGTCTCTTTAGGCAAAAAACGCGCTTCTTACGAAGTTGCCAAATGCATCTGCGAAGAGTGCAACTGGTTCCCTGTGTTAGAAAACGTCGAGAAACAGTCGTTTCTGCTAGCGCTGTGCTTCTACACATGTCTTTGCTGAACGGTGAAAGGGCACAGTAATGCGCTTTTCTCCCAGCAAATATACTGTTTCTAAGGTAATGGGAACACGGTGAGGAGACACTTGTGGGAGCTACTGTGACTACAACTGAGCTTCCCTACGCACAGGGAAGCAAGAGAAATGCTGATTTCATCAAACCCAGTTACATACTCAGAATCTGTACTTCTGCTAAAATAGTCAAAACTAGCGCGTTATAAAGCACGTCTCTTTAGGCAAAAAACCCTCTTCTTACGAAGATGCTCAAATGCATCTGCGAAGTGTGCTTGTTTCTTGAGTTAGAAAACGTCGAGAAACGGTCGTTTCTGCTAGTGCTGTGCTTCTACACATGTCTTTGCTAAACGGTGAAAGGGCACAGTAATGCACTTTTCTCCCAGCAAATACACTGTTTCTAAGGTAATGGGAACACGCTGAGGAGACACTTGTGGGAGCTACTGTGACTACAACTGAGCTTCCCTACGCACAGGGAAGCAAGAGAAATGCTGATGTCATCAAACCCAGTTACATACTCACAATCTGTACTTCTGCGCAAAAAGGCAAAACTAGCACGTTCTAAAGCACGTCTCTTAGGCAAATAACCCGCTTCTTACGAAGTTGCTCAAATGCATCTGCGAAGTGTGCAACTTGTTCCCTGAGTTAGAAAACGTGGAGAAACGGTCCTTTCTGCTAGCGCTGTGCTTCTACACATGTCTTTGCTGAACGGTGAAAGGGCACAGTAATGCACTTTTCTCCCAGCAAATACACTGTTTCTAAGGAAATGGGACCACGCTGAGGAGACATGTGTAGAAGCTACTGTGACTACAACTGAGCTTCCCTACGCACACGGTAGCAAGAGAAATGCTGATTTCATCAAACCCAGTTATATACTCAGAATCTGTACTACTGCGCAAATAGGCAAAACTAGCGTGTTCTAAAGCACGTCTCTTTAGGCAAAAAACGCGCTTCTTACGAAGTTGCCAAATGCATCTGCGAAGTGTGCAACTGGTTCCCTGAGTTAGAAAACGTCGATAAACAGTCGTTTCTGCTAGCGCTGTGCTTCTACACATGTCTTTGCTGAACGGTGAAAGGGCACAGTAATGCACTTTTCTCCCAGCAAGTACACTGTTTGTAAGGTAATGGGAACACGCTGAGGAGACACTTGTGGGAGCTACTGTGACTACAACTGAGCTTCCCTACGCACAGGGAAGCAAGAGAAATGCTGATTTCATCAAACCCAGTTACATACTCAGAATCTGTACTTCTGCGCAAAAAGGCAAAACTAGCGCGTTCTAAAGCACGTCTCTTTAGGCAAAAAACCCGCTTCTTATGAAGTTGCTCAAATGCATCTGCGAAGTGTGCAACTTGTTCCCTGAGTTAGAAAACGTGGAGAAACGGTCGTTTCTGCTAGCGCTGTGCTTCTACACATGTCTTTGCTAAACGGTGAAAGGGCACAGTAATGCACTTTTCGCCCAGCAAATACACTGTTTCTAAGGAAATGGGACCCCGCTGAGGAGACACTTGTGGGAGCTACTGTGACTAAAACTGAGCTTCCCTACGCACACAGTAGCAAGAGAAATGCTGATGTCATCTAACCCAGTTACATACTCAGAATCTGTACTACTACGCAAATAGGCAAAACTAGCGTGTTCTAAAGCACGTCTCTTTAGGCAAAAAACGCGCTTCTTACGAAGTTGCCAAATGCATCTGCGAAGAGTGCAACTGGTTCCCTGAGTTAGAAAAAGTCGAGAAACAGTCGTTTCTGCTAGCGCTGTGCTTCTACACATGTCTTTGCTGAACGGTGAAAGGGCACAGTAATGCGCTTTTCTCCCAGCAAATATACTGTTTCTAAGGTAATGGGAACACGGTGAGGAGACACTTATGGGAGCTACTGTGACTACAACTGAGCTTCCCTACGCACAGGGAAGCAAGAGAAATGCTGATTTCATCAAACCCAGTTACATACTCAGAATCTGTACTTCTGCTAAAATAGTCAAAACTAGCGCGTTATAAAGCACGTTTCTTTAGGCAAAAAACCCTCTTCTTACGAAGATGCTCAAATGCATCTGCGAAGTGTGCTTGTTTCTTGAGTTAGAAAACGTCGAGAAACGGTCGTTTCTGCTAGTGCTGTGCTTCTACACATGTCTTTGCTAAACGGTGAAAGGGCACAGTAATGCACTTTTCTCCCAGCAAATACACTGTTTCTAAGGTAATGGGACCCCGCTGAGGAGACACTTGTGGGAGCTACTGTGACTACAACTGAGCTTCCCTACGCACAGGGAAGCAAGAGAAATGCTGATGTCATCAAACCCAGTTACATACTCACAATCTGTACTTCTGCGCAAAAAGGCAAAACTAGCACGTTCTAAAGCACGTCTCTTAGGCAAATAACCCGCTTCTTACGAAGTTGCTCAAATGCATCTGCGAAGTGTGCAACTTGTTCCCTGAGTTAGAAAACGTGGAGAAACGGTCCTTTCTGCTAGCGCT
Source organism: Acomys minous (assembly GCF_964271855.1). Classification (NCBI taxonomy): domain Eukaryota; kingdom Metazoa; phylum Chordata; class Mammalia; order Rodentia; family Muridae; genus Acomys; species Acomys minous. Next base: position 65,601,083 of record NC_140493.1, on the reverse strand, counting down.
GTGCTTCTACACATGTCTTTGCTGAACGGTGAAAGGGCACAGTAATGCACTTTTCTCCCAGCAAATACACTGTTTCTAAGGAAATGGGACCACGCTGAGGAGACATGTGTAGAAGCTACTGTGACTACAACTGAGCTTCCCTACGCACACGGTAGCAAGAGAAATGCTGATTTCATCAAACCCAGTTATATACTCAGAATCTGTACTACTGCGCAAATAGGCAAAACTAGCGTGTTCTAAAGCACGTCTCTTTAGGCAAATAACCCGCTTCTTACGAAGTTGCCAAAATGCACCTGCGAAGGGTGCAACTTGTTCCCTGAGTTAGAAAACGTGGAGAAACGGTCGTTTCTGCTAGCGCTGTGCTTCTACACATGTCTTTGCTAAACGGTGAAAGGGCACAGTAATGCACTTTTCTCCCAGCAAATACACTGTTTCTAAGGTAATGGGAACACGCTGAGGAGACACTTGTGGGAGCTACTGTGACTACAACTGAGCTTCCCTACGCACAGGGAAGCAAGAGAAATGCTGATTTCATCAAACCCAGTTACATACTCAGAATCTGTACTTCTGCGCAAAAAGGCAAAACTAGCGCGTTCTAAAGCACGTCTCTTTAGGCAAAAAACCCGCTTCTTACGAAGTTGCTCAAATGCATCTGCGAAGTGTGCAACTTGTTCCCTGAGTTAGAAAACGTGGAGAAACGGTCGTTTCTGCTAGCGCTGTGCTTCTACACATGTCTTTGCTAAACGGTGAAAGGGCACAGTAATGCACTTTTCGCCCAGCAAATACACTGTTTCTAAGGAAATGGGACCCCGCTGAGGAGACACTTGTGGGAGCTACTGTGACTAAAACTGAGCTTCCCTACGCACACAGTAGCAAGAGAAATGCTGATTTCATCTAACCCAGTTACATACTCAGAATCTGTACTACTACGCAAATAGGCAAAACTAGCGTGTTCTAAAGCACGTCTCTTTAGGCAAAAAACGCGCTTCTTACGAAGTTGCCAAATGCATCTGCGAAGAGTGCAACTGGTTCCCTGAGTTAGAAAAAGTCGAGAAACAGTCGTTTCTGCTAGCGCTGTGCTTCTACACATGTCTTTGCTGAACGGTGAAAGGGCACAGTAATGCGCTTTTCTCCCAGCAAATACACTGTTTCTAAGGAAACGGGAACACGCTGAGGAGACACTTGTGGGAGCTACTGTGACTACAACTGAGCTTCCCTACGCACAGGGAAGCAAGAGAAATGCTGATTTCATCAAACCCAGTTACATACTCAGAATCTGTACTTCTGCGCAAATAGGCAAAACTAGGGCGTTATAAAGCACGTCTCTTTAGGCAAATAACCCGCTTCTTACGAAGTTGCCAAAATGCACCTGCGAAGGGTGCAACTTGTTCCCTGAGTTAGAAAACGTGGAGAAACGGTCGTTTCTGCTAGCGCTGTGCTTAGACACATGTCTTTGCTGAACGGTGAAAGGGCACAGTAATGCACTTTTCTCCCAGCAAATACACTGTTTCTAAGGTAATGGGAACACGCTGAGGAGACACTTGTGGGAGCTACTGTGACTACAACTGAGCTTCCCTACGCACAGGGAAGCAAGAGAAATGCTGATTTCATCAAACCCAGTTACATACTCAGAATCTGTACTTCTGCTAAAATAGTCAAAACTAGCGCGTTATAAAGCACGTCTCTTTAGGCAAAAAACCCTCTTCTTACGAAGATGCTCAAATGCATCTGCGAAGTGTGCTTGTTTCTTGAGTTAGAAAACGTCGAGAAACGGTCGTTTCTGCTAGTGCTGTGCTTCTACACATGTCTTTGCTAAACGGTGAAAGGGCACAGTAATGCACTTTTCTCCCAGCAAATACACTGTTTCTAAGGTAATGGGAACACGCTGAGGAGACACTTGTGGGAGCTACTGTGACTACAACTGAGCTTCCCTACGCACAGGGAAGCAAGAGAAATGCTGATGTCATCAAACCCAGTTACATACTCACAATCTGTACTTCTGCGCAAAAAGGCAAAACTAGCACGTTCTAAAGCACGTCTCTTAGGCAAATAACCCGCTTCTTACGAAGTTGCTCAAATGCATCTGCGAAGTGTGCAACTTGTTCCCTGAGTTAGAAAACGTGGAGAAACGGTCGTTTCTGCTAGCGCTGTGCTTCTACACATGTCTTTGCTAAACGGTGAAAGGGCACAGTAATGCACTTTTCGCCCAGCAAATACACTGTTTCTAAGGAAATGGGACCCCGCTGAGGAGACACTTGTGGGAGCTACTGTGACTAAAACTGAGCTTCCCTACGCACACAGTAGCAAGAGAAATGCTGATTTCATCTAACCCAGTTACATACTCAGAATCTGTACTACTACGCAAATAGGCAAAACTAGCGTGTTCTAAAGCACGTCTCTTTAGGCAAAAAACGCGCTTCTTACGAAGTTGCCAAATGCATCTGCGAAGAGTGCAACTGGTTCCCTGAGTTAGAAAAAGTCGAGAAACAGTCGTTTCTGCTAGCGCTGTGCTTCTACACATGTCTTTGCTGAACGGTGAAAGGGCACAGTAATGCGCTTTTCTCCCAGCAAATATACTGTTTCTAAGGTAATGGGAACACGGTGAGGAGACACTTATGGGAGCTACTGTGACTACAACTGAGCTTCCCTACGCACAGGGAAGCAAGAGAAATGCTGATTTCATCAAACCCAGTTACATACTCAGAATCTGTACTTCTGCTAAAATAGTCAAAACTAGCGCGTTATAAAGCACGTCTCTTTAGGCAAAAAACCCTCTTCTTACGAAGATGCTCAAATGCATCTGCGAAGTGTGCTTGTTTCTTGAGTTAGAAAACGTCGAGAAACGGTCGTTTCTGCTAGTGCTGTGCTTCTACACATGTCTTTGCTAAACGGTGAAAGGGCACAGTAATGCACTTTTCTCCCAGCAAGTACACTGTTTGTAAGGTAATGGGAACACGCTGAGGAGACACTTGTGGGAGCTACTGTGACTACAACTGAGCTTCCCTACCCACAGGGAAGCAAGAGAAATGCTGATTTCATCAAACCCAGTTACATACTCAGAATCTGTACTTCTGCGCAAAAAGGCAAAACTAGCGCGTTCTAAAGCACGTCTCTTTAGGCAAAAAACCCGCTTCTTATGAAGTTGCGCAAATGCATCTGCGAAGTGTGCAACTTGTTCCCTGAGTTAGAAAACGTGGAGAAACGGTCGTTTCTGCTAGCGCTGTGCTTAGACACATGTCTTTGCTAAACGGTGAAAGGGCACAGTAATGCACTTTTCGCCCAGCAAATACACTGTTTCTAAGGAAATGGGACCCCGCTGAGGAGACACTTGTGGGAGCTACTGTGACTACAACTGAGCTTCCCTACGCACAGGGAAGCAAGAGAAATGCTGATTTCATCAAACCCAGTTACATACTCAGAATCTGTACTTCTGCGCAAAAAGGCAAAACTAGCGCGTTCTAAAGCACGTCTCTTTAGGCAAAAAACCCGCTTCTTACGAAGTTGCTCAAATGCATCTGCGAAGTGTGCAACTTGTTCCCTGAGTTAGAAAACGTGGAGAAACGGTCGTTTCTGCTAGCGCTGTGCTTCTACACATGTCTTTGCTAAACGGTGAAAGGGCACAGTAATGCACTTTTCGCCCAGCAAATACACTGTTTCTAAGGAAATGGGACCCCGCTGAGGAGACACTTGTGGGAGCTACTGTGACTAAAACTGAGCTTCCCTACGCACACAGTAGCAAGAGAAATGCTGATTTCATCTAACCCAGTTACATACTCAGAATCTGTACTACTACGCAAATAGGCAAAACTAGCGTGTTCTAAAGCACGTCTCTTTAGGCAAAAAACGCGCTTCTTACGAAGTTGCCAAATGCATCTGCGAAGAGTGCAACTGGTTCCCTGAGTTAGAAAAAGTCGAGAAACAGTCGTTTCTGCTAGCGCTGTGCTTCTACACATGTCTTTGCTGAACGGTGAAAGGGCACAGTAATGCGCTTTTCTCCCAGCAAATACACTGTTTCTAAGGAAACGGGAACACGCTGAGGAGACACTTGTGGGAGCTACTGTGACTACAACTGAGCTTCCCTAGGCCCAGGGAAGCAAGAGAAATGCTGATGTCATCAAACCCAGTTACATACTCAGAATCTGTAGTTCTGCGCAAATAGGCAAAACTAGCGCGCTCTAAAGCACGTCTCTTTAGGCAAATAACCCGCTTCTTACTAAGTTGCCCAAATGCATCTGCGAAGTGTGCAACTTGTTCCCTGAGTTCGAAAACGGGGAGAAACGGTCGTTTCAGCTAGCGCTGTGCTTCTACACATGTCTTTGCTGAATGGTGAAAGGGCACAGTAATGCACTTTTCTCCCAGCAAATACACTGTTTCTAAGGAAATGGGACCACGCTGAGGAGACATGTAGAAACACATGTCTTTGCTGAACGGTGAAAGGGCACAGTAATGCACTTTTCTCCCAGCAAATACACTGTTTCTAAGGTAATGGGAACACGCTGAGGAGACACTTGTGGGAGCTACTGTGACTACAACTGAGCTTCCCTACGCACAGGGAAGCAAGAGAAATGCTGATTTCATCAAACCCAGTTACATACTCAGAATCTGTACTTCTGCCCACATAGGCAAAACTAGCGCGTTATAAAGCACGTCTCCTTAGGCAAATAACCCGCTTCTTACGAAGTTGCCAAAATGCACCTGCGAAGGGTGCAACTTGTTCCCTGAGTTAGAAAACGTGGAGAAACGGTCCTTTCTGCTAGCGCTGTGCTTCTACACATGTCTTTGCTGAACGGTGAAAGGGCACAGTAATGCACTTTTCTCCCAGCAAATACACTGTTTCTAAGGAAATGGGACCACGCTGAGGAGACATGTGTAGAAGCTACTGTGACTACAACTGAGCTTCCCTACGCACAGGGAAGCAAGAGAAATGCTGATTTCATCAAACCCAGTTACATACTCAGAATCTGTCCTTCTGCTAAAATAGTCAAAACTAGCGCGTTATAAAGCACGTCTCTTTAGGCAAAAAACCCTCTTCTTACGAAGATGCTCAAATGCATCTGCGAAGTGTGCTTGTTTCTTGAGTTAGAAAACGTCGAGAAACGGTCGTTTCTGCTAGTGCTGTGCTTCTACACATGTCTTTGCTAAACGGTGAAAGGGCACAGTAATGCACTTTTCTCCCAGCAAATACACTGTTTCTAAGGTAATGGGAACACGCTGAGGAGACACTTGTGGGAGCTACTGTGACTACAACTGAGCTTCCCTACGCACAGGGAAGCAAGAGAAATGCTGATGTCATCAAACCCAGTTACATACTCACAATCTGTACTTCTGCGCAAAAAGGCAAAACTAGCACGTTCTAAAGCACGTCTCTTAGGCAAATAACCCGCTTCTTACGAAGTTGCTCAAATGCATCTGCGAAGTGTGCAACTTGTTCCCTGAGTTAGAAAACGGGGAGAAACGGTCCTTTCTGCTAGCGCTGTGCTTCTACACATGTCTTTGCTGAACGGTGAAAGGGCACAGTAATGCACTTTTCTCCCAGCAAATACACTGTTTCTAAGGAAATGGGACCACGCTGAGGAGACATGTGTAGAAGCTACTGTGACTACAACTGAGCTTCCCTACGCACACGGTAGCAAGAGAAATGCTGATTTCATCAAACCCAGTTATATACTCAGAATCTGTACTACTGCGCAAATAGGCAAAACTAGCGTGTTCTAAAGCACGTCTCTTTAGGCAAAAAACGCGCTTCTTACGAAGTTGCCAAATGCATCTGCGAAGTGTGCAACTGGTTCCCTGAGTTAGAAAACGTCGATAAACAGTCGTTTCTGCTAGCGCTGTGCTTCTACACATGTCTTTGCTGAACGGTGAAAGGGCACAGTAATGCACTTTTCTCCCAGCAAGTACACTGTTTGTAAGGTAATGGGAACACACTGAGGAGACACTTGTGGGAGCTACTGTGACTACAACTGAGCTTCCCTTCGCACAGGGAAGCAAGAGAAATGCTGATTTCATCAAACCCAGTTACATACTCAGAATCTGTACTTCTGCGCAAATAGGCAAAACTAGCGCGTTCTAAAGCACGTCTCTTTAGGCAAAAAACGCGCTTCTTACGAAGTTGCCCAAATGCATCTGCGAAGTGTGCAACTGGTTCCCTGAGTTAGAAAACGTCGAGAAACGGTCGTTTCTGCTAGCGCTGTGCTTCTACACATGTCTTTGCTGAACGGTGAAAGGGCACAGTAATGCACTTTTCTCCCAGCAAATACACTGTTTCTAAGGTAATGGGAACACGCTGAGGAGACACTTGTGGGAGCTACTGTGACTAAAACTGAGCTTCCCTACGCACAGGGAAGCAAGAGAAATGCTGATTTCATCAAACCCAGTTACATACTCAGAATCTGTACTTCTGCGCAAAAAGGCAAAACTAGCGCGTTCTAAAGCACGTCTCTTTAGGCAAAAAACCCGCTTCTTACGAAGTTGCTCAAATGCATCTGCGAAGTGTGCAACTTGTTCCCTGAGTTAGAAAACGTGGAGAAACGGTCGTTTCTGCTAGCGCTGTGCTTCTACACATGTCTTTGCTGAACGGTAAAAGGGCACAGTAATGCCCTTTTTTCCCAGCAAATACACTGTTTCTAAGGAAATGGGACCACGCTGAGGAGACACTTGTGGGAGCTACTGTGACTACAACTGAGCTTCCCTAGGCCCAGGGAAGCAAGAGAAATGCTGATGTCATCAAACCCAGTTACATACTCAGAATCTGTACTTCTGCGCAAATAGGCAAAACTAGCGCGCTCTAAAGCACGTCTCTTTAGGCAAATAACCCGCTTCTTACGAAGTTGCCCAAATGCATCTGCGAAGTGTGCAACTTGTTCCCTGAGTTCGAAAACGGGGAGAAACGGTCGTTTCAGCTAGCGCTGTGCTTCTACACATGTCTTTGCTGAATGGTGAAAGGGCACAGTAATGCACTTTTCTCCCAGCAAATACACTGTTTTTAAGGAAATGGGACCACGCTGAGGAGACATGTAGAAACACATGTCTTTGCTGAACGGTGAAAGGGCACAGTAATGCACTTTTCTCCCAGCAAATACACTGTTTCTAAGGTAATGGGAACAGGCTGAGGAGACACTTGTGGGAGCTACTGTGACTACAACTGAGCTTCCCTACGCACAGGGAAGCAAGAGAAATGCTGATTTCATCAAACCCAGTTACATACTCAGAATCTGTACTTCTGCCCAAATAGGCAAAACTAGCGCGTTATAAAGCACGTCTCTTTAGGCAAATAACCCGCTTCTTACGAAGTTGCCAAAATGCACCTGCGAAGGGTGCAACTTGTTCCCTGAGTTAGAAAACGTGGAGAAACGGTCGTTTCTGCTAGCGCTGTGCTTAGACACATGTCTTTGTTGAACGGTGAAAGGGCACAGTAATGCACTTTTCTCCCAGCAAATACACTGTTTCTAAGGTAATGGGAACACGCTGAGGAGACACTTGTGGGAGCTACTGTGACTACAACTGAGCTTCCCTACGCACAGGGAAGCAAGAGAAATGCTGATTTCATCAAACCCAGTTACATACTCAGAATCTGTACTTCTGCGCAAAAAGGCAAAACTAGCGCGTTCTAAAGCACGTCTCTTTAGGCAAAAAACCCGCTTCTTACGAAGTTGCTCAAATGCATCTGCGAAGTGTGCAACTTGTTCCCTGAGTTAGAAAACGTGGAGAAACGGTCGTTTCTGCTAGCGCTGTGCTTCTACACATGTCTTTGCTAAACGGTGAAAGGGCACAGTAATGCACTTTTCTCCCAGCAAATACACTGTTTGTAAGGAAATGGGACCCCGCTGAGGAGACACTTGTGGGAGCTACTGTGACTAAAACTGAGCTTCCCTACGCACACAGTAGCAAGATAAATGCTGATTTCATCAAACCCAGTTACATACTCAGAATCTGTACTACTACGCAAATAGGCAAAACTAGCGTGTTCTAAAGCACGTCTCTTTAGGCAAAATACGCGCTTCTTACGAAGTTGCCAAATGCATCTGCGAAGAGTGCAACTGGTTCCCTGAGTTAGAAAACGTCGAGAAACAGTCGTTTCTGCTAGCGCTGTGCTTCTACACATGTCTTTGCTGAACGGTGAAAGGGCACAGTAATGCGCTTTTCTCCCAGCAAATATACTGTTTCTAAGGTAATGGGAACACGGTGAGGAGACACTTGTGGGAGCTACTGTGACTACAACTGAGCTTCCCTACGCACAGGGAAGCAAGAGAAATGCTGATTTCATCAAACCCAGTTACATACTCAGAATCTGTACTTCTGCGCAAATCGTAAAAACCTGCGCGTTATAAAGCACGTCTCTTTAGGCAAAAAACCCTCTTCTTACGAAGATGCTCAAATGCATCTGCGAAGTGTGCTTGTTCCTTGAGTTAGAAAACGTCGAGAAACGGTCGTTTCTGCTAGCGCTGTGCTTCTACACATGTCTTTGCTGAACGGTGAAAGGGCACAGTAATGCACTTTTCTCCCAGCAAATACACTGTTTCTAAGGTAATGGGAACACGCTGAGGAGACACTTGTGGGAGCTACTGTGACTACAACTGAGCTTCCCTACGCACAGGGAAGCAAGAGAAATGCTGATTTCATCAAACCCAGTTACATACTCAGAATCTGTACTTCTGCGCAAATAGGCAAAACTAGGGCGTTATAAAGCACGTCTCTTTAGGCAAATAACCCGCTTCTTACGAAGTTGCCAAAATGCACCTGCGAAGGGTGCAACTTGTTCCCTGAGTTAGAAAACGTGGAGAAACGGTCGTTTCTGCTAGCGCTGTGCTTCTACACATGTCTTTGCTGAACGGTGAAAGGGCACAGTAATGCACTTTTCTCCCAGCAAATACACTGTTTCTAAGGTAATGGGAACACGCTGAGGAGACACTTGTGGGAGCTACTGTGACTACAACTGAGCTTCCCTACGCACAGGGAAGCAAGAGAAATGCTGATTTCATCAAACCCAGTTACATACTCAGAATCTGTACTTCTGCGCAAAAAGGCAAAACTAGCGCGTTCTAAAGCACGTCTCTTTAGGCAAAAAACCCGCTTCTTACGAAGTTGCTCAAATGCATCTGCGAAGTGTGCAACTTGTTCCCTGAGTTAGAAAACGTGGAGAAACGGTCCTTTCTGCTAGCGCTGTGCTTCTACACATGTCTTTGCTGAACGGGGGAAAGGACACAGTAATGCACTTTTCTCCCAGCAAATACACTGTTTCTAAGGAAATGGGACCACGCTGAGGAGACATGTGTAGAAGCTACTGTGACTACAACTGAGCTTCCCTACGCACACGGTAGCAAGAGAAATGCTGATTTCATCAAACCCAGTTATATACTCAGAATCTGTACTACTGCGCAAATAGGCAAAACTAGCGTGTTCTAAAGCACGTCTCTTTAGGCAAAAAACGCGCTTCTTACGAAGTTGCCAAATGCATCTGCGAAGTGTGCAACTGGTTCCCTGAGTTAGAAAACGTCGATAAACAGTCGTTTCTGCTAGCGCTGTGCTTCTACACATGTCTTTGCTGAACGGTGAAAGGGCACAGTAATGCACTTTTCTCCCAGCAAATACACTGTTTCTAAGGTAATGGGAACACGCTGAGGAGACACTTGTGGGAGCTACTGTGACTACAACTGAGCTTCCCTACGCACAGGGAAGCAAGAGAAATGCTGATGTCATCAAACCCAGTTACATACTCAGAATCTGTACTTCTGCGCAAATAGGCAAAACTAGCGCGTTCTAAAGCACGTCTCTTTAGGCAAAAAACGCGCTTCTTACGAAGTTGCCCAAATGCATCTGCGAAGTGTGCAACTGGTTCCCTGAGTTAGAAAACGTCGAGAAACGGTCGTTTCTGCTAGCGCTGTGCTTCTACACATGTCTTTGCTGAACGGTAAAAGGGCACAGTAATGCCCTTTTTTCCCAGCAAATACACTGTTTCTAAGGTAATGGGACCACGCTGAGGAGACACTTGTGGGAGCTACTGTGACTAAAACTGAGCTTCCCTAGGCCCAGGGAAGCAAGAGAAATGCTGATGTCATCAAACCCAGTTACATACTCAGAATCTGTACGTCTGCCCAAATAGGCAAAACTAGCGCGTTATAAAGCACGTCTCTTTAGGCAAAAAACCCTCTTCCTTAGAAGTTGCTCAAATGCATCTGCGAAGTGTGCAACTTGATCCCTGAGTTAGAAAACGTCGAGAAACGGTCGTTTCTGCTAGCGCTGTGCTTCTACACATGTCTTTGCTGAACGGTGAAAGGGCACAGTAATGCACTTTTCTCCCAGCAAATACACTGTTTCTAAGGAAATGGGAACACGCTGAGGAGACACTTGTGGGAGCTACTGTGACTACAACTCAGCTTCCCTACGCACAGGGAAGCAAGAGAAATGCTGATTTCATCAAACCCAGTTACATACTCAGAATCTGTACTACTGCGCAAATAGGCAAAACTAGCGCGTTCTAAAGCACGTCTCTTTAGGCAAAATACGCGCTTCTTACGAAGTTGCCCAAATGCATCTGCGAAGTGTGCAACTGGTTTCCTGAGTTAGAAAACGTCGAGAAACGGTCGTTTCTGCTAGCGCTGTGCTTCTACACATGTCTTTGCTGAACGGTGAAAGGGCACAGTAATGCACTTTTCTCCCAGCAAATACACTGTTTCTAAGGTAATGGGAACACGCTGAGGAGACACTTGTGGGAGCTACTGTGACTACAACTGAGCTTCCCTACGCACAGGGAAGCAAGAGAAATGCTGATTTCATCAAACCCAGTTACATACTCAGAATCTGTACTTCTGCGCAAATCGTAAAAACCTGCGCGTTATAAAGCACGTCTCTTTAGGCAAAAAACCCTCTTCTTACGAAGATGCTCAAATGCATCTGCGAAGTGTGCTTGTTCCTTGAGTTAGAAAACGTCGAGAAACGGTCGTTTCTGCTAGCGCTGTGCTTCTACACATGTCTTTGCTGAACGGTGAAAGGGCACAGTAATGCACTTTTCTCCCAGCAAATACACTGTTTCTAAGGTAATGGGAACACGCTGAGGAGACACTTGTGGGAGCTACTGTGACTACAACTGAGCTTCCCTACGCACAGGGAAGCAAGAGAAATGCTGATTTCATCAAACCCAGTTACATACTCAGAATCTGTACTTCTGCGCAAATAGGCAAAACTAGGGCGTTATAAAGCACGTCTCTTTAGGCAAATAACCCGCTTCTTACGAAGTTGCCAAAATGCACCTGCGAAGGGTGCAACTTGTTCCCTGAGTTAGAAAACGTGGAGAAACGGTCGTTTCTGCTAGCGCTGTGCTTCTACACATGTCTTTGCTGAACGGTGAAAGGGCACAGTAATGCACTTTTCTCCCAGCAAATACACTGTTTCTAAGGTAATGGGAACACGCTGAGGAGACACTTGTGGGAGCTACTGTGACTACAACTGAGCTTCCCTACGCACAGGGAAGCAAGAGAAATGCTGATGTCATCAAACCCAGTTACATACTCAGAATCTGTACTTCTGCGCAAAAAGGCAAAACTAGCGCGTTCTAAAGCACGTCTCTTTAGGCAAAAAACGCGCTTCTTACGAAGTTGCCCAAATGCATCTGCGAAGTGTGCAACTGGTTCCCTGAGTTAGAAAACGTCGAGAAACGGTCGTTTCTGCTAGCGCTGTGCTTCTACACATGTCTTTGCTGAACGGTAAAAGGGCACAGTAATGCCCTTTTTTCCCAGCAAATACACTGTTTCTAAGGTAATGGGAACACGCTGAGGAGACACTTGTGGGAGCTACTGTGACTACAACTGAGCTTCCCTACGCACAGGGAAGCAAGAGAAATGCTGATGTCATCAAACCCAGTTACATACTCAGAATCTGTACTTCTGCGCAAAAAGGCAAAACTAGCGTGTTATAAAGCACGTCTCTTTAGGCAAAAAACGCGCTTCTTACGAAGTTGCCCAAATGCATCTGCGAAGTGTGCAACTGGTTCCCTGAGTTAGAAAACGTCGAGAAACGGTCGTTTCTGCTAGCGCTGTGCTTCTACACATGTCTTTGCTGAACGGTAAAAGGGCACAGTAATGCCCTTTTTTCCCAGCAAATACACTGTTTCTAAGGAAATGGGACCACGCTGAGGAGACACTTGTGGGAGCTAATGTGACTAAAACTGAGCTTCCCTAGGCACAGGGAAGCAAGAGAAATGCTGATTTCATCAAACCCAGTTAAATACTCAGAATCTGTACTTCTGCCCAAATAGGCAAAACTAGCGCGTTATAAAGCACGTCTCTTTAGGCAAAAAACCCTCTTCCTTAGAAGTTGCTCAAATGCATCTGCGAAGTGTGCAACTTGATCCCTGAGTTAGAAAACGTCGAGAAACGGTCGTTTCTGCTAGCGCTGTGCTTCTACACATGTCTTTGCTGAACGGTGAAAGGGCACAGTAATGCACTTTTCTCCCAGCAAATACACTGTTTCTAAGGAAATGGGAACACGCTGAGGAGACACTTGTGGGAGCTACTGTGACTACAACTCAGCTTCCCTACGCACAGGGAAGCAAGAGAAATGCTGATTTCATCAAACCCAGTTACATACTCAGAATCTGTACTACTGCGCAAATAGGCAAAACTAGCGCGTTCTAAAGCACGTCTCTTTAGGCAAAATACGCGCTTCTTACGAAGTTGCCCAAATGCATCTGCGAAGTGTGCAACTGGTTTCCTGAGTTAGAAAACGTCGAGAAACGGTCGTTTCTGCTAGCGCTGTGCTTCTACACATGTCTTTGCTGAACGGTGAAAGGGCACAGTAATGCACTTTTCTCCCAGCAAATACACTGTTTCTAAGGTAATGGGAACACGCTGAGGAGACACTTGTGGGAGCTACTGTGACTACAACTGAGCTTCCCTACGCACAGGGAAGCAAGAGAAATGCTGATTTCATCAAACCCAGTTACATACTCAGAATCTGTACTTCTGCGCAAATCGTAAAAACCTGCGCGCTCTAAAGCACGTCTCTTTAGGCAAAAAACCCTCTTCTTACGAAGATGCTCAAATGCATCTGCGAAGTGTGCTTGTTCCTTGAGTTAGAAAACGTCGAGAAACGGTCGTTTCTGCTAGTGCTGTGCTTCTACACATGTCTTTGCTAAACGGTGAAAGGGCACAGTAATGCACTTTTCTCCCAGCAAATACACTGTTTCTAAGGTAATGGGAACACGCTGAGGAGACACTTGTGGGAGCTACTGTGACTACAACTGAGCTTCCCTAGGCACAGGGAAGCAAGAGAAATGCTGATTTCATCAAACCCAGTTACATACTCACAATCTGTACTTCTGCGCAAAAAGGCAAAACTAGCACGTTCTAAAGCACGTCTCTTAGGCAAATAACCCGCTTCTCACGAAGTTGCCCAAATGCATCTGTGAAGTGTGCAACTTGTTCCCTGAGTTAGAAAACGTCAAGAAACGGTCGTTTCTGCTAGCGCTGTGCTTCTACACATGTCTTTGCTGAATGGTGAAAGGGCACAGTAATGCACTTTTCTCCCAGCAAATACACTGTTTCTAAGGAAATGGGAACACGCTGAGGAGACACTTGTGGGAGCTACTGTGACTACAACTGAGCTTCCCTACGCACAGGGAAGCAAGAGAAATGCTGATTTCATCAAACCCAGTTACATACTCAGAATCTGTACTTCTGCGCAAATCGTAAAAACCTGCGCGTTATAAAGCACGTCTCTTTAGGCAAAAAACCCGCTTCTTACGAAGTTGCTCAAATGCATCTGCGAAGTGTGCAACTTGTTCCCTGAGTTAGAAAACGTGGAGAAACGGTCGTTTCTGCTAGCGCTGTGCTTCTACACATGTCTTTGCTAAACGGTGAAAGGGCACAGTAATGCACTTTTCGCCCAGCAAATACACTGTTTCTAAGGAAATGGGACCCCGCTGAGGAGACACTTGTGGGAGCTACTGTGACTAAAACTGAGCTTCCCTACGCACACAGTAGCAAGAGAAATGCTGATTTCATCTAACCCAGTTATATACTCAGAATCTGTACTACTACGCAAATAGGCAAAACTAGCGTGTTCTAAAGCACGTCTTTTTAGGCAAAAAACGCGCTTCTTACGAAGTTGCCAAATGCATCTGCGAAGAGTGCAACTGGTTCCCTGAGTTAGAAAACGTCGAGAAACAGTCGTTTCTGCTAGCGCTGTGCTTCTACACATGTCTTTGCTGAACGGTGAAAGGGCACAGTAATGCGCTTTTCTCCCAGCAAATATACTGTTTCTAAGGTAATGGGAACACGGTGAGGAGACACTTGTGGGAGCTACTGTGACTACAACTGAGCTTCCCTACGCACAGGGAAGCAAGAGAAATGCTGATTTCATCAAACCCAGTTACATACTCAGAATCTGTACTTCTGCTAAAATAGTCAAAACTAGCGCGTTATAAAGCACGTCTCTTTAGGCAAAAAACCCTCTTCTTACGAAGATGCTCAAATGCATCTGCGAAGTGTGCTTGTTTCTTGAGTTAGAAAACGTCGAGAAACGGTCGTTTCTGCTAGTGCTGTGCTTCTACACATGTCTTTGCTAAACGGTGAAAGGGCACAGTAATGCACTTTTCTCCCAGCAAATACACTGTTTCTAAGGTAATGGGAACACGCTGAGGAGACACTTGTGGGAGCTACTGTGACTACAACTGAGCTTCCCTACGCACAGGGAAGCAAGAGAAATGCTGATGTCATCAAACCCAGTTACATACTCACAATCTGTACTTCTGCACAAAAAGGCAAAACTAGCACGTTCTAAAGCACGTCTCTTAGGCAAATAACCCGCTTCTTACGAAGTTGCCCAAATGCATCTGTGAAGTGTGCAACTTGTTCCCTGAGTTAGAAAACGTCAAGAAACGGTCGTTTCTGCTAGCGCTGTGCTTCTACACATGTCTTTGCTGAACGGTGAAAGGGCACAGTAATGCACTTTTCTCCCAGCAAATACACTGTTTCTAAGGAAATGGGAACACGCTGAGGAGACACTTGTGGGAGCTACTGTGACTACAACTGAGCTTCCCTAGGCCCAGGGAAGCAAGAGAAATGCTGATGTCATCAAACCCAGTTACATACTCAGAATCTGTAGTTCTGCGCAAATAGGCAAAACTAGCGCGCTCTAAAGCACGTCTCTTTAGGCAAATAACCCGCTTCTTACGAAGTTGCCCAAATGCATCTGCGAAGTGTGCAACTTGTTCCCTGAGTTCGAAAACGGGGAGAAACGGTCGTTTCAGCTAGCGCTGTGCTTCTACACATGTCTTTGCTGAATGGTGAAAGGGCACAGTAATGCACTTTTCTCCCAGCAAATACACTGTTTCTAAGGAAATGGGACCACGCTGAGGAGACATGTAGAAACACATGTCTTTGCTGAACGGTGAAAGGGCACAGTAATGCACTTTTCTCCCAGCAAATACACTGTTTCTAAGGTAATGGGAACAGGCTGAGGAGACACTTGTGGGAGCTACTGTGACTACAACTGAGCTTCCCTACGCACAGGGAAGCAAGAGAAATGCTGATTTCATCAAACCCAGTTACATACTCAGAATCTGTACTTCTGCCCAAATAGGCAAAACTAGCGCGTTATAAAGCACGTCTCTTTAGGCAAATAACCCGCTTCTTACGAAGTTGCCAAAATGCACCTGCGAAGGGTGCAACTTGTTCCCTGAGTTAGAAAACGTGGAGAAACGGTCGTTTCTGCTAGCGCTGTGCTTAGACACATGTCTTTGCTGAACGGTGAAAGGGCACAGTAATGCACTTTTCTCCCAGCAAATACACTGTTTCTAAGGTAATGGGAACACGCTGAGGAGACACTTGTGGGAGCTACTGTGACTACAACTGAGCTTCCCTACGCACACAGTAGCAAGAGAAATGCTGATTTCATCAAACCCAGTTACATACTCAGAATCTGTACTACTACGCAAATAGGCAAAACTAGCGTGTTCTAAAGCACGTCTCTTTAGGCAAAAAACGCGCTTCTTACGAAGTTGCCAAATGCATCTGCGAAGAGTGCAACTGGTTCCCTGAGTTAGAAAACGTCGAGAAACAGTCGTTTCTGCTAGCGCTGTGCTTCTACACATGTCTTTGCTGAACGGTGAAAGGGCACAGTAATGCGCTTTTCTCCCAGCAAATATACTGTTTCTAAGGTAATGGGAACACGGTGAGGAGACACTTGTGGGAGCTACTGTGACTACAACTGAGCTTCCCTACGCACAGGGAAGCAAGAGAAATGCTGATTTCATCAAACCCAGTTACATACTCAGAATCTGTACTTCTGCGCAAATCGTAAAAACCTGCGCGCTCTAAAGCACGTCTCTTTAGGCAAAAAACCCTCTTCTTACGAAGATGCTCAAATGCATCTGCGAAGTGTGCTTGTTCCTTGAGTTAGAAAACGTCGAGAAACGGTCGTTTCTGCTAGCGCTGTGCTTCTACACATGTCTTTGCTGAACGGTGAAAGGGCACAGTAATGCACTTTTCTCCCAGCAAATACACTGTTTCTAAGGTAATGGGAACACGCTGAGGAGACACTTGTGGGAGCTACTGTGACTACAACTGAGCTTCCCTACGCACAGGGAAGCAAGAGAAATGCTGATTTCATCAAACCCAGTTACATACTCAGAATCTGTACTTCTGCGCAAAAAGGCAAAACTAGCGCGTTCTAAAGCACGTCTCTTTAGGCAAAAAAACCCGCTTCTTACGAAGTTGCTCAAATGCATCTGCGAAGTGTGCAACTTGTTCCCTGAGTTAGAAAACGTGGAGAAACGGTCCTTTCTGCTAGCGCTGTGCTTCTACACATGTCTTTGCTGAACGGTGAAAGGACACAGTAATGCACTTTTCTCCCAGCAAATACACTGTTTCTAAGGAAATGGGACCACGCTGAAGAGACATGTGTAGAAGCTACTGTGACTACAACTGAGCTTCCCTACGCACACGGTAGCAAGAGAAATGCTGATTTCATCAAACCCAGTTATATACTCAGAATCTGTACTACTGCGCAAATAGGCAAAACTAGCGTGTTCTAAAGCACGTCTCTTTAGGCAAAAAACGCGCTTCTTACGAAGTTGCCAAATGCATCTGCGAAGTGTGCAACTGGTTCCCTGAGTTAGAAAACGTCGATAAACAGTCGTTTCTGCTAGCGCTGTGCTTCTACACATGTCTTTGCTGAACGGTGAAAGGGCACAGTAATGCACTTTTCTCCCAGCAAATACACTGTTTCTAAGGTAATGGGAACACGCTGAGGAGACACTTGTGGGAGCTACTGTGACTACAACTGAGCTTCCCTACGCACAGGGAAGCAAGAGAAATGCTGATGTCATCAAACCCAGTTACATACTCAGAATCTGTACTTCTGCGCAAAAAGGCAAAACTAGCGCGTTCTAAAGCACGTCTCTTTAGGCAAAAAACGCGCTTCTTACGAAGTTGCCCAAATGCATCTGCGAAGTGTGCAACTGGTTCCCTGAGTTAGAAAACGTCGAGAAACGGTCGTTTCTGCTAGCGCTGTGCTTCTACACATGTCTTTGCTGAACGGTAAAAGGGCACAGTAATGCCCTTTTTTCCCAGCAAATACACTGTTTCTAAGGAAATGGGACCACGCTGAGGAGACACTTGTGGGAACTACTGTGACTACAACTCAGCTTCCCTACGCACAGGGAAGCAAGAGAAATGCTGATTTCATCAAACCCAGTTATATACTCAGAATCTGTACTACTGCGCAAATAGGCAAAACTAGCGCGTTCTAAAGCACGTCTCTTTAGGCAAAAAACGCGCTTCTTACGAAGTTGCCCAAATGCATCTGCGAAGTGTGCAACTGGTTTCCTGAGTTAGAAAACGTCGAGAAACGGTCGTTTCTGCTAGCGCTGTGCTTCTACACATGTCTTTGCTGAAAGGTGAAAGGGCACAGTAATGCACTTTTCTCCCAGCAAATACACTGTTTCTAAGGAAATGGGAACACGCTGAGGAGACACTTGTGGGAGCTACTGTGACTAAAACTGAGCTTCCCTAGGCACAGGGAAGCAAGAGAAATGCTGATTTCATCAAACCCAGTTACATACTCAGAATCTGTACTACAGCGCAAATAGGAAAACCTAGTTCGTTCTAAAGCACGTCTCTTTAGGCAAAGAACTCATGTCTGACAAAGTTGCCTAAATGCATCTCTGAAGTGTGCAACTTGTTCCCTGAGTTAGAAAACGTCGAGAAACGGTCGTTTCTGCTAGCGCTGTGCTTCTACACATGTCTTTGCTGAACGGTGAAAAGGCACAGTAATGCACTTTTCTCCCAGCAAATACCCTGTTTCTAAGGAAATGGGAACACGGTGAGGAGACACTTGTGGGAGCTACTGTGACTATGACTGAGCTTCCCTAGGCACAGGGAAGCAAGAGAAATGCTGATTTCATCAAACCGAGTTACATACTCAGAATCTGTACTACTGCGCAAATAGGCAAAACTAGCGCGTTCTGAAGCACGTCTCTTTAGGCAAATAACCCGCTTCTTACGAAGTTGCTCAAATTCATCTGCGAAGTGTGCAACTTGTTCCCTGAGTTAGAAAACGGGGAGAAACGGTCGTTTCTGCTAGTGCTGTGCTTCTAGACATGTCTTTGCTGAACGGTGAAAGGGCACAGTAATGCACTTTTCTCCCAGCAAATACACCGTTTCTAAGGAAATGGGACCAGGCTGAGGAGACATTTGTGGGAGCTACTGTGACAAAAACTGAGCTTCCATAGGCACAGGAAAGCAAGAGAAATGCTGATTTCATCAAACCCAGTTACATACTCAGAATCTGTACTACTGCGCAAATAGGCAAAACTAGCGCGTTCTAAAGCACGTCTCTTTAGGCAAATAACCTGCTTCTTACGAAGTTGCTCAAATGCATCTTCGAAGTGTGCTTGTTCCCTGAGTTAGAAAACGTCAAGAAACGGTCGTTTCTGCTAGCGCTGTGCTTCTACACTTCTTTGCTGAACGGTGAAAGGGCACAGTAATGCACTTTTCTCCCAGCAAATACCCTGTTTCTAAGGAAATGGGAACACGCTGAGGAGACACTTGTGGGAGGTACTGTGACTATGACTGAGCTTCCCTAGGCACAGGGAAGCAAGAGAAATGCTGATTTCATCAAACCCAGTTACATACTCAGAATCTGTACTACAGCGCAAATAGGAAAACCTAGTTCGTTCTAAAGCACGTCTCTTTAGGCAAAAAACTCATGTCTGACAAAGTTGCCTAAATGCATCTCTGAAGTGTGCAACTTGTTCCCTGAGTTAGAAAACGTCGAGAAACGGTCGTTTCTGCTAGCGCTGTGCTTCTACACATGTCTTTGCTGAACGGTGAGAGGGCACAGTAATGCACTTTTCGCCCAGCAAATACCCTGTTTCTAAGGAAATGGGAACACGCTGAGGAGACACTTGTGGGAGGTACTGTGACTATGACTGAGCTTCGCTAGGCACAAGGAAGCAAGAGAAATGCTGATTTCATCAAACCCAGTTACATACTCAGAATCTGTACTACTGCACAAATAGGCAAAACTAGCGCGTTCTAAAGCACGTCTCTTTAGGCAAGTAACCCGCTTCTTACGAAGTTGGCCAAATGCATCTGCGAAGTGTGCAACTGGTTCACTGAGTTAGAAAACGGGGAGAAACGGTCGTTTCTGCTAGCGCTGTGCTTCTACACATATCTTTGCTGAACGGTGAAAGGGCACAGTAATGCACTTTTCTCCCAGCAAATACACTGTTTCTAAGGAAATGGGAACACGCTGAGGAGACACTTGTGGGAGCTACTGTGACTACAACTCAGCTTCCCTACGCACAGGGAAGCAAGAGAAATGCTGATTTCATCAAACCCAGTTACATACTCAGAATCTGTACTACTGCGCAAATAGGCAAAACTAGCGCGTTCTCAAGCACGTCTCTTTAGGCAAAAAACTCATGTCTGACAAAGTTGCCTAAATGCATCTCAGAAGTGTGCAACTTGCTCCCTGAGTTAGAAAACGTCGAGAAACGGTAGTTTCTGCTAGCGCTGTGCTTCTACACATGTCTTTGCTGAACGGTGAAAGGGCACAGTAATGCACTTTTCTCCCAGCAAATACATTGTTTCTACGGAAATGGGACCAGGCTGAGGAGACATTTGTGGGAGCTACTGTGACTTAAACTGAGCTTCCATAGGCACAGGAAAGCAAGAGAAATGCTGATTTCATCAAACCCAGTTACTTACTCAGAATCTGTACTACTGCGCAAATAGGCAAAACTAGCGCGTTCTAAAGCACGTCTCTTTAGGCAAATAACCCGCTTCTTACGAAGTTGCCCAAATGCATTTGCGAAGTGTGCAACTTGTTCCCTGAGTTAGAAAACGTGGAGATACGGTCGTTTCTGCTAGCGCTGTGCTTCTACACATGTCTTTGCTGAACGGTGAAAGGGCACAGTAATGCACTTTTCTCCCAGCAAATACACTGTTTCTAAGGAAATGGGACCACGCTGAGGAGACACTTGTTGGGGCTACTGTGACTACAAATGAGCTTCCCTACGCACAGGGAAGCAAGAGAAATGCTGATTTCATTAAACCCAGTTACATACTCAGAATCTGTACTTCTGCGAAAATAGGCAAAACTAGCGCGTTCTCAAGCACGTCTCTTTAGGCAAAAAACTCATGTCTGACAAAGTTGCCTAAATGCATCTCAGAAGTGTGCAACTTGTTCCCTGAGTTAGAAAACGTCGAGAAACGGTCGTTTCTGCTAGCGCTGTGCTTCTACACATGTCTTTGCTGAACGGTGAAAGGGCACAGTAATGCACTTTTCTCCCAGCAAATACATTGTTTCTACGGAAATGGGACCAGGCTGAGGAGACATTTGTGGGAGCTACTGTGACTAAAACTGAGCTTCCATAGGCACAGGAAAGCAAGAGAAATGCTGATTTCATCAAACCCAGTTACATACTCAGAATCTGTACTACTGCGCAAATAGGCAAAACTATCGCGTTCTAAAGCACGTCTCTTTAGGCAAATAACCCGCTTCTTACGAAGTTGCCCAAATGCATTTGCGAAGTGTGCAACTTGTTCCCTGAGTTAGAAAACGTGGAGATACGGTCGTTTCTGCTAGCGCTGTGCTTCTACACATGTCTTTGCTGAACGGTGAAAGGGCACAGTAATGCACTTTTCTCCCAGCAAATACACTGTTTCTAAGGTAATGGGAACACGCTGAGGAGACACTTGTGGGAGCTACTGTGACTACAACTGAGCTTCCCTAGGCCCAGGGAAGCAAGAGAAATGCTGATGTCATCAAACCCAGTTACATACTCAGAATCGTACTTCTGCGCAAATAGGCAAAACTAGCGCGCTCTAAAGCACGTCTCTTTAGGCAAATAACCCGCTTCTTACGAAGTTGCCCAAATGCATCTGCGAAGTGTGCAACTTGTTCCCTGAGTTCGAAAACGGGGAGAAACGGTCGTTTCAGCTAGCGCTGTGCTTCTACACATGTCTTTGCTGAATGGTGAAAGGGCACAGTAATGCACTTTTCTCCCAGCAAATACACTGTTTCTAAGGAAATGGGACCACGCTGAGGAGACATGTAGAAACACATGTCTTTGCTGAACGGTGAAAGGGCACAGTAATGCACTTTTCTCCCAGCAAATACACTGTTTCTAAGGAAATGGGACCACGCTGAGGAGACATGTAGAAACACATGTCTTTGCTGAACGGTGAAAGGGCACAGTAATGCACTTTTCTCCCAGCAAATACCCTGTTTCTAAGGAAATGGGAACACGGTGAGGAGACACTTGTGGGAGCTACTGTGACTATGACTGAGCTTCCCTAGGCACAGGGAAGCAAGAGAAATGCTGATTTCATCAAACCGAGTTACATACTCAGAATCTGTACTACTGCGCAAATAGGCAGAACTAGCGCGTTCTGAAGCACGTCTCTTTAGGCAAATAACCCGCTTCTTACGAAGTTGCTCAAATGCATCTGCGAAGTGTGCAACTTGTTCCCTGAGTTAGAAAACGGGGAGAAACGGTCGTTTCTGCTAGTGCTGTGCTTCTAGACATGTCTTTGCTGAACGGTGAAAGGACACAGTAATGCACTTTTCTCCCAGCAAATACACCGTTTCTAAGGAAATGGGACCAGGCTGAGGAGACATTTGTGGGAGCTACTGTGACAAAAACTGAGCTTCCATAGGCACAGGAAAGCAAGAGAAATGCTGATTTCATCAAACCCAGTTACATACTCAGAATCTGTACTACTGCGCAAATAGGCAAAACTAGCGCGTTCTAAAGCACCTCTCTTTAGGCAAATAACCCGCTTCTTACGAAGTTGCTCAAATGCATCTTCGAAGTGTGCTTGTTCCCTGAGTTAGAAAACGTCAAGAAACGGTCGTTTCTGCTAGCGCTGTGCTTCTACACTTCTTTGCTGAACGGTGAAAGGGCACAGTAATGCACTTTTCGCCCAGCAAATACCCTGTTTCTAAGGAAATGGGAACACGCTGAGGAGACACTTGTGGGAGGTACTGTGACTATGACTGAGCTTCGCTAGGCACAGGGAAGCAAGAGAAATGCTGATTTCATCAAACCCAGTTACATACTCAGAATCTGTACTACTTCGCAAATACGCAAAACTAGCGCGTTCTAAAGCACGTCTCTTTAGGCAAGTAACCCGCTTCTTACGAAGTTGGCCAAATGCATCTGCGAAGTGTGCAACTGGTTCCCTGAGTTAGAAAACGGGGAGAAACGGTCGTTTCTGCTAGCGCTGTGCTTCTACACATATCTTTGCTGAACGGTGAAAGGGCACAGTAATGCACTTTTCTCCCAGCAAATACACTGTTTCTAAGGAAATGGGAACACGCTGAGGAGACACTTGTGGGAGCTACTGTGACTACAACTCAGCTTCCCTACGCACAGGGAAGCAAGAGAAATGCTGATTTCATTAAACCCAGTTACATACTCAGAATCTGTACTTCTGCGAAAATAGGCAAAACTAGCGCGTTCTCAAGCACGTCTCTTTAGGCAAAAAACTCATGTCTGACAAAGTTGCCTAAATGCATCTCAGAAGTGTGCAACTTGTTCCCTGAGTTAGAAAACGTGGAGAAACGGTCGTTTCTGCTAGCGCTGTGCTTCTACACATGTCTTTGCTGAACGGTGAAAGGGCACAGTAATGCACTTTTCTCCCAGCAAATACATTGTTTCTACGGAAATGGGACCAGGCTGAGGAGACATTTGTGGGAGCTACTGTGACTAAAACTGAGCTTCCATAGGCACAGGAAAGCAAGAGAAATGCTGATTTCATCAAACCCAGTTACATACTCAGAATCTGTACTACTGCGCAAATAGGCAAAACTAGCGCGTTCTAAAGTACGTCTCTTTAGGCAAATAACCCGCTTCTTACGAAGTTGCCCAAATGCATTTGCGAAGTGTGCAACTTGTTCCCTGAGTTAGAAAACGTGGAGATACGGTCGTTTCTGCTAGCGCTGTGCTTCTACACATGTCTTTGCTGAACGGTGAAAGGGCACAGTAATGCACTTTTCTCCCAGCAAATACACTGTTTCTAAGGTAATGGGAACACGCTGAGGAGACACTTGTGGGAGCTACTGTGACTACAACTGAGCTTCCCTAGGCCCAGGGAAGCAAGAGAAATGCTGATGTCATCAAACCCAGTTACATACTCAGAATCTGTAGTTCTGCGCAAATAGGCAAAACTAGCGCGCTCTAAAGCACGTCTCTTTAGGCAAATAACCCGCTTCTTACGAAGTTGCCCAAATGCATCTGCGAAGTGTGCAACTTGTTCCCTGAGTTCGAAAACGGGGAGAAACGGTCGTTTCAGCTAGCGCTGTGCTTCTACACATGTCTTTGCTGAATGGTGAAAGGGCACAGTAATGCACTTTTCTCCCAGCAAATACACTGTTTCTAAGGAAATGGGACCACGCTGAGGAGACATGTAGAAACACATGTCTTTGCTGAACGGTGAAAGGGCACAGTAATGCACTTTTCTCCCAGCAAATACACTGTTTCTAAGGTAATGGGAACAGGCTGAGGAGACACTTGTGGGAGCTACTGTGACTACAACTGAGCTTCCCTACGCACAGGGAAGCAAGAGAAATGCTGATTTCATCAAACCCAGTTACATACTCAGAATCTGTACTTCTGCCCAAATAGGCAAAACTAGCGCGTTATAAAGCACGTCTCTTTAGGCAAATAACCCGCTTCTTACGAAGTTGCCAAAATGCACCTGCGAAGGGTGCAACTTGTTCCCTGAGTTAGAAAACGTGGAGAAACGGTCGTTTCTGCTAGCGCTGTGCTTAGACACATGTCTTTGCTGAACGGTGAAAGGGCACAGTAATGCACTTTTCTCCCAGCAAATACACTGTTTCTAAGGTAATGGGAACACGCTGAGGAGACACTTGTGGGAGCTACTGTGACTACAACTGAGCTTCCCTACGCACACAGTAGCAAGAGAAATGCTGATTTCATCAAACCCAGTTACATACTCAGAATCTGTACTACTACGCAAATAGGCAAAACTAGCGTGTTCTAAAGCACGTCTCTTTAGG
Organism: Acomys minous; assembly: GCF_964271855.1. NCBI lineage: Eukaryota > Metazoa > Chordata > Mammalia > Rodentia > Muridae > Acomys > Acomys minous. Next base: position 65,576,555 of record NC_140493.1, on the reverse strand, counting down.
CAAAAAACGCGCTTCTTACGAAGTTGCCAAATGCATCTGCGAAGAGTGCAACTGGTTCCCTGAGTTAGAAAACGTCGAGAAACAGTCGTTTCTGCTAGCGCTGTGCTTCTACACATGTCTTTGCTGAACGGTGAAAGGGCACAGTAATGCGCTTTTCTCCCAGCAAATATACTGTTTCTAAGGTAATGGGAACACGGTGAGGAGACACTTGTGGGAGCTACTGTGACTACAACTGAGCTTCCCTACGCACAGGGAAGCAAGAGAAATGCTGATTTCATCAAACCCAGTTACATACTCAGAATCTGTACTTCTGCGCAAATCGTAAAAACCTGCGCGCTCTAAAGCACGTCTCTTTAGGCAAAAAACCCTCTTCTTACGAAGATGCTCAAATGCATCTGCGAAGTGTGCTTGTTCCTTGAGTTAGAAAACGTCGAGAAACGGTCGTTTCTGCTAGCGCTGTGCTTCTACACATGTCTTTGCTGAACGGTGAAAGGGCACAGTAATGCACTTTTCTCCCAGCAAATACACTGTTTCTAAGGTAATGGGAACACGCTGAGGAGACACTTGTGGGAGCTACTGTGACTACAACTGAGCTTCCCTACGCACAGGGAAGCAAGAGAAATGCTGATTTCATCAAACCCAGTTACATACTCAGAATCTGTACTTCTGCGCAAAAAGGCAAAACTAGCGCGTTCTAAAGCACGTCTCTTTAGGCAAAAAAACCCGCTTCTTACGAAGTTGCTCAAATGCATCTGCGAAGTGTGCAACTTGTTCCCTGAGTTAGAAAACGTGGAGAAACGGTCCTTTCTGCTAGCGCTGTGCTTCTACACATGTCTTTGCTGAACGGTGAAAGGACACAGTAATGCACTTTTCTCCCAGCAAATACACTGTTTCTAAGGAAATGGGACCACGCTGAAGAGACATGTGTAGAAGCTACTGTGACTACAACTGAGCTTCCCTACGCACACGGTAGCAAGAGAAATGCTGATTTCATCAAACCCAGTTATATACTCAGAATCTGTACTACTGCGCAAATAGGCAAAACTAGCGTGTTCTAAAGCACGTCTCTTTAGGCAAAAAACGCGCTTCTTACGAAGTTGCCAAATGCATCTGCGAAGTGTGCAACTGGTTCCCTGAGTTAGAAAACGTCGATAAACAGTCGTTTCTGCTAGCGCTGTGCTTCTACACATGTCTTTGCTGAACGGTGAAAGGGCACAGTAATGCACTTTTCTCCCAGCAAATACACTGTTTCTAAGGTAATGGGAACACGCTGAGGAGACACTTGTGGGAGCTACTGTGACTACAACTGAGCTTCCCTACGCACAGGGAAGCAAGAGAAATGCTGATGTCATCAAACCCAGTTACATACTCAGAATCTGTACTTCTGCGCAAAAAGGCAAAACTAGCGCGTTCTAAAGCACGTCTCTTTAGGCAAAAAACGCGCTTCTTACGAAGTTGCCCAAATGCATCTGCGAAGTGTGCAACTGGTTCCCTGAGTTAGAAAACGTCGAGAAACGGTCGTTTCTGCTAGCGCTGTGCTTCTACACATGTCTTTGCTGAACGGTAAAAGGGCACAGTAATGCCCTTTTTTCCCAGCAAATACACTGTTTCTAAGGAAATGGGACCACGCTGAGGAGACACTTGTGGGAACTACTGTGACTACAACTCAGCTTCCCTACGCACAGGGAAGCAAGAGAAATGCTGATTTCATCAAACCCAGTTATATACTCAGAATCTGTACTACTGCGCAAATAGGCAAAACTAGCGCGTTCTAAAGCACGTCTCTTTAGGCAAAAAACGCGCTTCTTACGAAGTTGCCCAAATGCATCTGCGAAGTGTGCAACTGGTTTCCTGAGTTAGAAAACGTCGAGAAACGGTCGTTTCTGCTAGCGCTGTGCTTCTACACATGTCTTTGCTGAAAGGTGAAAGGGCACAGTAATGCACTTTTCTCCCAGCAAATACACTGTTTCTAAGGAAATGGGAACACGCTGAGGAGACACTTGTGGGAGCTACTGTGACTAAAACTGAGCTTCCCTAGGCACAGGGAAGCAAGAGAAATGCTGATTTCATCAAACCCAGTTACATACTCAGAATCTGTACTACAGCGCAAATAGGAAAACCTAGTTCGTTCTAAAGCACGTCTCTTTAGGCAAAGAACTCATGTCTGACAAAGTTGCCTAAATGCATCTCTGAAGTGTGCAACTTGTTCCCTGAGTTAGAAAACGTCGAGAAACGGTCGTTTCTGCTAGCGCTGTGCTTCTACACATGTCTTTGCTGAACGGTGAAAAGGCACAGTAATGCACTTTTCTCCCAGCAAATACCCTGTTTCTAAGGAAATGGGAACACGGTGAGGAGACACTTGTGGGAGCTACTGTGACTATGACTGAGCTTCCCTAGGCACAGGGAAGCAAGAGAAATGCTGATTTCATCAAACCGAGTTACATACTCAGAATCTGTACTACTGCGCAAATAGGCAAAACTAGCGCGTTCTGAAGCACGTCTCTTTAGGCAAATAACCCGCTTCTTACGAAGTTGCTCAAATTCATCTGCGAAGTGTGCAACTTGTTCCCTGAGTTAGAAAACGGGGAGAAACGGTCGTTTCTGCTAGTGCTGTGCTTCTAGACATGTCTTTGCTGAACGGTGAAAGGGCACAGTAATGCACTTTTCTCCCAGCAAATACACCGTTTCTAAGGAAATGGGACCAGGCTGAGGAGACATTTGTGGGAGCTACTGTGACAAAAACTGAGCTTCCATAGGCACAGGAAAGCAAGAGAAATGCTGATTTCATCAAACACAGTTACATACTCAGAATCTGTACTACTGCGCAAATAGGCAAAACTAGCGCGTTCTAAAGCACGTCTCTTTAGGCAAATAACCTGCTTCTTACGAAGTTGCTCAAATGCATCTTCGAAGTGTGCTTGTTCCCTGAGTTAGAAAACGTCAAGAAACGGTCGTTTCTGCTAGCGCTGTGCTTCTACACTTCTTTGCTGAACGGTGAAAGGGCACAGTAATGCACTTTTCTCCCAGCAAATACCCTGTTTCTAAGGAAATGGGAACACGCTGAGGAGACACTTGTGGGAGGTACTGTGACTATGACTGAGCTTCCCTAGGCACAGGGAAGCAAGAGAAATGCTGATTTCATCAAACCCAGTTACATACTCAGAATCTGTACTACAGCGCAAATAGGAAAACCTAGTTCGTTCTAAAGCACGTCTCTTTAGGCAAAAAACTCATGTCTGACAAAGTTGCCTAAATGCATCTCTGAAGTGTGCAACTTGTTCCCTGAGTTAGAAAACGTCGAGAAACGGTCGTTTCTGCTAGCGCTGTGCTTCTACACATGTCTTTGCTGAACGGTGAGAGGGCACAGTAATGCACTTTTCGCCCAGCAAATACCCTGTTTCTAAGGAAATGGGAACACGCTGAGGAGACACTTGTGGGAGGTACTGTGACTATGACTGAGCTTCGCTAGGCACAAGGAAGCAAGAGAAATGCTGATTTCATCAAACCCAGTTACATACTCAGAATCTGTACTACTGCACAAATAGGCAAAACTAGCGCGTTCTAAAGCACGTCTCTTTAGGCAAGTAACCCGCTTCTTACGAAGTTGGCCAAATGCATCTGCGAAGTGTGCAACTGGTTCACTGAGTTAGAAAACGGGGAGAAACGGTCGTTTCTGCTAGCGCTGTGCTTCTACACATATCTTTGCTGAACGGTGAAAGGGCACAGTAATGCACTTTTCTCCCAGCAAATACACTGTTTCTAAGGAAATGGGAACACGCTGAGGAGACACTTGTGGGAGCTACTGTGACTACAACTCAGCTTCCCTACGCACAGGGAAGCAAGAGAAATGCTGATTTCATCAAACCCAGTTACATACTCAGAATCTGTACTACTGCGCAAATAGGCAAAACTAGCGCGTTCTCAAGCACGTCTCTTTAGGCAAAAAACTCATGTCTGACAAAGTTGCCTAAATGCATCTCAGAAGTGTGCAACTTGCTCCCTGAGTTAGAAAACGTCGAGAAACGGTAGTTTCTGCTAGCGCTGTGCTTCTACACATGTCTTTGCTGAACGGTGAAAGGGCGCAGTAATGCACTTTTCTCCCAGCAAATACATTGTTTCTACGGAAATGGGACCAGGCTGAGGAGACATTTGTGGGAGCTACTGTGACTAAAACTGAGCTTCCATAGGCACAGGAAAGCAAGAGAAATGCTGATTTCATCAAACCCAGTTACATACTCAGAATCTGTACTACTGCGCAAATAGGCAAAACTAGCGCGTTCTAAAGCACGTCTCTTTAGGCAAATAACCCGCTTCTTACGAAGTTGCCCAAATGCATTTGCGAAGTGTGCAACTTGTTCCCTGAGTTAGAAAACGTGGAGATACGGTCGTTTCTGCTAGCGCTGTGCTTCTACACATGTCTTTGCTGAACGGTGAAAGGGCACAGTAATGCACTTTTCTCCCAGCAAATACACTGTTTCTAAGGAAATGGGACCACGCTGAGGAGACACTTGTTGGGGCTACTGTGACTACAAATGAGCTTCCCTACGCACAGGGAAGCAAGAGAAATGCTGATTTCATTAAACCCAGTTACATACTCAGAATCTGTACTTCTGCGAAAATAGGCAAAACTAGCGCGTTCTCAAGCACGTCTCTTTAGGCAAAAAACTCATGTCTGACAAAGTTGCCTAAATGCATCTCAGAAGTGTGCAACTTGTTCCCTGAGTTAGAAAACGTCGAGAAACGGTCGTTTCTGCTAGCGCTGTGCTTCTACACATGTCTTTGCTGAACGGTGAAAGGGCACAGTAATGCACTTTTCTCCCAGCAAATACATTGTTTCTACGGAAATGGGACCAGGCTGAGGAGACATTTGTGGGAGCTACTGTGACTAAAACTGAGCTTCCATAGGCACAGGAAAGCAAGAGAAATGCTGATTTCATCAAACCCAGTTACATACTCAGAATCTGTACTACTGCGCAAATAGGCAAAACTATCGCGTTCTAAAGCACGTCTCTTTAGGCAAATAACCCGCTTCTTACGAAGTTGCCCAAATGCATTTGCGAAGTGTGCAACTTGTTCCCTGAGTTAGAAAACGTGGAGATACGGTCGTTTCTGCTAGCGCTGTGCTTCTACACATGTCTTTGCTGAACGGTGAAAGGGCACAGTAATGCACTTTTCTCCCAGCAAATACACTGTTTCTAAGGTAATGGGAACACGCTGAGGAGACACTTGTGGGAGCTACTGTGACTACAACTGAGCTTCCCTAGGCCCAGGGAAGCAAGAGAAATGCTGATGTCATCAAACCCAGTTACATACTCAGAATCGTACTTCTGCGCAAATAGGCAAAACTAGCGCGCTCTAAAGCACGTCTCTTTAGGCAAATAACCCGCTTCTTACGAAGTTGCCCAAATGCATCTGCGAAGTGTGCAACTTGTTCCCTGAGTTCGAAAACGGGGAGAAACGGTCGTTTCAGCTAGCGCTGTGCTTCTACACATGTCTTTGCTGAATGGTGAAAGGGCACAGTAATGCACTTTTCTCCCAGCAAATACACTGTTTCTAAGGAAATGGGACCACGCTGAGGAGACATGTAGAAACACATGTCTTTGCTGAACGGTGAAAGGGCACAGTAATGCACTTTTCTCCCAGCAAATACACTGTTTCTAAGGAAATGGGACCACGCTGAGGAGACATGTAGAAACACATGTCTTTGCTGAACGGTGAAAGGGCACAGTAATGCACTTTTCTCCCAGCAAATACCCTGTTTCTAAGGAAATGGGAACACGGTGAGGAGACACTTGTGGGAGCTACTGTGACTATGACTGAGCTTCCCTAGGCACAGGGAAGCAAGAGAAATGCTGATTTCATCAAACCGAGTTACATACTCAGAATCTGTACTACTGCGCAAATAGGCAGAACTAGCGCGTTCTGAAGCACGTCTCTTTAGGCAAATAACCCGCTTCTTACGAAGTTGCTCAAATGCATCTGCGAAGTGTGCAACTTGTTCCCTGAGTTAGAAAACGGGGAGAAACGGTCGTTTCTGCTAGTGCTGTGCTTCTAGACATGTCTTTGCTGAACGGTGAAAGGACACAGTAATGCACTTTTCTCCCAGCAAATACACCGTTTCTAAGGAAATGGGACCAGGCTGAGGAGACATTTGTGGGAGCTACTGTGACAAAAACTGAGCTTCCATAGGCACAGGAAAGCAAGAGAAATGCTGATTTCATCAAACCCAGTTACATACTCAGAATCTGTACTACTGCGCAAATAGGCAAAACTAGCGCGTTCTAAAGCACCTCTCTTTAGGCAAATAACCCGCTTCTTACGAAGTTGCTCAAATGCATCTTCGAAGTGTGCTTGTTCCCTGAGTTAGAAAACGTCAAGAAACGGTCGTTTCTGCTAGCGCTGTGCTTCTACACTTCTTTGCTGAACGGTGAAAGGGCACAGTAATGCACTTTTCGCCCAGCAAATACCCTGTTTCTAAGGAAATGGGAACACGCTGAGGAGACACTTGTGGGAGGTACTGTGACTATGACTGAGCTTCGCTAGGCACAGGGAAGCAAGAGAAATGCTGATTTCATCAAACCCAGTTACATACTCAGAATCTGTACTACTTCGCAAATACGCAAAACTAGCGCGTTCTAAAGCACGTCTCTTTAGGCAAGTAACCCGCTTCTTACGAAGTTGGCCAAATGCATCTGCGAAGTGTGCAACTGGTTCCCTGAGTTAGAAAACGGGGAGAAACGGTCGTTTCTGCTAGCGCTGTGCTTCTACACATATCTTTGCTGAACGGTGAAAGGGCACAGTAATGCACTTTTCTCCCAGCAAATACACTGTTTCTAAGGAAATGGGAACACGCTGAGGAGACACTTGTGGGAGCTACTGTGACTACAACTCAGCTTCCCTACGCACAGGGAAGCAAGAGAAATGCTGATTTCATTAAACCCAGTTACATACTCAGAATCTGTACTTCTGCGAAAATAGGCAAAACTAGCGCGTTCTCAAGCACGTCTCTTTAGGCAAAAAACTCATGTCTGACAAAGTTGCCTAAATGCATCTCAGAAGTGTGCAACTTGTTCCCTGAGTTAGAAAACGTGGAGAAACGGTCGTTTCTGCTAGCGCTGTGCTTCTACACATGTCTTTGCTGAACGGTGAAAGGGCACAGTAATGCACTTTTCTCCCAGCAAATACATTGTTTCTACGGAAATGGGACCAGGCTGAGGAGACATTTGTGGGAGCTACTGTGACTAAAACTGAGCTTCCATAGGCACAGGAAAGCAAGAGAAATGCTGATTTCATCAAACCCAGTTACATACTCAGAATCTGTACTACTGCGCAAATAGGCAAAACTAGCGCGTTCTAAAGTACGTCTCTTTAGGCAAATAACCCGCTTCTTACGAAGTTGCCCAAATGCATTTGCGAAGTGTGCAACTTGTTCCCTGAGTTAGAAAACGTGGAGATACGGTCGTTTCTGCTAGCGCTGTGCTTCTACACATGTCTTTGCTGAACGGTGAAAGGGCACAGTAATGCACTTTTCTCCCAGCAAATACACTGTTTCTAAGGTAATGGGAACACGCTGAGGAGACACTTGTGGGAGCTACTGTGACTACAACTGAGCTCCCTAGGCCCAGGGAAGCAAGAGAAATGCTGATGTCATCAAACCCAGTTACATACTCAGAATCGTACTTCTGCGCAAATAGGCAAAACTAGCGCGCTCTAAATCACGTCTCTTTAGGCAAATAACCCGCTTCTTACGAAGTTGCCCAAATGCATCTGCGAAGTGTGCAACTTGTTCCCTGAGTTCGAAAACGGGGAGAAACGGTCGTTTCAGCTAGCGCTGTGCTTCTACACATGTCTTTGCTGAATGGTGAAAGGGCACAGTAATGCACTTTTCTCCCAGCAAATACACTGTTTCTAAGGAAATGGGACCACGCTGAGGAGACATGTAGAAACACATGTCTTTGCTGAACGGTGAAAGGGCACAGTAATGCACTTTTCTCCCAGCAAATACACTGTTTCTAAGGAAATGGGACCACGCTGACGAGACATGTGTAGGAGCTACTGTGACTAAAACTGAGCTTCCCTACGCACACAGTAGCAAGAGAAATGCTGATTTCATCAAACCCAGTTACATACTCAGAATCTGTACTTCTGCGCAAATAGGCAAAACTAGCGCGTTCTCAAGCACGTCTCTTTAGGCAAAAAACTCATGTCTGACAAAGTTGCCTAAATGCATCTCAGAAGTGTGCAACTTGTTCCCTGAGTTAGAAAACGTCGAGAAACGGTCGTTTCTGCTAGCGCTGTGCTTCTACACATGTCTTTGCTGAACGGTGAAAGGGCACAGTAATGCACTTTTCTCCCAGCAAATACATTGTTTCTACGGAAATGGGACCAGGCTGAGGAGACATTTGTGGGAGCTACTGTGACTAAAACTGAGCTTCCATAGGCACAGGAAAGCAAGAGAAATGCTGATTTCATCAAACCCAGTTACATACTCAGAACCTGTACTTCTGCGCAAATAGGCAAAACTATCGCGTTCTAAAGCACGTCTCTTTAGGCAAATAACCCGCTTCTTACGAAGTTGCCCAAATGCATTTGCGAAGTGTGCAACTTGTTCCCTGAGTTAGAAAACGTGGAGATACGGTCGTTTCTGCTAGCGCTGTGCTTCTACACATGTCTTTGCTGAACGGTGAAAGGGCACAGTAATGCACTTTTCTCCCAGCAAATACACTGTTTCTAAGGAAATGGGACCACGCTGAGGAGACACTTGTTGGGGCTACTGTGACTACAAATGAGCTTCCCTACGCACAGGGAAGCAAGAGAAATGCTGATTTCATCAAACGCAGTTACATACTCAGAATCTGTACTTCTGCGCAAATAGGCAAAACTAGCGCGTTATAAAGCACGTTTCTTTACGCAAAAAACCCTCTTCCTTAGAAGTTGCTCAAATGCATCTGCGAAGTGTGCACTTGATCCCTGAGTTAGAAAACGGGGAGAAACGGTCGTTTCTGCTAGCGCTGTGCTTCTACACATGTCTTTGCTGAACGGTGAAAGGGCACAGTAATGCACTTTTCTCCCAGCAAATACACTGTTTCTAAGGAAATGGGACCACGCTGAGGAGACATGTGTAGGAGCTACTGTGACTAAAACTGAGCTTCCCTACGCACACAGTAGCAAGAGAAATGCTGATTTCATCAAACACAGTTACATACTCAGAATCTGTACTACTGCGCAAATAGGCAAAACTAGCGCGTTATAAAGCACGTCTCTTTAGGCAAAAAACCCTCTTCCTTAGAAGTTGCTCAAATGCATCTGCGAAGTGTGCAACTTGATCCCTGAGTTAGAAAACGTCGAGAAACGGTCGTTTCTGCTAGCGCTGTGCTTCTACACGTCTTTGCTGAACGGTGAAAGGGCTCAGTAATGCACTTTTCTCCTAGCAAATACACTGTTTCTAAGGAAATGGGACTCGCTTAGGAGACACATGTGGGAGCTACTGTGACTAAAACTGAGCTTCCCTAGGCACAGGGAAGCAAGAGAAATGCTGATTTCATCAAACCCAGTTACATACTCAGAATCCGTACTTCTGCGCAAATAGGCAAAACTAGCGCGTTCTAAAGCACATCTATTTAGGCAAAAAACCCGCTTCTTACGAAGTTGCTCAAATGCATCTGCGAAGTGTGCAACTTGTTCCCTGAGTTAGAAAACGTCGAGAAACGGTCGTTTCTGCTAGCGCTGTGCTTCTACACATGTCTTTGCTGAACGGTGAAAGGGCACAATAATGGACTTTTCTCCCAGTAAATACACTGTTTCTACGGAAATGGGACCACGCTGAGGAGACACTTGTTGGGGCTAATGTGACTACAACTGAGCTTCCCTACGCACAGGGAAGCAAGAGAAATGCTGATTTCATCAAACCCAGTTACATACTCAGAATCTGTACTTCTGCGCAAATAGGCAAAACTAGCGCGTTCTCAAGCACGTCTCTTTAGGCAAAAAACCCGCTTCTTACGAAGTTGCTCAAATGCATCTGCGAAGTGTGCAACTTGTTCCCTGAGTTAGAAAACGTGGAGAAACGGTCGTTTCTGCTAGCGCTGTGCTTCTACACATGTCTTTGCTGAACGGTGAAAGGGCACAGTAATGTACTTTTCTCCCAGCAAATACACTGTTTCTAAGGAAATGGGACCACGATGAGGAGACACTTGTGGGAGCTACTGTGACTAAAACTGAGCTTCCCTACGCACAGGGAAGCAAGAGAAATGCTGATTTCATCAAACCCAGTTCCATACTCAGAATCTGTACTACAGCGCAAATAGGAAAACCTAGTTCGTTCTAAAGCACGTCTCTTTAGGCAAAAAACTCATGTCTGACAAAGTTGCCTAAATGCATCTCTGAAGTGTGCAACTTGTTCCCTGAGTTAGAAAACGTCGAGAAACGGTCGTTTCTGCTAGCGCTGTGCTTCTACACATGTCTTTGCTGAACGGTGAAAGGGCACAGTAATGCACTTTTCTCCCAGCAAATACACAGTTTCTAAGGAAATGGGACCACGCTGAGGAGACACTTGTGGGAGCTACTGTGACTACAACTGAGCTTCCCTAGGCCCAGGGAAGCAAGAGAAATGCTGATGTCATCAAACCCAGTTACATACTCAGAATCGTACTTCTGCGCAAATAGGCAAAACTAGCGCGCTCTAAAGCACGTCTCTTTAGGCAAATAACCCGCTTCTTACGAAGTTGCCCAAATGCATCTGCGAAGTGTGCAACTTGTTCCCTGAGTTCGAAAACGGGGAGAAACGGTCGTTTCAGCTAGCGCTGTGCTTCTACACATGTCTTTGCTGAATGGTGAAAGGGCACAGTAATGCACTTTTCTCCCAGCAAATACACTGTTTCTAAGGAAATGGGACCACGCTGAGGAGACATGTAGAAACACATGTCTTTGCTGAACGGTGAAAGGGCACAGTAATGCACTTTTCTCCCAGCAAATACACTGTTTCTAAGGAAATGGGACCACGCTGACGAGACATGTGTAGGAGCTACTGTGACTAAAACTGAGCTTCCCTACGCACACAGTAGCAAGAGAAATGCTGATTTCATCAAACCCAGTTACATACTCAGAATCTGTACTTCTGCGCAAATAGGCAAAACTAGCGCGTTCTCAAGCACGTCTCTTTAGGCAAAAAACTCATGTCTGACAAAGTTGCCAAAATGCATCTCAGAAGTGTGCAACTTGTTCCCTGAGTTAGAAAACGTCGAGAAACGGTCGTTTCTGCTAGCGCTGTGCTTCTACACATGTCTTTGCTGAACGGTGAAAGGGCACAGTAATGCACTTTTCTCCCAGCAAATACACTGTTTCTAAGGAAATGGGACCAGGCTGAGGAGACATTTGTGGGAGCTACTGTGACTAAAACTGAGCTTCCATAGGCACAGGAAAGCAAGAGAAATGCTGATTTCCTCAAACCCAGTTACATACTCAGACTCTGTACTACTGCGCAAATAGGCAAAACCAGCGCGTTCTAAAGCACATCTCTTTAGGCAAATAACCCGCTTCTTACGAAGTTGCCCAAATGCATTTGCGAAGTGTGCAACTTGTTCCCTGAGTTAGAAAACGTGGAGATACGGTCGTTTCTGCTAGCGCTGTGCTTCTACACATGTCTTTGCTGAACGGTGAAAGGGCACAGTAATGCACTTTTCTCCCAGCAAATACACTGTTTCTAAGGAAATGGGACCACGCTGAGGAGACACTTGTGGGAGCTACTATGACTAAAACTGAGCTTCCCTAGGCACAGGGAAGCAAGAGAAATGCTGATTTCATCAAACGCAGTTACATACTCAGAATCTGTACTTCTGCGCAAATAGGCAAAACTAGCGCGTTATAAAGCACGTTTCTTTACGCAAAAAACCCTCTTCCTTAGAAGTTGCTCAAATGCATCTGCGAAGTGTGCACTTGATCCCTGAGTTAGAAAACGGGGAGAAACGGTCGTTTCTGCTAGCGCTGTGCTTCTACACATGTCTTTGCTGAACGGTGAAAGGGCACAGTAATGCACTTTTCTCCCAGCAAATACACTGTTTCTAAGGAAATGGGACCACGCTGAGGAGACATGTGTAGGAGCTACTGTGACTAAAACTGAGCTTCCCTACGCACACAGTAGCAAGAGAAATGCTGATTTCATCAAACACAGTTACATACTCAGAATCTGTACTACTGCGCAAATAGGCAAAACTAGCGCGTTATAAAGCACGTCTCTTTAGGCAAAAAACCCTCTTCCTTAGAAGTTGCTCAAATGCATCTGCGAAGTGTGCAACTTGATCCCTGAGTTAGAAAACGTCGAGAAACGGTCGTTTCTGCTAGCGCTGTGCTTCTACACGTCTTTGCTGAACGGTGAAAGGGCTCAGTAATGCACTTTTCTCCTAGCAAATACACTGTTTCTAAGGAAATGGGACTCGCTTAGGAGACACATGTGGGAGCTACTGTGACTAAAACTGAGCTTCCCTAGGCACAGGGAAGCAAGAGAAATGCTGATTTCATCAAACCCAGTTACATACTCAGAATCCGTACTTCTGCGCAAATAGGCAAAACTAGCGCGTTCTAAAGCACATCTATTTAGGCAAAAAACCCGCTTCTTAAGACGTTGCTCAAATGCATCTGCGAAGTGTGCAACTTGCCCCCTGAGTTAGAAAACGTCGAGAAACGGTCGTTTCTGCTAGCGCTGTGCTTCTACACATGTCTTTGCTGAACGGTGAAAGGGCACAATAATGGACTTTTCTCCCAGTAAATACACTGTTTCTAAGGAAATGGGACCACGCTGAGGAGACACTTGTTGGGGCTACTGTGACTACAACTGAGCTTCCCTACGCACAGGGAAGCAAGAGAAATGCTGATTTCATCAAACCCAGTTACATACTCAGAATCTGTACTTCTGCGCAAATAGGCAAAACTAGCGCGTTCTCAAGCACGTCTCTTTAGGCAAAAAACCCGCTTCTTACGAAGTTGCTCAAATGCATCTGCGAAGTGTGCAACTTGTTCCCTGAGTTAGAAAACGTGGAGAAACGGTCGTTTCTGCTAGCGCTGTGCTTCTACACATGTCTTTGCTGAACGGTGAAAGGGCACAGTAATGCACTTTTCTCCCAGCAAATACACTGTTTCTAAGGAAATGGGACCACGATGAGGAGACACTTGTGGGAGCTACTGTGACTAAAACTGAGCTTCCCTACGCACAGGGAAGCAAGAGAAATGCTGATTTCATCAAACCCAGTTCCATACTCAGAATCTGTACTACAGCGCAAATAGGAAAACCTAGTTCGTTCTAAAGCACGTCTCTTTAGGCAAAAAACTCATCTCTGACAAAGTTGTCTAAATGCATCTCTGAAGTGTGCAACTTGTTCCCTGAGTTAGAAAACGTCGAGAAACGGTCGTTTCTGCTAGCGCTGTGCTTCTACACATGTCTTTGCTGAACGGTGAAAGGGCACAGTAATGCACTTTTCTCCCAGCAAATACACAGTTTCTAAGGAAATGGGACCACGATGAGGAGACACTTGTGGGAGCTACTGTGACTAAAACTGAGCTTCCCTAGGCACAGGGAAGCAAGAGAAATGCTGATTTCATTAAACCCAGTTACATACTCAGAATCTGTACTTCTGCGCAAAAAGGCAAATCTAGCGCGTTCTAAAGCACCTCTCTTTAGGCAATAAAGCCGCTTCTTACGAAGTTGCTCAAATGCATCTGCGAAGTGTGCTTGTTCCTTGAGTTAGAAAACGTCAAGAAACGGTCGTTTCTGCTAGCGCTGTGCTTCTACACATGTCTTTGCTGAACGGTGAAAGGGCACAGTAATGCACTTTTCTCCCAGCAAATACACTGTTTCTAAGGAAATGGGACTCGCTTAGGAGACACTTGTGGGAGCTACTGTGACTAAAACTGAGCTTCCCTAAGCACAGGGAAGCAATGGAAATGCTGATTTCATCAAACGCAGTTACATACTCAGAATCTGTACGTCTGCGCAAATAGGCAAAACTAGCGCGTTATAAAGCACGTCTCTTTAGGCAAAAAACCGTCTTCCTTAGAAGTTGCTCAAATGCATCTGCGAAGTGTGCAACTTGATCCCTGAGTTAGAAAACGTCGAGAAACGGTCGTTTCTGCTAGCGCTGTGCTTCTACACATGTCTTTGCTGAACGGTGAAAGGGCACAGTAATGCACTTTTCTCCCAGCAAATACACTGTTTCTAAGGAAATGGGACCACGCTGAGGAGACATGTGTAGGAGCTACTGGACTAAAACTGAGCTTCCCTACGCACACAGTAGCAAGAGAAATGCTGATTTCATCAAACCCAGTTACATACTCAGAATCTGTACTACTGCGCAAATAGGCAAAACTAGCGCGTTCTAAAGCACGTCTCTTTAGGCAAATAACCCGCTTCTTACGAAGTTGCCCAAATGCATCTGCGAAGTGTGCAACTTGTTCCCTGAGTTAGAAAACGTGGAGATACGGTCGTTTCTGCTAGCGCTGTGCTTCTACACATGTCTTTGCTGAACGGTGAAAGGGCACAGTAATGCACTTTTCTCCCAGCAAATACACTGTTTCTAAGGAAATGGGAACACGCTGAGAAGATACTTGTGGGAGCAACTGTGACTACAACTGAGCTTCCCTACGCACAGGGAAGCAAAAGAAATGCTGATTTCATCAAACCCAGTTACATACTCAGAATCTGTACTACAGCGCAAATAGGAAAACCTAGTTCGTTCTAAAGCACGTCTCTTTAGGCAAAAAACTCATGTCTGACAAAGTTGCCTAAATGCATCTCTGAAGTGTGCAACTTGTTCCCTGAGTTAGAAAACGTCGAGAAACGGTCGTTTCTGCTAGCGCTGTGCTTCTACACATGTCTTTGCTGAACGGTGAAAGGGCACAGTAATGCACTTTTCTCCCAGCAAATACACTGTTTCTAAGTAAATGGGAACATGCTGAGGAGACACTTGTGGGAGCTACTGTGACTAAAACTGAGCTTCCCTAGGCACAGGGAAGCAAGAGAAATGCTGATTTCATTAAACCCAGTTACATACTCAGAATCTGTACTTCTGCACAAAAAGGCAAAACTAGCGCGTTCTAAAGCACGTCTATTTAGGCAATAAATCCGCTTCGTACAAAGTTGCTCAAATGCATCTGCGAAGTGTGCTTGTTCCTTGAGTTAGAAAACGTCAAGAAACGGTCGTTTCTGCTAGCGCTGTGCTTCTACACATGTCTTTGCTGAACGGTGAAAGGGCACAGTAATGCACTTTTCTCCCAGCAAATACACTGTTTCTAAGGAAATGGGACCACCCTGAGGAGACACTTGTGGGAGCTTTTGTGACTAAAACTGAGCTTCCCTAGGCACAGGGAAGCAAGAGAAATGCTGATTTCATCAAACGCAGTTACATACTCAGAATCTGTACTTCTGCGCAAATAGGCAAAACTAGCGCGTTCTAAAGCACGTCTCTTAGGCAAAAAACCCTCTTCCTTAGAAGTTGCTCAAATGCATCTGCGAAGTGTGCAACTTGATCCCTGAGTTAGAAAACGTCGAGAAACGGTCGTTTCTGCTAGCGCTGTGCTTCTACACATGTCTTTGCTGAACGGTGAAAGGGCACAGTAATGCACTTTTCTCCCAGCAAATACACTGTTTCTAAGGAAATGGGAACACGCTGAGGAGACACTTGTGGGAGGTACTGTGACTATGACTGAGCTTCCCTAGGCACAGGGAAGCAAGAGAAATGCTGATTTCATCAAACCCAGTTACATACTCAGAATCTGTACTACTGCGCAAATAGGCAAAACTAGCGCGTTCTAAAGCACGTCTCTTTAGGCAAATAACCTGCTTCTTACGAAGTTGCTCAAATGCATCTGCGAAGTGTGCAACTTGTTCCCTGAGTTAGAAAACGGGGAGAAACGGTCGTTTCTGCTAGCGCTGTGCTTCTACACATGTCTTTGCTGAACGGTGAAAGGGCACAGTAATGCACTTTTCTCCCAGCAAATACACTGTTTCTAAGGAAATGGGACCAGGCTGAGGAGACATTTGTGGGAGCTACTGTGACTAAAACTGAGCTTCCATATTCACAGGAAAGCAAGAGAAATGCTGATTACCTCAAACCCAGTTACATACTCAGAATCTGTACTACTGCGCAAATAGGCAAAACTAGCGCGTTCTAAAGCACATCTCTTTAGGCAAATAACCCGCTTCTTACAAAGTTGCCCAAATGCATTTGCGAAGTGTGTAACTTGTTCCCTGAGTTAGAAAACGTGGAGATACGGTCGTTTCTGCTAGCGCTGTGCTTCTACACATGTCTTTGCTGAACGGTGAAAGGGCACAGTAATGCACTTTTCTCCCAGCAAATACACTGTTTCTAAGGAAATGGGAACACGCTGAGGAGATACTTGTGGGAGCTACTGTGACTACAACTGAGCTTCCCTAGGCACAGGGAAGCAAGAGAAATGCTGATTTCATCAAAGACAGTTACATACTCAGAATCTGTACTACTACGCAAACAGGCAAAACTAGCGCGTTCTAAAGCACGTCTCTTTAGGCAAAAAACCCTATTCTTACGAAGTTGCTCAAATGCATCTGCGAAGTGTGCAACTTGTTCCCTGAGTTAGAAAACGTCGAGAAACGGTCGTTTCTGCTAGCGCTGTGCTTCTACACATGTCTTTGCTGAACGGTGAAAGGGCACAGTAATGCACTTTTCTCCCAGCAAATACACTGTTTCTAAGGAAATGGGACCAGGCTGAGGAGACATTTGTGGGAGCTACTGTGACTAAAACTGAGCTTCCATAGGCACAGGAAAGCAAGAGAAATGCTGATTTCCTCAAACCCAGTTACATACTCAGACTCTGTACTACTGCGCAAATAGGCAAAACCAGCGCGTTCTAAAGCACATCTCTTTAGGCAAATAACCCGCTTCTTACGAAGTTGCCCAAATGCATTTGCGAAGTGTGCAACTTGTTCCCTGAGTTAGAAAACGTGGAGATACGGTCGTTTCTGCTAGCGCTGTGCTTCTACACATGTCTTTGCTGAACGGTGAAAGGGCACAGTAATGCACTTTTCTCCCAACAAATACACTGTTTCTAAGGAAATGGGAGCACGCTGAGGAGATAATTGTGGGAGCTACTGTGACTACAACTGAGCTTCCCTACGCACAGGGAAGCAAGAGAAATGCTGATTTCATCAAACCCAGTTACATACTCAGAATCTGTACTACAGCGCAAATAGGAATACCTAGTTCGTTCTAAAGCACGTCTCTTTAAGGCAAAAAACTCATGTCTGACAAAGTTGCCTAAATGCATCTCTGAAGTGTGCAACTTGTTCCCTGAGTTAGAAAACGTCGAGAAACGGTCGTTTCTGCTAGCGCTGTGCTTCTACACATGTCTTTGCTGAACGGTGAAAGGGCACAGTAATGCACTTTTCTCCCAGCAAATACACAGTTTCTAAGGAAATGGGACCACGATGAGGAGACACTTGTGGGAGCTACTGTGACTAAAACTGAGCTTCCCTAGGCACAGGGAAGCAAGAGAAATGCTGATTTCATTAAACCCAGTTACATACTCAGAATCTGTACTTCTGCGCAAAAAGGCAAATCTAGCGCGTTCTAAAGCACCTCTCTTTAGGCAATAAAGCCGCTTCCTACGAAGTTGCTCAAATGCATCTGCGAAGTGTGCTTGTTCCTTGAGTTAGAAAACGTCAAGAAACGGTCGTTTCTGCTAGCGCTGTGCTTCTACACATGTCTTTGCTGAACGGTGAAAGGGCACAGTAATGCACTTTTCTCCCAGCAAATACACTGTTTCTAAGGAAATGGGACTCGCTTAGGAGACACTTGTGGGAGCTACTGTGACTAAAACTGAGCTTCCCTAAGCACAGGGAAGCAATGGAAATGCTGATTTCATCAAACGCAGTTACATACTCAGAATCTGTACGTCTGCGCAAATAGGCAAAACTAGCGCGTTATAAAGCACGTCTCTTTAGGCAAAAAACCGTCTTCCTTAGAAGTTGCTCAAATGCATCTGCGAAGTGTGCAACTTGATCCCTGAGTTAGAAAACGTCGAGAAACGGTCGTTTCTGCTAGCGCTGTGCTTCTACACATGTCTTTGCTGAACGGTGAAAGGGCACAGTAATGCACTTTTCTCCCAGCAAATACACTGTTTCTAAGGAAATGGGACCACGCTGAGGAGACATGTGTAGGAGCTACTGGACTAAAACTGAGCTTCCCTACGCACACAGTAGCAAGAGAAATGCTGATTTCATCAAACCCAGTTACATACTCAGAATCTGTACTACTGCGCAAATAGGCAAAACTAGCGCGTTCTAAAGCACGTCTCTTTAGGCAAATAACCCGCTTCTTACGAAGTTGCCCAAATGCATCTGCGAAGTGTGCAACTTGTTCCCTGAGTTAGAAAACGTGGAGATACGGTCGTTTCTGCTAGCGCTGTGCTTCTACACATGTCTTTGCTGAACGGTGAAAGGGCACAGTAATGCACTTTTCTCCCAGCAAATACACTGTTTCTAAGGAAATGGGAACACGCTGAGAAGATACTTGTGGGAGCAACTGTGACTACAACTGAGCTTCCCTACGCACAGGGAAGCAAAAGAAATGCTGATTTCATCAAACCCAGTTACATACTCAGAATCTGTACTACAGCGCAAATAGGAAAACCTAGTTCGTTCTAAAGCACGTCTCTTTAGGCAAAAAACTCATGTCTGACAAAGTTGCCTAAATGCATCTCTGAAGTGTGCAACTTGTTCCCTGAGTTAGAAAACGTCGAGAAACGGTCGTTTCTGCTAGCGCTGTGCTTCTACACATGTCTTTGCTGAACGGTGAAAGGGCACAGTAATGCACTTTTCTCCCAGCAAATACACTGTTTCTAAGTAAATGGGAACATGCTGAGGAGACACTTGTGGGAGCTACTGTGACTAAAACTGAGCTTCCCTAGGCACAGGGAAGCAAGAGAAATGCTGATTTCATTAAACCCAGTTACATACTCAGAATCTGTACTTCTGCACAAAAAGGCAAAACTAGCGCGTTCTAAAGCACGTCTATTTAGGCAATAAATCCGCTTCGTACAAAGTTGCTCAAATGCATCTGCGAAGTGTGCTTGTTCCTTGAGTTAGAAAACGTCAAGAAACGGTCGTTTCTGCTAGCGCTGTGCTTCTACACATGTCTTTGCTGAACGGTGAAAGGGCACAGTAATGCACTTTTCTCCCAGCAAATACACTGTTTCTAAGGAAATGGGACCACCCTGAGGAGACACTTGTGGGAGCTTTTGTGACTAAAACTGAGCTTCCCTAGGCACAGGGAAGCAAGAGAAATGCTGATTTCATCAAACGCAGTTACATACTCAGAATCTGTACTTCTGCGCAAATAGGCAAAACTAGCGCGTTCTAAAGCACGTCTCTTAGGCAAAAAACCCTCTTCCTTAGAAGTTGCTCAAATGCATCTGCGAAGTGTGCAACTTGATCCCTGAGTTAGAAAACGTCGAGAAACGGTCGTTTCTGCTAGCGCTGTGCTTCTACACATGTCTTTGCTGAACGGTGAAAGGGCACAGTAATGCACTTTTCTCCCAGCAAATACACTGTTTCTAAGGAAATGGGAACACGCTGAGGAGACACTTGTGGGAGGTACTGTGACTATGACTGAGCTTCCCTAGGCACAGGGAAGCAAGAGAAATGCTGATTTCATCAAACCCAGTTACATACTCAGAATCTGTACTACTGCGCAAATAGGCAAAACTAGCGCGTTCTAAAGCACGTCTCTTTAGGCAAATAACCTGCTTCTTACGAAGTTGCTCAAATGCATCTGCGAAGTGTGCAACTTGTTCCCTGAGTTAGAAAACGGGGAGAAACGGTCGTTTCTGCTAGCGCTGTGCTTCTACACATGTCTTTGCTGAACGGTGAAAGGGCACAGTAATGCACTTTTCTCCCAGCAAATACACTGTTTCTAAGGAAATGGGACCAGGCTGAGGAGACATTTGTGGGAGCTACTGTGACTAAAACTGAGCTTCCATATTCACAGGAAAGCAAGAGAAATGCTGATTACCTCAAACCCAGTTACATACTCAGAATCTGTACTACTGCGCAAATAGGCAAAACTAGCGCGTTCTAAAGCACATCTCTTTAGGCAAATAACCCGCTTCTTACAAAGTTGCCCAAATGCATTTGCGAAGTGTGTAACTTGTTCCCTGAGTTAGAAAACGTGGAGATACGGTCGTTTCTGCTAGCGCTGTGCTTCTACACATGTCTTTGCTGAACGGTGAAAGGGCACAGTAATGCACTTTTCTCCCAGCAAATACACTGTTTCTAAGGAAATGGGAACACGCTGAGGAGATACTTGTGGGAGCTACTGTGACTACAACTGAGCTTCCCTAGGCACAGGGAAGCAAGAGAAATGCTGATTTCATCAAAGACAGTTACATACTCAGAATCTGTACTACTACGCAAACAGGCAAAAGTAGCGCGTTCTAAAGCACGTCTCTTTAGGCAAAAAACCCTATTCTTACGAAGTTGCTCAAATGCATCTGCGAAGTGTGCAACTTGTTCCCTGAGTTAGAAAACGTCGAGAAACGGTCGTTTCTGCTAGCGCTGTGCTTCTACACATGTCTTTGCTGAACGGTGAAAGGGCACAGTAATGCACTTTTCTCCCAGCAAATACACTGTTTCTAAGGAAATGGGACCAGGCTGAGGAGACATTTGTGGGAGCTACTGTGACTAAAACTGAGCTTCCATAGGCACAGGAAAGCAAGAGAAATGCTGATTTCCTCAAACCCAGTTACATACTCAGACTCTGTACTACTGCGCAAATAGGCAAAACCAGCGCGTTCTAAAGCACATCTCTTTAGGCAAATAACCCGCTTCTTACGAAGTTGCCCAAATGCATTTGCGAAGTGTGCAACTTGTTCCCTGAGTTAGAAAACGTGGAGATACGGTCGTTTCTGCTAGCGCTGTGCTTCTACACATGTCTTTGCTGAACGGTGAAAGGGCACAGTAATGCACTTTTCTCCCAACAAATACACTGTTTCTAAGGAAATGGGAGCACGCTGAGGAGATAATTGTGGGAGCTACTGTGACTACAACTGAGCTTCCCTACGCACAGGGAAGCAAGAGAAATGCTGATTTCATCAAACCCAGTTACATACTCAGAATCTGTACTACAGCGCAAATAGGAATACCTAGTTCGTTCTAAAGCACGTCTCTTTAAGGCAAAAAACTCATGTCTGACAAAGTTGCCTAAATGCATCTCTGAAGTGTGCAACTTGTTCCCTGAGTTAGAAAACGTCGAGAAACGGTCGTTTCTGCTAGCGCTGTGCTTCTACACATGTCTTTGCTGAACGGTGAAAGGGCACAGTAATGCACTTTTCTCCCAGCAAATACACTGTTTCTAAGGAAATGGGACCACGCTGAGGAGACACTTGTGGGAGCTACTGTGACTAAAACTGAGCTTCCCTAGGCACAGGGAAGCAAGAGAAATGCTGATTTCATCAAACCCAGTTACATACTCAGAATCTGTACTACTGCGCAAATAGGCAAAACTAGCGCGTTCTAAAGCACGTCTCTTTAGGCAAATAACCTGCTTCTTACGAAGTTGCTCAAATGCATCTGCGAAGTGTGCAACTTGTTCCCTGAGTTAGAAAACGGGGAGAAACGGTCGTTTCTGCTAGCGCTGTGCTTCTACACATGTCTTTGCTGAACGGTGAAAGGGCACAGTAATGCACTTTTCTCCCAACAAATACACTGTTTCTAAGGAAATGGGACCAGGCTGAGGAGACATTTGTGGGAGCTACTGTGACTAAAACTGAGCTTCCATAGGCACAGGAAAGCAAGAGAAATGCTGATTACCTCAAACCCAGTTACATACTCAGAATCTGTACTACTGCGCAAATAGGCAAAACTAGCGCGTTCTAAAGCACATCTCTTTAGGCAAATAACCCGCTTCTTACGAAGTTGCCCAAATGCATTTGCGAAGTGTGTAACTTGTTCCCTGAGTTAGAAAACGTGGAGATACGGTCGTTTCTGCTAGCGCTGTGCTTCTACACATGTCTTTGCTGAACGGTGAAAGGGCACAGTAATGCACTTTTCTCCCAGCAAATACACTGTTTCTAAGGAAATGGGAGCACGCTGAGGAGATAATTGTGGGAGCTACTGTGACTACAACTGAGCTTCCCTACGCACAGGGAAGCAAGAGAAATGCTGATTTCATCAAACCCAGTTACATACTCAGAATCTGTACTACAGCGCAAATAGGAATACCTAGTTCGTTCTAAAGCACGTCTCTTTAAGGCAAAAAACTCATGTCTGACAAAGTTGCCTAAATGCATCTCTGAAGTGTGCAACTTGTTCCCTGAGTTAGAAAACGTCGAGAAACGGTCGTTTCTGCTAGCGCTGTGCTTCTACACATGTCTTTGCTGAACGGTGAAAGGGCACAGTAATGCACTTTTCTCCCAGCAAATACACTGTTTCTAAGGAAATGGGACCACGCTGAGGAGACACTTGTGGGAGCTACTGTGACTAAAACTGAGCTTCCCTAGGCACAGGGAAGCAAGAGAAATGCTGATTTCATCAAACCCAGTTACATACTCAGAATCTGTACTACTGCGCAAATAGGCAAAACTAGCGCGTTCTAAAGCACGTCTCTTTAGGCAAATAACCTGCTTCTTACGAAGTTGCTCAAATGCATCTGCGAAGTGTGCAACTTGTTCCCTGAGTTAGAAAACGGGGAGAAACGGTCGTTTCTGCTAGCGCTGTGCTTCTACACATGTCTTTGCTGAACGGTGAAAGGGCACAGTAATGCACTTTTCTCCCAACAAATACACTGTTTCTAAGGAAATGGGACCAGGCTGAGGAGACATTTGTGGGAGCTACTGTGACTAAAACTGAGCTTCCATAGGCACAGGAAAGCAAGAGAAATGCTGATTACCTCAAACCCAGTTACATACTCAGAATCTGTACTACTGCGCAAATAGGCAAAACTAGCGCGTTCTAAAGCACATCTCTTTAGGCAAATAACCCGCTTCTTACGAAGTTGCCCAAATGCATTTGCGAAGTGTGTAACTTGTTCCCTGAGTTAGAAAACGTGGAGATACGGTCGTTTCTGCTAGCGCTGTGCTTCTACACATGTCTTTGCTGAACGGTGAAAGGGCACAGTAATGCACTTTTCTCCCAGCAAATACACTGTTTCTAAGGAAATGGGAACACGCTGAGGAGATACTTGTGGGAGCTACTGTGACTACAACTGAGCTTCCCTAGGCACAGGGAAGCAAGAGAAATGCTGATTTCATCAAACCCAGTTACATACTCAGAATCTGTACTACAGCGAAAATAGGAAAACCTAGTTCGTTCTAAAGCACGTCTCTTTAGGCAAAAAACTCATGTCTGACAATGTTGCCTAAATGCATCTCTGAAGTGTGCAACTTGTTCCCTGAGTTAGAAAACGTCGAGAAACGGTCGTTTCTGCTAGCGCTGTGCTTCTACACATGTCTTTGCTGAACGGTGAAAGGGCACAGTAATGCACTTTTCTCCCAGCGAATACACTTTTAGTAAGGAAGTGGGACCACGCTGAGAAGACACCTGTGGGAGCTTTTTTGACTAAAACTGAGCTTCCCTAGGCAAAGGGAAGCAAGAGAAATGCTGATTTCATCAAATCCAGTTACATACTCAGAATCTGTACTTCTGCGCAAATAGGCAAAACTAGCGCGTTCTAAAGCACGTCTCTTTAGGCAAAAAAACCGCTTCTTACGAAGTTGCCCATATGCATCTACGAAGTGTGCAACTTGTTCCCTGAGTTAGAAAACGTCGAGAAACGGTCGTTTCTGCTAGCGCTGTGCTTCTACACGTCTTTGCTGAACGGTGAAAGGGCACAGTAATGCACTTTTCTCCCAGCAAATACACTGTTTCTAAGGAAATGGGACTCGCTGAGGAGACACTTGTGGGAGCTACTGTGACTAAAACTGAGCTTCCCTAGGCACAGGGAAGCAAGAGAAATGCTGATTTCATCAAACCCAGTTACATACTCAGAATCTGTACTTCTGCGCAAATAGGCAAAACTAGCGCGTTCTAAAGCACGTCTCTTTAGGCAAATAACCCGCTTCTTACGAAGTTGCCCAAATGCATCAGCAAAGTGTGCAACTTGTTCCCTGAGTTAGAAAACGTCGAGAAACGGTCGTTTCTGCTAGCGCTGTGCTTCTACACATGTCTTTGCTGAACGGTGAAAGGGCACAGTAATGCACTTTTCTCCCAGCAAATACACTTTTAGTAAGGAAGTGGGACCACGCTGAGAAGACACCTGTGGGAGCTTTTTTGACTAAAACTGAGCTTCCCTAGGCACAGGGAAGCAAGAGAAATGCTGATTTCATCAAATCCAGTTACATACTCAGAATCTGTACTTCTGCGCAAATAGGCAAAACTAGCGCGTTCTAAAGCACGTCTCTTTAGGCAAAAAAACCGCTTCTTACGAAGTTGCCCATATGCATCTACGAAGTGTGCAACTTGTTCCCTGAGTTAGAAAACGTCGAGAAACGGTCGTTTCTGCTAGCGCTGTGCTTCTACACGTCTTTGCTGAACGGTGAAAGGGCACAGTAATGCACTTTTCTCCCAGCAAATACACTGTTTCTAAGGAAATGGGACTCGCTGAGGAGACACTTGTGGGAGCTACTGTGACTAAAACTGAGCTTCCCTACGCACTGGGAAGCAAGAAAAATGCTGATTTCATCAAACCCAGTTACATACTAAGAATCTGTACTACTGCGCAAATAGGCAAAACTAGCGCGTTCTAAAGCACGTCTCTTTAGGCAAATAACCCGCTTCTTACGAAGTTGCCCAAATGCATCTGCGAAGTGTGCAACTTGTTCCCTGAGTTAGAAAACGGGGAGAAACGGTCGTTTCTGCTAGCGCTGTGCTTCTACACGTCTTTGCTGAACGGTGAAAGGGCACAGTAATGCACTTTTCTCCCAGCAAATACACTTTTAGTAAGGAAGTGGGACCACGCTGAGAAGACACTTGTGGGAGCTTTTGTGACTAAAACTGAGCTTCCCTAGGCACAGGGAAGCAAGACAAATGCTGATTTCATCAAATCCAGTTACATACTCAGAATCTGTACTTCTGCGCAAATAGGCAAAACTAGCGCGTTCTAAAGCACGTCTCTTTAGGCAAAAAAACCGCTTCTTACGAAGTTGCCCAAATGCATCTGCGAAGTGTGCAACTTGTTCCCTGAGTTAGAAAACATCGAGAAACGGTCGTTTCTGCTAGCGCTGTGCTTCTACACGTCTTTGCAGAACGGTGAAAGGGCACAATAATGCACTTTTCCCCAGCAAATACACTGTTTCTAAGGAAATGGGACTCGCTGAGGAGACACTTGTGGGAGCTACTGTGACTAAAACTGAGCTTCCCTACGCACTGGGAAGCAAGAAAAATGCTGATGTCATCAAACCCAGTTACATACTCAGAATCTGTACTACTGCGCAAATAGGCAAAACTAGCGCGTTCTAAAGCACGTCTCTTTAGGCAAATAACCCGCTTCTTACGAAGTTGCCCAAATGCATCAGCAAAGTGTGCAACTTGTTCCCTGAGTTAGAAAACGTCGAGAAACGGTCGTTTCTGCTAGCGCTGTGCTTCTACACATGTCTTTGCTGAACGGTGAAAGGGCACAGTAATGCACTTTTCTCCCAGCAAATACACTTTTAGTAAGGAAGTCGGACCACGCTGAGAAGACACTTGTGGGAGCTATTGTGACTAAAACTGAGCTTCCCTAGGCACAGGGAAGCAAGAGAAATGCTGATTTCATCAAACCCAGTTACATACTCAGAATCTGTACTTCTGCGCAAATAGGCAAAACTAGCGCGTTCTAAAGCACGTCTCTTTAGGCAAAAAACCCGCTTCTTACGAAGTTGCCCAAATGCATCAGCAAAGTGTGCAACTTGTTCCCTGAGTTAGAAAACGTGGAGAAACGGTCGTTTCTGCTAGCGCTGTGCTTCTACACATGTCTTTGCTGAACGGTGAAAGGGCACAGTAATGCACTTTTCTCCTAGCAAATAAACTTTTAGTAAGGAAGTGGGACCACGCTGAGAAGACACTTGTCGAAGCTTTTCTGACTAAAACTGAGCTTCCCTAGGCACAGGGAAGCAAGAGAAATGCTGATTTCATCAAACCCAGTTACATACTCAGAATCTGTACATCTGCGCAAATAGGCAAAACTAGCGCGTTCTAAAGCACGTTTCTTTAGGCAAAAAACCTGCTTCTTATGAAGTTGCTCAAATGCATCTGCGAAGTGTGCAATTTGTTCACTGAGTTAAAAAACGTCGAGAAACGGTCGTGTCTGCTAGCGCTGTGCTTCTACACGTCTTTGCTGAACGGTGAAAGGGCACAGTAATGCACTTTTCTCCCAGCAAATACACTGTTTCTAAGGAAATGGGAACACGCTGAGGAGACATGTGTAGGAGCTACTGTGACTAAAACTGAGCTTCCCTACGCACACGGTAGCAAGAGAAATGCTGATTTCATCAAATCCAGTTACATACTCAGAATCTGTACTTCTGCGCAAATAGGCAAAACTAGCGCGTTCTAAAGCACGTCTCTTTAGGCAAAAAAACCGCTTCTTATGAAGTTGCCCAAATGCATCTGCGAAGTGTGCAACTTGTTCCCTGAGTTAGAAAACGTCGAGAAACGGTCGTTTCTGCTAGCGCTGTGCTTCTACACATGTCTTTGCTGAACGGTGAAAGGGTACAGTAATGCACTTTTCTCCCAACAAATACACTGTTTCTAAGGAAATGGGAGCACGCTGAGGAGATAATTGTGGGAGCTACTGTGACTACAACTGAGCTTCCCTACGCACAGGGAAGCAAGAGAAATGCTGATTTCATCAAACCCAGTTACATACTCAGAATCTGTACTACAGCGCAAATAGGAATACCTAGTTCGTTCTAAAGCACGTCTCTTTAAGGCAAAAAACTCATGTCTGACAAAGTTGCCTAAATGCATCTCTGAAGTGTGCAACTTGTTCCCTGAGTTAGAAAACGTCGAGAAACGGTCGTTTCTGCTAGCGCTGTGCTTCTACACATGTCTTTGCTGAACGGTGAAAGGGCACAGTAATGCACTTTTCTCCCAGCAAATACACTGTTTCTAAGGAAATGGGACCACGCTGAGGAGACACTTGTGGGAGCTACTGTGACTAAAACTGAGCTTCCCTAGGCACAGGGAAGCAAGAGAAATGCTGATTTCATCAAACCCAGTTACATACTCAGAATCTGTACTTCTGCGAAAATAGGCAAAACTAGCGCGTTCTAAAGCACGTCTCTTTAGGCAAATAACCTGCTTCTTACGAAGTTGCTCAAATGCATCTGCGAAGTGTGCAACTTGTTCCCTGAGTTAGAAAACGGGGAGAAACGGTCGTTTCTGCTAGCGCTGTGCTTCTACACATGTCTTTGCTGAACGGTGAAAGGGCACAGTAATGCACTTTTCTCCCAACAAATACACTGTTTCTAAGGAAATGGGACCAGGCTGAGGAGACATTTGTGGGAGCTACTGTGACTAAAACTGAGCTTCCATAGGCACAGGAAAGCAAGAGAAATGCTGATTACCTCAAACCCAGTTACATACTCAGAATCTGTACTACTGCGCAAATAGGCAAAACTAGCGCGTTCTAAAGCACATCTCTTTAGGCAAATAACCCGCTTCTTACGAAGTTGCCCAAATGCATTTGCGAAGTGTGTAACTTGTTCCCTGAGTTAGAAAACGTGGAGATACGGTCGTTTCTGCTAGCGCTGTGCTTCTACACATGTCTTTGCTGAACGGTGAAAGGGCACAGTAATGCACTTTTCTCCCAGCAAATACACTGTTTCTAAGGAAATGGGAACACGCTGAGGAGATACTTGTGGGAGCTACTGTGACTACAACTGAGCTTCCCTAGGCACAGGGAAGCAAGAGAAATGCTGATTTCATCAAACCCAGTTACATACTCAGAATCTGTACTACAGCGAAAATAGGAAAACCTAGTTCGTTCTAAACACGTCTCTTTAGGCAAAAAACTCATGTCTGACAATGTTGCCTAAATGCATCTCTGAAGTGTGCAACTTGTTCCCTGAGTTAGAAAACGTCGAGAAACGGTCGTTTCTGCTAGCGCTGTGCTTCTACACATGTCTTTGCTGAACGGTGAAAGGGCACAGTAATGCACTTTTCTCCCAGCGAATACACTTTTAGTAAGGAAGTGGGACCACGCTGAGAAGACACCTGTGGGAGCTTTTTTGACTAAAACTGAGCTTCCCTAGGCAAAGGGAAGCAAGAGAAATGCTGATTTCATCAAATCCAGTTACATACTCAGAATCTGTACTTCTGCGCAAATAGGCAAAACTAGCGCGTTCTAAAGCACGTCTCTTTAGGCAAAAAAACCGCTTCTTACGAAGTTGCCCATATGCATCTACGAAGTGTGCAACTTGTTCCCTGAGTTAGAAAACGTCGAGAAACGGTCGTTTCTGCTAGCGCTGTGCTTCTACACGTCTTTGCTGAACGGTGAAAGGGCACAGTAATGCACTTTTCTCCCAGCAAATACACTGTTTCTAAGGAAATGGGACTCGCTGAGGAGACACTTGTGGGAGCTACTGTGACTAAAACTGAGCTTCCCTAGGCACAGGGAAGCAAGAGAAATGCTGATTTCATCAAACCCAGTTACATACTCAGAATCTGTACTTCTGCGCAAATAGGCAAAACTAGCGCGTTCTAAAGCACGTCTCTTTAGGCAAAAAAACCGCTTCTTACGAAGTTGCCCATATGCATCTACGAAGTGTGCAACTTGTTCCCTGAGTTAGAAAACGTCGAGAAACGGTTGTTTCTGCTAGCGCTGTGCTTCTACACGTCTTTGCTGAACGGTGAAAGGGCACAGTAATGCACTTTTCTCCCAGCAAATACACTGTTTCTAAGGAAATGGGACTCGCTGAGGAGACACTTGTGGGAGCTACTGTGACTAAAACTGAGCTTCCCTAGGCACAGGGAAGCAAGAGAAATGCTGATTTCATCAAACCCAGTTACATACTCAGAATCTGTACTTCTGCGCAAATAGGCAAAACTAGCGCGTTCTAAAGCACGTCTCTTTAGGCAAATAACCCGCTTCTTACGAAGTTGCCCAAATGCATCAGCAAAGTGTGCAACTTGTTCCCTGAGTTAGAAAACGTCGAGAAACGGTCGTTTCTGCTAGCGCTGTGCTTCTACACGTCTTTGCTGAACGGTGAAAGGGCACAGTAATGCACTTTTCTCCCAGCAAATACACTGTTTCTAAGGAAATGGGACTCGCTGAGGAGACACTTGTGGGAGCTACTGTGACTAAAACTGAGCTTCCCTACGCACTGGGAAGCAAGAAAAATGCTGATTTCATCAAACCCAGTTACATACTAAGAATCTGTACTACTGCGCAAATAGGCAAAACTAGCGCGTTCTAAAGCACGTCTCTTTAGGCAAATAACCCGCTTCTTACGAAGTTGCCCAAATGCATCTGCGAAGTGTGCAACTTGTTCCCTGAGTTAGAAAACGGGGAGAAACGGTCGTTTCTGCTAGCGCTGTGCTTCTACACATGTCTTTGCTGAACGGTGAAAGGGCACAGTAATGCACTTTTCTCCCAGCAAATACACTTTTAGTAAGGAAGTGGGACCACGCTGAGAAGACACTTGTGGGAGCTTTTGTGACTAAAACTGAGCTTCCCTAGGCACAGGGAAGCAAGACAAATGCTGATTTCATCAAATCCAGTTACATACTCAGAATCTGTACTTCTGCGCAAATAGGCAAAACTAGCGCGTTCTAAAGCACGTCTCTTTAGGCAAAAAAACCGCTTCTTACGAAGTTGCCCAAATGCATCTGCGAAGTGTGCAACTTGTTCCCTGAGTTAGAAAACATCGAGAAACGGTCGTTTCTGCTAGCGCTGTCCTTCTACACGTCTTTGCAGAACGGTGAAAGGGCACAATAATGCACTTTTCCCCAGCAAATACACTGTTTCTAAGGAAATGGGACTCGCTGAGGAGACACTTGTGGGAGCTACTGTGACTAAAACTGAGCTTCCCTACGCACTGGGAAGCAAGAAAAATGCTGATGTCATCAAACCCAGTTACATACTCAGAATCTGTACTACTGCGCAAATAGGCAAAACTAGCGCGTTCTAAAGCACGTCTCTTTAGGCAAATAACCCGCTTCTTACGAAGTTGCCGAAATGCATCAGCAAAGTGTGCAACTTGTTCCCTGAGTTAGAAAACGTCGAGAAACGGTCGTTTCTGCTAGCGCTGTGCTTCTACACATGTCTTTGCTGAACGGTGAAAGGGCACAGTAATGCACTTTTCTCCCAGCAAATACACTTTTAGTAAGGAAGTCGGACCACGCTGAGAAGACACTTGTGGGAGCTATTGTGACTAAAACTGAGCTTCCCTAGGCACAGGGAAGCAAGAGAAATGCTGATTTCATCAAACCCAGTTACATACTCAGAATCTGTACTTCTGCGCAAATAGGCAAAACTAGCGCGTTCTAAAGCACGTCTCTTTAGGCAAAAAACCCGCTTCTTACGAAGTTGCCCAAATGCATCAGCAAAGTGTGCAACTTGTTCCCTGAGTTAGAAAACGTGGAGAAACGGTCGTTTCTGCTAGCGCTGTGCTTCTACACATGTCTTTGCTGAACGGTGAAAGGGCACAGTAATGCACTTTTCTCCCAGCAAATACACTTTTAGTAAGGAAGTGGGACCACGCTGAGAAGACACTTGTGGGAGCTTTTGTGACTAAAACTGAGCTTCCCTAGGCACAGGGAAGCAAGAGAAATGCTGATTTCATCAAATCCAGTTACATACTCAGAATCTGTACTACTACGCAAATAGGCAAAACTAGCGTGTTCTAAAGCACGTCTCTTTAGGCAAAAAACGCGCTTCTTACGAAGTTGCCAAATGCATCTGCGAAGAGTGCAACTGGTTCCCTGAGTTAGAAAACGTCGAGAAACAGTCGTTTCTGCTAGCGCTGTGCTTCTACACATGTCTTTGCTGAACGGTGAAAGGGCACAGTAATGCGCTTTTCTCCCAGCAAATATACTGTTTCTAAGGTAATGGGAACACGGTGAGGAGACACTTGTGGGAGCTACTGTGACTACAACTGAGCTTCCCTACGCACAGGGAAGCAAGAGAAATGCTGATTTCATCAAACCCAGTTACATACTCAGAATCTGTACTTCTGCGCAAATCGTAAAAACCTGCGCGCTCTAAAGCACGTCTCTTTAGGCAAAAAACCCTCTTCTTACGAAGATGCTCAAATGCATCTGCGAAGTGTGCTTGTTCCTTGAGTTAGAAAACGTCGAGAAACGGTCGTTTCTGCTTGCGCTGTGCTTCTACACATGTCTTTGCTGAACGGTGAAAGGGCACAGTAATGCACTTTTCTCCCAGCAAATACACTGTTTCTAAGGTAATGGGAACACGCTGAGGAGACACTTGTGGGAGCTACTGTGACTACAACTGAGCTTCCCTACGCACAGGGAAGCAAGAGAAATGCTGATTTCATCAAACCCAGTTACATACTCAGAATCTGTACTTCTGCGCAAAAAGGCAAATCTAGCGCGTTCTAAAGCACGTCTCTTTAGGCAAAAAACCCGCTTCTTACGAAGTTGCTCAAATGCATCTGCGAAGTGTGCAACTTGTTCCCTGAGTTAGAAAACGTGGAGAAACGGTCCTTTCTGCTAGCGCTGTGCTTCTACACATGTCTTTGCTGAACGGTGAAAGGACACAGTAATGCACTTTTCTCCCAGCAAATACATTGTTTCTAAGGAAATGGGACCACGCTGAAGAGACATGTGTAGAAGCTACTGTGACTACAACTGAGCTTCCCTACGCACACGGTAGCAAGAGAAATGCTGATTTCATCAAACCCAGTTATATACTCAGAATCTGTACTACTGCGCAAATAGGCAAAACTAGCGTGTTCTAAAGCACGTCTCTTTAGGCAAAAAACGCGCTTCTTAGGAAGTTGCCAAATGCATCTGCGAAGTGTGCAACTGGTTCCCTGAGTTAGAAAACGTCGATAAACAGTCGTTTCTGCTAGCGCTGTGCTTCTACACATGTCTTTGCTGAACGGTGAAAGGGCACAGTAATGCACTTTTCTCCCAGCAAATACACTGTTTCTAAGGTAATGGGAACACGCTGAGGAGACACTTGTGGGAGCTACTGTGACTACAACTGAGCTTCCCTACGCACAGGGAAGCAAGAGAAATGCTGATGTCATCAAACCCAGTTACATACTCAGAATCTGTACTTCTGCGCAAATAGGCAAAACTAGCGCGTTCTAAAGCACGTCTCTTTAGGCAAAAAACGCGCTTCTTACGAAGTTGCCCAAATGCATCTGCGAAGTGTGCAACTGGTTCCCTGAGTTAGAAAACGTCGAGAAACGGTCGTTTCTGCTAGCGCTGTGCTTCTACACATGTCTTTGCTGAACGGTAAAAGGGCACAGTAATGCCCTTTTTTCCCAGCAAATACACTGTTTCTAAGGAAATGGGACCACGCTGAGGAGACACTTGTGGGAACTACTGTGACTACAACTCAGCTTCCCTACGCACAGGGAAGCAAGAGAAATGCTGATTTCATCAAACCCAGTTATATACTCAGAATCTGTACTACTGCGCAAATAGGCAAAACTAGCGCGTTCTAAAGCACGTCTCTTTAGGCAAAAAACGCGCTTCTTACGAAGTTGCCCAAATGCATCTGCGAAGTGTGCAACTGGTTTCCTGAGTTAGAAAACGTCGAGAAACGGTCGTTTCTGCTAGCGCTGTGCTTCTACACATGTCTTTGCTGAAAGGTGAAAGGGCACAGTAATGCACTTTTCTCCCAGCAAATACACTGTTTCTAAGGAAATGGGAACACGCTGAGGAGACACTTGTGGGAGCTACTGTGACTAAAACTGAGCTTCCCTAGGCACAGGGAAGCAAGAGAAATGCTGATTTCATCAAACCCAGTTCCATACTCAGAATCTGTACTACAGCGCAAATAGGAAAACCTAGTTCGTTCTAAAGCACGTCTCTTTAGGCAAAGAACTCATGTCTGACAAAGTTGCCTAAATGCATCTCTGAAGTGTGCAACTTGTTCCCTGAGTTAGAAAACGTCGAGAAACGGTCGTTTCTGCTAGCGCTGTGCTTCTACACATGTCTTTGCTGAACGGTGAAAAGGCACAGTAATGCACTTTTCTCCCAGCAAATACACTGTTTCTAAGGAAATGGGAACACGGTGAGGAGACACTTGTGGGAGCTACTGTGACTATGACTGAGCTTCCCTAGGCACAGGGAAGCAAGAGAAATGCTGATTTCATCAAACCGAGTTACATACTCAGAATCTGTACTACTGCGCAAATAGGCAAAACTAGCGCGTTCTGAAGCACGTCTCTTTAGGCAAATAACCCGCTTCTTACGAAGTTGCTCAAATGCATCTGCGAAGTGTGCAACTTGTTCCCTGAGTTAGAAAACGGGGAGAAACGGTCGTTTCTGCTAGTGCTGTGCTTCTAGACATGTCTTTGCTGAACGGTGAAAGGGCACAGTAATGCACTTTTCTCCCAGCAAATACACCGTTTCTAAGGAAATGGGACCAGGCTGAGGAGACATTTGTGGGAGCTACTGTGACAAAAACTGAGCTTCCATAGGCACAGGAAAGCAAGAGAAATGCTGATTTCATCAAACCCAGTTACATACTCAGAATCTGTACTACTGCGCAAATAGGCAAAACTAGCGCGTTCTAAAGCACGTCTCTTTAGGCAAATAACCCGCTTCTTACGAAGTTGCTCAAATGCATCTTCGAAGTGTGCTTGTTCCCTGAGTTAGAAAACGTCAAGAAACGGTCGTTTCTGCTAGCGCTGTGCTTCTACACATGTCTTTGCTGAACGGTGAGAGGGCACAGTAATGCACTTTTCGCCCAGCAAATACCCTGTTTCTAAGGAAATGGGAACACGCTGAGGAGACACTTGTGGGAGGTACTGTGACTATGACTGAGCTTCGCTAGGCACAGGGAAGCAAGAGAAATGCTGATTTCATCAAACCCAGTTACATACTCAGAATCTGTACTACTGCACAAATAGGCAAAACTAGCGCGTTCTAAAGCACGTCTCTTTAGGCAAGTAACCCGCTTCTTACGAAGTTGGCCAAATGCATCTGCGAAGTGTGCAACTGGTTCACTGAGTTAGAAAACGGGGAGAAACGGTCGTTTCTGCTAGCGCTGTGCTTCTACACATATCTTTGCTGAACGGTGAAAGGGCACAGTAATGCACTTTTCTCCCAGCAAATACACTGTTTCTAAGGAAATGGGAACACGCTGAGGAGACACTTGTGGGAGCTACTGTGACTACAACTCAGCTTCCCTACGCACAGGGAAGCAAGAGAAATGCTGATTTCATCAAACCCAGTTACATACTCAGAATCTGTACTTCTGCGCAAATAGGCAAAACTAGCGCGTTCTCAAGCACGTCTCTTTAGGCAAAAAACTCATGTCTGACAAAGTTGCCTAAATGCATCTCAGAAGTGTGCAACTTGTTCCCTGAGTTAGAAAACGTCGAGAAACGGTAGTTTCTGCTAGCGCTGTGCTTCTACACATGTCTTTGCTGAACGGTGAAAGGGCACAGTAATGCACTTTTCTCCCAGCAAATACATTGTTTCTACGGAAATGGGACCAGGCTGAGGAGACATTTGTGGGAGCTACTGTGACTAAAACTGAGCTTCCATAGGCACAGGAAAGCAAGAGAAATGCTGATTTCATCAAACCCAGTTACATACTCAGAATCTGTACTACTGCGCAAATAGGCAAAACTAGCGCGTTCTAAAGCACGTCTCTTTAGGCAAATAACCCGCTTCTTACGAAGTTGCCCAAATGCATTTGCGAAGTGTGCAACTTGTTCCCTGAGTTAGAAAACGTGGAGATACGGTCGTTTCTGCTAGCGCTGTGCTTCTACACATGTCTTTGCTGAACGGTGAAAGGGCACAGTAATGCACTTTTCTCCCAGCAAATACACTGTTTCTAAGGTAATGGGAACACGCTGAGGAGACACTTGTGGGAGCTACTGTGACTACAACTGAGCTTCCCTAGGCCCAGGGAAGCAAGAGAAATGCTGATGTCATCAAACCCAGTTACATACTCAGAATCGTACTTCTGCGCAAATAGGCAAAACTAGCGCGCTCTAAAGCACGTCTCTTTAGGCAAATAACCCGCTTCTTACGAAGTTGCCCAAATGCATCTGCGAAGTGTGCAACTTGTTCCCTGAGTTCGAAAACGTGGAGAAACGGTCGTTTCAGCTAGCGCTGTGCTTCTACACATGTCTTTGCTGAATGGTGAAAGGGCACAGTAATGCACTTTTCTCCCAGCAAATACACTGTTTCTAAGGAAATGGGACCACGCTGAGGAGACATGTAGAAACACATGTCTTTGCTGAACGGTGAAAGGGCACAGTAATGCACTTTTCTCCCAGCAAATACACTGTTTCTAAGGAAATGGGACCACGCTGAGGAGAAATGTAGAAACACATGTCTTTGCTGAACGGTGAAAGGGCACAGTAATGCACTTTTCTCCCAGCAAATACCCTGTTTCTAAGGAAATGGGAACACGGTGAGGAGACACTTGTGGGAGCTACTGTGACTATGAGTGAGCTTCCCTAGGCACAGGGAAGCAAGAGAAATGCTGATTTCATCAAAACGAGTTACATACTCAGAATCTGTACTACTGCGCAAATAGGCAGAACTAGCGCGTTCTGAAGCACGTCTCTTTAGGCAAATAACCCGCTTCTTACGAAGTTGCTCAAATGCATCTGCGAAGTGTGCAACTTGTTCCCTGAGTTAGAAAACGTCGAGAAACGGTCGTTTCTGCTAGTGCTGTGCTTCTAGACATGTCTTTGCTGAACGGTGAAAGGGCACAGTAATGCACTTTTCTCCCAGCAAATACACCGTTTCTAAGGAAATGGGACCAGGCTGAGGAGACATTTGTGGGAGCTACTGTGACAAAAACTGAGCTTCCATAGGCACAGGAAAGCAAGAGAAATGCTGATTTCATCAAACCCAGTTACATACTCAGAATCTGTACTACTGCGCAAATAGGCAAAACTAGCGCGTTCTAAAGCACCTCTCTTTAGGCAAATAACCCGCTTCTTACGAAGTTGCTCAAATGCATCTTCGAAGTGTGCTTGTTCCCTGAGTTAGAAAACGTCAAGAAACGGTCGTTTCTGCTAGCGCTGTGCTTCTACACTTCTTTGCTGAACGGTGAAAGGGCACAGTAATGCACTTTTCGCCCAGCAAATACCCTGTTTCTAAGGAAATGGGAACACGCTGAGGAGACACTTGTGGGACGTACTGTGACTATGACTGAGCTTCGCTAGGCACAGGGAAGCAAGAGAAATGCTGATTTCATCAAACCCAGTTACATACTCAGAATCTGTACTACTGCGCAAATACGCAAAACTAGCGCGTTCTAAAGCACGTCTCTTTAGGCAAGTAACCCGCTTCTTACGAAGTTGGCCAAATGCATCTGCGAAGTGTGCAACTGGTTCCCTGAGTTAGAAAACGGGGAGAAACGGTCGTTTCTGCTAGCGCTGTGCTTCTACACATATCTTTGTTGAACGGTGAAAGGGCCCAGTAATGCACTTTTCTCCCAGCAAATACACTGTTTCTAAGGAAATGGGAACACGCTGAGGAGACACTTGTGGGAGCTACTGTGACTACAACTCAGCTTCCATACGCACAGGGAAGCAAGAGAAATGCTGATTTCATTAAACCCAGTTACATACTCAGAATCTGTACTTCTGCGAAAATAGGCAAAACTAGCGCGTTCTCAAGCACGTCTCTTTAGGCAAAAAACTCATGTCTGACAAAGTTGCCTAAATGCATCTCAGAAGTGTGCAACTTGTTCCCTGAGTTAGAAAACGTGGAGAAACGGTCGTTTCTGCTAGCGCTGTGCTTCTACACATGTCTTTGCTGAACGGTGAAAGGGCACAGTAATGCACTTTTCTCCCAGCAAATACATTGTTTCTACGGAAATGGGACCAGGCTGAGGAGACATTTGTGGGAGCTACTGTGACTAAAACTGAGCTTCCATAGGCACAGGAAAGCAAGAGAAATGCTGATTTCATCAAACCCAGTTACATACTCAGAATCTGTACTACTGCGCAAATAGGCAAAACTAGCGCGTTCTAAAGTACGTCTCTTTAGGCAAATAACCCGCTTCTTACGAAGTTGCCCAAATGCATTTGCGAAGTGTGCAACTTGTTCCCTGAGTTAGAAAACGTGGAGATACGGTCGTTTCTGCTAGCGCTGTGCTTCTACACATGTCTTTGCTGAACGGTGAAAGGGCACAGTAATGCACTTTTCTCCCAGCAAATACACTGTTTCTAAGGTAATGGGAACACGCTGAGGAGACACTTGTGGGAGCTACTGTGACTACAACTGAGCTTCCCTAGGCCCAGGGAAGCAAGAGAAATGCTGATGTCATCAAACCCAGTTACACACTCAGAATCGTACTTCTGCGCAAATAGGCAAAACTAGCGCGCTCTAAAGCACGTCTCTTTAGGCAAATAACCCGCTTCTTACGAAGTTGCCCAAATGCATCTGCGAAGTGTGCAACTTGTTCCCTGAGTTCGAAAACGGGGAGAAACGGTCGCTTCAGCTAGCGCTGTGCTTCTACACATGTCTTTGCTGAATGGTGAAAGGGCACAGTAATGCACTTTTCTCCCAGCAAATACACTGTTTCTAAGGAAATGGGACCACGCTGAGGAGACATGTAGAAACACATGTCTTTGCTGAACGGTGAAAGGGCACAGTAATGCACTTTTCTCCCAGCAAATACACTGTTTCTAAGGAAATGGGACCACGCTGACGAGACATGTGTAGGAGCTACTGTGACTAAAACTGAGCTTCCCTACGCACACAGTAGCAAGAGAAATGCTGATTTCATCAAACCCAGTTACATACTCAGAATCTGTACTTCTGCGCAAATAGGCAAAACTAGCGCGTTCTCAAGCACGTCTCTTTAGGCAAAAAACTCATGTCTGACAAAGTTGCCAAAATGCATCTCAGAAGTGTGCAACTTGTTCCCTGAGTTAGAAAACGTCGAGAAACGGTCGTTTCTGCTAGCGCTGTGCTTCTACACATGTCTTTGCTGAACGGTGAAAGGGCACAGTAATGCACTTTTCTCCCAGCAAATACATTGTTTCTAAGGAAATGGGACCAGGCTGAGGAGACATTTGTGGGAGCTACTGTGACTAAAACTGAGCTTCCATAGGCACAGGAAAGCAAGAGAAATGCTGATTTCATCAAATCCAGTTACATACTCAGAACCTGTACTTCTGCGCAAATAGGCAAAACTAGCGCGTTCTAAAGCACGTCTCTTTAGGCAAATAACCCGCTTCTTACGAAGTTGCCCAAATGCATTTGCGAAGTGTGCAACTTGTTCCCTGAGTTAGAAAACGTGGAGATACGGTCGTTTCTGCTAGCGCTGTGCTTCTACACATGTCTTTGCTGAACGGTGAAAGGGCACAGTAATGCACTTTTCTCCCAGCAAATACACTGTTTCTAAGGAAATGGGACCACGCTGAGGAGACACTTGTTGGGGTTACTGTGACTACAAATGAGCTTCCCTACGCACAGGGAAGCAAGAGAAATGCTGATTTCATTAAACCCAGTTACATACTCAGAATCTGTACTTCTGCGAAAATAGGCAAAACTAGCGCGTTCTCAAGCACGTCTCTTTAGGCAAAAAACTCATGTCTGACAAAGTTGCCTAAATGCATCTCAGAAGTGTGCAACTTGTTCCCTGAGTTAGAAAACGTCGAGAAACGGTAGTTTCTGCTAGCGCTGTGCTTCTACACATGTCTTTGCTGAACGGTGAAAGGGCACAGTAATGCACTTTTCTCCCAGCAAATACATTGTTTCTAAGGAAATGGGACCAGGCTGAGGAGACATTTGTGGGAGCTACTGTGACTAAAACTGAGCTTCCATAGGCACAGGAAAGCAAGAGAAATGCTGATTTCATCAAACCCAGTTACATACTCAGAATCTGTACTACTGCGCAAATAGGCAAAACTAGCGCGTTCTAAAGCACGTCTCTTTAGGCAAATAACCCGCTTCTTACGAAGTTGCCCAAATGCATTTGCGAAGTGTGCAACTTGTTCCCTGAGTTAGAAAACGTGGAGATACGGTCGTTTCTGCTAGCGCTGTGCTTCTACACATGTCTTTGCTGAACGGTGAAAGGGCACAGTAATGCACTTTTCTCCCAGCAAATACACTGTTTCTAAGGAAATGGGACCACGCTGAGGAGACACTTGTGGGAGCTACTATGACTAAAACTGAGCTTCCCTAGGCACAGGGAAGCAAGAGAAATGCTGATTTCATCAAACGCAGTTACATACTCAGAATCTGTACTTCTGCGCAAATAGGCAAAACTAGCGCGTTATAAAGCACGTTTCTTTACGCAAAAAACCCTCTTCCTTAGAAGTTGCTCAAATGCATCTGCGAAGTGTGCACTTGATCCCTGAGTTAGAAAACGGGGAGAAACGGTCGTTTCTGCTAGCGCTGTGCTTCTACACATGTCTTTGCTGAACGGTGAAAGGGCACAGTAATGCACTTTTCTCCCAGCAAATACACTGTTTCTAAGGAAATGGGACCACGCTGAGGAGACATGTGTAGGAGCTACTGTGACTAAAACTGAGCTTCCCTACGCACACAGTAGCAAGAGAAATGCTGATTTCATCAAACACAGTTACATACTCAGAATCTGTACTACTGCGCAAATAGGCAAAACTAGCGCGTTATAAAGCACGTCTCTTTAGGCAAAAAACCCTCTTCCTTAGAAGTTGCTCAAATGCATCTGCGAAGTGTGCAACTTGATCCCTGAGTTAGAAAACGTCGAGAAACGGTCGTTTCTGCTAGCGCTGTGCTTCTACACGTCTTTGCTGAACGGTGAAAGGGCTCAGTAATGCACTTTTCTCCTAACAAATACACTGTTTCTAAGGAAATGGGACTCGCTTAGGAGTCACATGTGGGAGCTACTGTGACTAAAACTGAGCTTCCCTAGGCACAGGGAAGCAAGAGAAATGCTGATTTCATCAAACCCAGTTACATACTCAGAATCCGTACTTCTGCGCAAATAGGCAAATCTAGCGCGTTCTAAAGCACATCTATTTAGGCAAAAAACCCGCTTCTTAAGACGTTGCTCAAATGCATCTGCGAAGTGTGCAACTTGCCCCCTGAGTTAGAAAACGTCGAGAAACGGTCGTTTCTGCTAGCGCTGTGCTTCTACACATGTCTTTGCTGAACGGTGAAAGGGCACAATAATGGACTTTTCTCCCAGTAAATACACTGTTTCTAAGGAAATGGGACCACGCTGAGGAGACACTTGTTGGGGCTACTGTGACTACAACTGAGCTTCCCTACGCACAGGGAAGCAAGAGAAATGCTGATTTCATCAAACCCAGTTACATACTCAGAATCTGTACTTCTGCGCAAATAGGCAAAACTAGCGCGTTCTCAAGCACGTCTCTTTAGGCAAAAAACCCGCTTCTTACGAAGTTGCTCAAATGCATCTGCGAAGTGTGCAACTTGTTCCCTGAGTTAGAAAACGTGGAGAAATGGTCGTTTCTGCTAGCGCTGTGCTTCTACACATGTCTTTGCTGAACGGTGAAAGGGCACAGTAATGCACTTTTCTCCCAGCAAATACACTGTTTCTAAGGAAATGGGTCCACGATGAGGAGACACTTGTGGGAGCTACTGTGACTAAAACTGAGCTTCCCTACGCACAGGGAAGCAAGAGAAATGCTGATTTCATCAAACCCAGTTCCATACTCAGAATCTGTACTACAGCGCAAATAGGAAAACCTAGTTCGTTCTAAAGCACGTCTCTTTAGGCAAAAAACTCATCTCTGACAAAGTTGTCTAAATGCATCTCTGAAGTGTGCAACTTGTTCCCTGAGTTAGAAAACGTCGAGAAACGGTCGTTTCTGCTAGCGCTGTGCTTCTACACATGTCTTTGCTGAACGGTGAAAGGGCACAGTAATGCACTTTTCTCCCAGCAAATACACAGTTTCTAAGGAAATGGGACCACGATGAGGAGACACTTGTGGGAGCTACTGTGACTAAAACTGAGCTTCCCTAGGCACAGGGAAGCAAGAGAAATGCTGATTTCATTAAACCCAGTTACATACTCAGAATCTGTACTTCTGCGCAAAAAGGCAAATCTAGCGCGTTCTAAAGCACCTCTCTTTAGGCAATAAAGCCGCTTCTTACGAAGTTGCTCAAATGCATCTGCGAACTGTGCTTGTTCCTTGAGTTAGAAAACGTCAAGAAACGGTCGTTTCTGCTAGCGCTGTGCTTCTACACATGTCTTTGCTGAACGGTGAAAGGGCACAGTAATGCACTTTTCTCCCAGCAAATACACTGTTTCTAAGGAAATGGGACTCGCTTAGGAGACACTTGTGGGAGCTACTGTGACTAAAACTGAGCTTCCCTAAGCACAGGGAAGCAATGGAAATGCTGATTTCATCAAACGCAGTTACATACTCAGAATCTGTACGTCTGCGCAAATAGGCAAAACTAGCGCGTTATAAAGCACGTCTCTTTAGGCAAAAAACCGTCTTCCTTAGAAGTTGCTCAAATGCATCTGCGAAGTGTGCAACTTGATCCCTGAGTTAGAAAACGTCGAGAAACGGTCGTTTCTGCTAGCGCTGTGCTTCTACACATGTCTTTGCTGAACGGTGAAAGGGCACAGTAATGCACTTTTCTCCCAGCAAATACACTGTTTCTAAGGAAATGGGACCACGCTGAGGAGACATGTGTAGGAGCTACTGGACTAAAACTGAGCTTCCCTACGCACACAGTAGCAAGAGAAATGCTGATTTCATCAAACCCAGTTACATACTCAGAATCTGTACTACTGCGCAAATAGGCAAAACTAGCGCGTTCTAAAGCACGTCTCTTTAGGCAAATAACCCGCTTCTTACGAAGTTGCCCAAATGCATCTGCGAAGTGTGCAACTTGTTCCCTGAGTTAGAAAACGTGGAGATACGGTCGTTTCTGCTAGCGCTGTGCTTCTACACATGTCTTTGCTGAACGGTGAAAGGGCACAGTAATGCACTTTTCTCCCAGCAAATACACTGTTTCTAAGGAAATGGGAACACGCTGAGGAGATACTTGTGGGAGCTACTGTGACTACAACTGAGCTTCCCTACGCACAGGGAAGCAAAAGAAATGCTGATTTCATCAAACCCAGTTACATACTCAGAATCTGTACTACAGCGCAAATAGGAAAACCTAGTTCGTTCTAAAGCATGTCTCTTTAGGCAAAAAACTCATGTCTGACAAAGTTGCCTAAATGCATCTCTGAAGTGTGCAACTTGTTCCCTGAGTTAGAAAACGTCGAGAAACGGTCGTTTCTGCTAGCGCTGTGCTTCTACACATGTCTTTGCTGAACGGTGAAAGGGCACAGTAATGCACTTTTCTCCCAGCAAATACACTGTTTCTAAGTAAATGGGAACACGCTGAGGAGACACTTGTGGGAGCTACTGTGACTAAAACTGAGCTTCCCTAGGCACAGGGAAGCAAGAGAAATGCTGATTTCATTAAACCCAGTTACATACTCAGAATCTGTACTTCTGCACAAAAAGGCAAAACTAGCGCGTTCTAAAGCACGTCTATTTAGGCAATAAATCCGCTTCGTACAAAGTTGCTCAAATGCATCTGCGAAGTGTGCTTGTTCCTTGAGTTAGAAAACGTCAAGAAACGGTCGTTTCTGCTAGCGCTGTGCTTCTACACATGTCTTTGCTGAACGGTGAAAGGGCACAGTAATGCACTTTTCTCCCAGCAAATACACTGTTTCTAAGGAAATGGGACCACCCTGAGGAGACACTTGTGGGAGCTTTTGTGACTAAAACTGAGCTTCCCTAGGCACAGGGAAGCAAGAGAAATGCTGATTTCATCAAACGCAGTTACATACTCAGAATCTGTACTTCTGCGCAAATAGGCAAAACTAGCGCGTTCTAAAGCACGTCTCTTAGGCAAAAAACCCTCTTCCTTAGAAGTTGCTCAAATGCATCTGCGAAGTGTGCAACTTGATCCCTGAGTTAGAAAACGTCGAGAAACGGTCGTTTCTGCTAGCGCTGTGCTTCTACACATGTCTTTGCTGAACGGTGAAAGGGCACAGTAATGCACTTTTCTCCCAGCAAATACACTGTTTCTAAGGAAATGGGAACACGCTGAGGAGACACTTGTGGGAGGTACTGTGACTATGACTGAGCTTCCCTAGGCACAGGGAAGCAAGAGAAATGCTGATTTCATCAAACCCAGTTACATACTCAGAATCTGTACTACTGCGCAAATAGGCAAAACTAGCGCGTTCTAAAGCACGTCTCTTTAGGCAAATAACCTGCTTCTTACGAAGTTGCTCAAATGCATCTGCGAAGTGTGCAACTTGTTCCCTGAGTTAGAAAACGGGGAGAAACGGTCGTTTCTGCTAGCGCTGTGCTTCTACACATGTCTTTGCTGAACGGTGAAAGGGCACAGTAATGCACTTTTCTCCCAGCAAATACACTGTTTCTAAGGAAATGGGACCAGGCTGAGGAGACATTTGTGGGAGCTACTGTGACTAAAACTGAGCTTCCATATTCACAGGAAAGCAAGAG
Source organism: Acomys minous (assembly GCF_964271855.1). NCBI lineage: Eukaryota > Metazoa > Chordata > Mammalia > Rodentia > Muridae > Acomys > Acomys minous. Next base: position 65,532,938 of record NC_140493.1, on the reverse strand, counting down.
AAATGCTGATTACCTCAAACCCAGTTACATACTCAGAATCTGTACTACTGCGCAAATAGGCAAAACTAGCGCGTTCTAAAGCACATCTCTTTAGGCAAATAACCCGCTTCTTACGAAGTTGCCCAAATGCATTTGCGAAGTGTGTAACTTGTTCCCTGAGTTAGAAAACGTGGAGATACGGTCGTTTCTGCTAGCGCTGTGCTTCTACACATGTCTTTGCTGAACGGTGAAAGGGCACAGTAATGCACTTTTCTCCCAGCAAATACACTGTTTCTAAGGAAATGGGAACACGCTGAGGAGATACTTGTGGGAGCTACTGTGACTACAACTGAGCTTCCCTAGGCACAGGGAAGCAAGAGAAATGCTGATTTCATCAAAGACAGTTACATACTCAGAATCTGTACTACTACGCAAACAGGCAAAACTAGCGCGTTCTAAAGCACGTCTCTTTAGGCAAAAAACCCTATTCTTACGAAGTTGCTCAAATGCATCTGCGAAGTGTGCAACTTGTTCCCTGAGTTAGAAAACGTCGAGAAACGGTCGTTTCTGCTAGCGCTGTGCTTCTACACATGTCTTTGCTGAACGGTGAAAGGGCACAGTAATGCACTTTTCTCCCAGCAAATACACTGTTTCTAAGGAAATGGGAGCACGCTGAGGAGATAATTGTGGGAGCTACTGTGACTACAACTGAGCTTCCCTACGCACAGGGAAGCAAGAGAAATGCTGATTTCATCAAACCCAGTTACATACTCAGAATCTGTACTACAGCGCAAATAGGAATACCTAGTTCGTTCTAAAGCACGTCTCTTTAAGGCAAAAAACTCATGTCTGACAAAGTTGCCTAAATGCATCTCTGAAGTGTGCAACTTGTTCCCTGAGTTAGAAAACGTCGAGAAACGGTCGTTTCTGCTAGCGCTGTGCTTCTACACATGTCTTTGCTGAACGGTGAAAGGGCACAGTAATGCACTTTTCTCCCAGCAAATACACTGTTTCTAAGGAAATGGGACCACGCTGAGGAGACACTTGTGGGAGCTACTGTGACTAAAACTGAGCTTCCCTAGGCACAGGGAAGCAAGAGAAATGCTGATTTCATCAAACCCAGTTACATACTCAGAATCTGTACTACTGCGCAAATAGGCAAAACTAGCGCGTTCTAAAGCACGTCTCTTTAGGCAAATAACCTGCTTCTTACGAAGTTGCTCAAATGCATCTGCGAAGTGTGCAACTTGTTCCCTGAGTTAGAAAACGGGGAGAAACGGTCGTTTCTGCTAGCGCTGTGCTTCTACACATGTCTTTGCTGAACGGTGAAAGGGCACAGTAATGCACTTTTCTCCCAACAAATACACTGTTTCTAAGGAAATGGGACCAGGCTGAGGAGACATTTGTGGGAGCTACTGTGACTAAAACTGAGCTTCCATAGGCACAGGAAAGCAAGAGAAATGCTGATTACCTCAAACCCAGTTACATACTCAGAATCTGTACTACTGCGCAAATAGGCAAAACTAGCGCGTTCTAAAGCACATCTCTTTAGGCAAATAACCCGCTTCTTACGAAGTTGCCCAAATGCATTTGCGAAGTGTGTAACTTGTTCCCTGAGTTAGAAAACGTGGAGATACGGTCGTTTCTGCTAGCGCTGTGCTTCTACACATGTCTTTGCTGAACGGTGAAAGGGCACAGTAATGCACTTTTCTCCCAGCAAATACACTGTTTCTAAGGAAATGGGAACACGCTGAGGAGATACTTGTTGGAGCTACTGTGACTACAACTGAGCTTCCCTAGGCACAGGGAAGCAAGAGAAATGCTGATTTCATCAAACCCAGTTACATACTCAGAATCTGTACTACAGCGAAAATAGGAAAACCTAGTTCGTTCTAAAGCACGTCTCTTTAGGCAAAAAACTCATGTCTGACAATGTTGCCTAAATGCATCTCTGAAGTGTGCAACTTGTTCCCTGAGTTAGAAAACGTCGAGAAACGGTCGTTTCTGCTAGCGCTGTGCTTCTACACATGTCTTTGCTGAACGGTGAAAGGGCACAGTAATGCACTTTTCTCCCAGCGAATACACTTTTAGTAAGGAAGTGGGACCACGCTGAGAAGACACCTGTGGGAGCTTTTTTGACTAAAACTGAGCTTCCCTAGGCACAGGGAAGCAAGAGAAATGCTGATTTCATCAAATCCAGTTACATACTCAGAATCTGTACTTCTGCGCAAATAGGCAAAACTAGCGCGTTCTAAAGCACGTCTCTTTAGGCAAAAAACCCTATTCTTACGAAGTTGCTCAAATGCATCTGCGAAGTGTGCAACTTGTTCCCTGAGTTAGAAAACGTCGAGAAACGGTCGTTTCTGCTAGCGCTGTGCTTCTACACATGTCTTTGCTGAACGGTGAAAGGGCACAGTAATGCACTTTTCTCCCAGCAAATACACTGTTTCTAAGGAAATGGGACCAGGCTGAGGAGACATTTGTGGGAGCTACTGTGACTAAAACTGAGCTTCCATAGGCACAGGAAAGCAAGAGAAATGCTGATTTCCTCAAACCCAGTTACATACTCAGACTCTGTACTACTGCGCAAATAGGCAAAACCAGCGCGTTCTAAAGCACATCTCTTTAGGCAAATAACCCGCTTCTTACGAAGTTGCCCAAATGCATTTGCGAAGTGTGCAACTTGTTCCCTGAGTTAGAAAACGTGGAGATACGGTCGTTTCTGCTAGCGCTGTGCTTCTACACATGTCTTTGCTGAACGGTGAAAGGGCACAGTAATGCACTTTTCTCCCAACAAATACACTGTTTCTAAGGAAATGGGAGCACGCTGAGGAGATAATTGTGGGAGCTACTGTGACTACAACTGAGCTTCCCTACGCACAGGGAAGCAAGAGAAATGCTGATTTCATCAAACCCAGTTACATACTCAGAATCTGTACTACAGCGCAAATAGGAATACCTAGTTCGTTCTAAAGCACGTCTCTTTAAGGCAAAAAACTCATGTCTGACAAAGTTGCCTAAATGCATCTCTGAAGTGTGCAACTTGTTCCCTGAGTTAGAAAACGTCGAGAAACGGTCGTTTCTGCTAGCGCTGTGCTTCTACACATGTCTTTGCTGAACGGTGAAAGGGCACAGTAATGCACTTTTCTCCCAGCAAATACACTGTTTCTAAGGAAATGGGACCACGCTGAGGAGACACTTGTGGGAGCTACTGTGACTAAAACTGAGCTTCCCTAGGCACAGGGAAGCAAGAGAAATGCTGATTTCATCAAACCCAGTTACATACTCAGAATCTGTACTTCTGCGCAAATAGGCAAAACTAGCGCGTTCTAAAGCACGTCTCTTTAGGCAAAAAAACCGCTTCTTACGAAGTTGCCCATATGCATCTACGAAGTGTGCAACTTGTTCCCTGAGTTAGAAAACGTCGAGAAACGGTCGTTTCTGCTAGCGCTGTGCTTCTACACGTCTTTGCTGAACGGTGAAAGGGCACAGTAATGCACTTTTCTCCCAGCAAATACACTGTTTCTAAGGAAATGGGACTCGCTGAGGAGACACTTGTGGGAGCTACTGTGACTAAAACTGAGCTTCCCTAGGCACAGGGAAGCAAGAGAAATGCTGATTTCGTCAAACCCAGTTACATACTCAGAATCTGTACTTCTGCGCAAATAGGCAAAACTAGCGCGTTCTAAAGCACGTCTCTTTAGGCAAATAACCCGCTTCTTACGAAGTTGCCCAAATGCATCAGCAAAGTGTGCAACTTGTTCCCTGAGTTAGAAAACGTCGAGAAACGGTCGTTTCTGCTAGCGCTGTGCTTCTACACATGTCTTTGCTGAACGGTGAAAGGGCACAGTAATGCACTTTTCTCCCAGCAAATACACTTTTAGTAAGGAAGTGGGACCACGCTGAGAAGACACCTGTGGGAGCTTTTTTGACTAAAACTGAGCTTCCCTAGGCACAGGGAAGCAAGAGAAATGCTGATTTCATCAAATCCAGTTACATACTCAGAATCTGTACTTCTGCGCAAATAGGCAAAACTAGCGCGTTCTAAAGCACGTCTCTTTAGGCAAAAAAACCGCTTCTTACGAAGTTGCCCATATGCATCTACGAAGTGTGCAACTTGTTCCCTGAGTTAGAAAACGTCGAGAAACGGTCGTTTCTGCTAGCGCTGTGCTTCTACACGTCTTTGCTGAACGGTGAAAGGGCACAGTAATGCACTTTTCTCCCAGCAAATACACTGTTTCTAAGGAAATGGGACTCGCTGAGGAGACACTTGTGGGAGCTACTGTGACTAAAACTGAGCTTCCCTACGCACTGGGAAGCAAGAAAAATGCTGATTTCATCAAACCCAGTTACATACTAAGAATCTGTACTACTGCGCAAATAGGCAAAACTAGTGCGTTCTAAAGCACGTCTCTTTAGGCAAATAACCCGCTTCTTACGAAGTTGCCCAAATGCATCTGCGAAGTGTGCAACTTGTTCCCTGAGTTAGAAAACGGGGAGAAACGGTCGTTTCTGCTAGCGCTGTGCTTCTACACATGTCTTTGCTGAACGGTGAAAGGGCACAGTAATGCACTTTTCTCCCAGCAAATACACTTTTAGTAAGGAAGTGGGACCACGCTGAGAAGACACTTGTGGGAGCTTTTGTGACTAAAACTGAGCTTCCCTAGGCACAGGGAAGCAAGACAAATGCTGATTTCATCAAATCCAGTTACATACTCAGAATCTGTACTTCTGCGAAAATAGGCAAAACTAGCGCGTTCTAAAGCACGTCTCTTTAGGCAAAAAAACCGCTTCTTACGAAGTTGCCCAAATGCATCTGCGAAGTGTGCAACTTGTTCCCTGAGTTAGAAAACATCGAGAAACGGTCGTTTCTGCTAGCGCTGTGCTTCTACACGTCTTTGCAGAACGGTGAAAGGGCACAATAATGCACTTTTCCCCAGCAAATACACTGTTTCTAAGGAAATGGGACTCGCTGAGGAGACACTTGTGGGAGCTACTGTGACTAAAACTGAGCTTCCCTACGCACTGGGAAGCAAGAAAAATGCTGATGTCATCAAACCCAGTTACATACTCAGAATCTGTACTACTGCGCAAATAGGCAAAACTAGCGCGTTCTAAAGCACGGCTCTTTAGGCAAATAACCCGCTTCTTACGAAGTTGCCCAAATGCATCAGCAAAGTGTGCAACTTGTTCCCTGAGTTAGAAAACGTCGAGAAACGGTCGTTTCTGCTAGCGCTGTGCTTCTACACATGTCTTTGCTGAACGGTGAAAGGGCACAGTAATGCACTTTTCTCCCAGCAAATAAACTGTTTCTCAGGAAATGGGACCACGCTGAGGAGACACTTGTGGGAGCTACTGTGACTAAAACTGAGCTTCCCTAGGCACAGGGAAGCAAGAGAAATGCTGATTTCATCAAACCCAGTTACATACTCAGAATCTGTACTTCTGCGCAAATAGGCAAATCTAGCGCGTTCTAAAGCACGTCTCTTTAGGCAAAAAACCCGCTTCTTACGAAGTTGCTCAAATGCATCTGCGAAGTGTGCAACTTGTTCCCTGAGTTAGAAAACGTGGAGAAACGGTCGTTTCTGCTAGCGCTGTGCTTCTACACATGTCTTTGCTGAACGGTGAAAGGGCACAGTAATGCACTTTTCTCCCAGCAAATACACTTTTAGTAAGGAAGTGGGACCACGCTGAGAAGACACTTGTGGGAGCTTTTGTGACTAAAACTGAGCTTCCCTAGGCACAGGGAAGCAAGACAAATGCTGATTTCATCAAATCCAGTTACATACTCAGAATCTGTACTTCTGCGCAAATAGGCAAAACTAGCGCGTTCTAAAGCACGTCTCTTTAGGCAAAAAAACCGCTTCTTACGAAGTTGCCCAAATGCATCTGCGAAGTGTGCAACTTGTTCCCTGAGTTAGAAAACGTCGAGAAACGGTCGTTTCTGCTAGCGCTGTGCTTCTACACGTCTTTGCTGAACGGTGAAAGGGCACAGTAATGCACTTTTCTCCCAGCAAATACACTGTTTCTAAGGAAATGGGACTCGCTGAGGAGACACTTGTGGGAGCTACTGTGACTAAAACTGAGCTTCCCTACGCACTGGGAAGCAAGAAAAATGCTGATGTCATCAAACCCAGTTACATACTCAGAATCTGTACTACTGCGCAAATAGGCAAAACTAGCGCGTTCTAAAGCACGGCTCTTTAGGCAAATAACCCGCTTCTTACGAAGTTGCCCAAATGCATCAGCAAAGTGTGCAACTTGTTCCCTGAGTTAGAAAACGTCGAGAAACGGTCGTTTCTGCTAGCGCTGTGCTTCTACACATGTCTTTGCTGAACGGTGAAAGGGCACAGTAATGCACTTTTCTCCCAGCAAATAAACTGTTTCTCAGGAAATGGGACCACGCTGAGGAGACACTTGTGGGAGCTACTGTGACTAAAACTGAGCTTCCCTAGGCACAGGGAAGCAAGAGAAATGCTGATTTCATCAAACCCAGTTACATACTCAGAATCTGTACTTCTGCGCAAATAGGCAAAACTAGCGCGTTCTAAAGCACGTCTCTTTAGGCAAAAAACCCGCTTCTTACGAAGTTGCTCAAATGCATCTGCGAAGTGTGCAACTTGTTCCCTGAGTTAGAAAACGTCGAGAAACGGTCGTTTCTGCTAGCGCTGTGCTTCTACACATGTCTTTGCTGAACGGTGAAAGGGCACAGTAATGCACTTTTCTCCCAGCAAATACACTTTTAGTAAGGAAGTGGGACCACGCTGAGAAGACACTTGTGGGAGCTTTTGTGACTAAAACTGAGCTTCCCTAGGCACAGGGAAGCAAGAGAAATGCTGATTTCATCAAATCCAGTTACATACTCAGAATCTGTACTTCTGCGCAAATAGGCAAAACTAGCGCGTTCTAAAGCACGTCTCTTTAGGCAAAAAAACCGCTTCTTCCGAAGTTGCCCAAATGCATCTGCGAAGTGTGCAACTTGTTCCCTGAGTTAGAAAACGTCGAGAAACGGTCGTTTCTGCTAGCGCTGTGCTTCTACACGTCTTTGCTGAACGGTGAAAGGGCACAGTAATGCACTTTTCTCCCAGCAAATACACTGTTTCTAAGGAAATGGGACTCGCTGAGGAGACACTTGTGGGAGCTACTGTGACTAAAACTGAGCTTCCCTACGCACACGGTAGCAAGAGAAATGCTGATTTCATCAAACCCAGTTACATACTCAGAATCTGTACTACTGCGCAAATAGGCAAAACTAGCGCGTTCTAAATCACGTCTCTTTAGGCAAATAACCCGCTTCTTACGAAGTTGCCCAAATGCATCAGCAAAGTGTGCAACTTGTTCCCTGAGTTAGAAAACGTCGAGAAACGGTCGTTTCTGCTAGCGCTGTGCTTCTACACATGTCTTTGCTGAACGGTGAAAGGGCACAGTAATGCACTTTTCTCCCAGCAAATACACTGTTTCTAAGGAAATGGGAACACGCTGAGGAGACATGTGTAGGAGCTACTGTGACTAAAACTGAGCTTCCCTACGCACACGGTAGCAAGAGAAATGCTGATTTCATCAAACCCAGTTACATACTCAGAATCTGTACTACTGCGCAAATAGGCAAAACTAGCGCGTTCTAAAGCACGTCTCTTTAGGCAAATAACCCGCTTCTTACGAAGTTGCCCAAATGCATCTGCGAAGTGTGCAACTTGTTCCCTGAGTTAGAAAACGTCGAGAAACGGTCGTTTCTGCTAGCGCTGTGCTTCTACACATGTCTTTGCTGAACGGTGAAAGGGCACAGTAATGCAATTTTCTCCCAGCAAATACACTGTTTCTAAGGAAATGGGACCACGCTGAGGAGACATGTGTAGGAGCTACTGTGACTAAAACTGAGCTTCCCTACGCACACGGTAGCAAGAGAAATGCTGATTTCATCAAACCCAGTTACATACTCAGAATCTGCACTACTGCGCAAATAGGCAAAACTAGCGCGTTCTAAAGCACGTCTCTTTAGGCAAATAACCCGCTTCTTACGAAGTTGCCCAAATGCATCTGCGAAGTGTGCAACTTGTTCCCTGAGTTAGAAAACGTCGAGAAACGGTCGTTTCTGCTAGCGCTGTGCTTCTACACATGTCTTTGCTGAACGGTGAAAGGGCACAGTAATGCACTTTTCTCCCAGCAAATACACTTTTAGTAAGGAAGTGGGACCACGCTGAGAAGACACTTGTGGGAGCTTTTGTGACTAAAACTGAGCTTCCCTAGGCACAGGGAAGCAAGAGAAATGCTGATTTCATCAAACCCAGTTACATACTCAGAATCTGTCCTTCTGCGCAAATAGGCAAAACTAGCGCGTTCTAAAGCACGTCTCTTTAGGCAAAAAAACCGCTTCTTACGAAGTTGCCCAAATGCATCTGCGAAGTGTGCAACTTGTTCCCTGAGTTAGAAAACGTCGAGAAACGGTCGTTTCTGCTAGCGCTGTGCTTCTACACGTCTTTGCTGAACGGTGAAAGGGCACAGTAATGCACTTTTCTCCCAGCAAATACACTGTTTCTAAGGAAATGGGACTCGCTGAGGAGACACTTGTGGGAGCTACTGTGACTAAAACTGAGCTTCCCTACGCACTGGGAAGCAAGAAAAATGCTGATGTCATCAAACCCAGTTACATACTCAGAATCTGTACTACTGCGCAAATAGGCAAAACTAGCGCGTTCTAAAGCACGGCTCTTTAGGCAAATAACCCGCTTCTTACGAAGTTGCCCAAATGCATCAGCAAAGTGTGCAACTTGTTCCCTGAGTTAGAAAACGTCGAGAAACGGTCGTTTCTGCTAGCGCTGTGCTTCTACACATGTCTTTGCTGAACGGTGAAAGGGCACAGTAATGCACTTTTCTCCCAGCAAATACACTTTTAGTAAGGAAGTGGGACCACGCTGAGAAGACACTTGTGGGAGCTTTTGTGACTAAAACTGAGCTTCCCTAGGCACAGGGAAGCAAGAGAAATGCTGATTTCATCAAATCCAGTTACATACTCAGAATCTGTACTTCTGCGCAAATAGGCAAAACTAGCGCGTTCTAAAGCACGTCTCTTTAGGCAAAAAAACCGCTTCGTACGAAGTTGCCCAAATGCATCTGCGAAGTGTGCAACTTGTTCCCTGAGTTAGAAAACGTCGAGAAACGGTCGTTTCTGCTAGCGCTGTGCTTCTACACGTCTTTGCTGAACGGTGAAAGGGCACAGTAATGCACTTTTCTCCCAGCAAATACACTGTTTCTAAGGAAATGGGACTCGCTGAGGAGACACTTGTGGGAGCTACTGTGACTAAAACTGAGCTTCCCTACGCACTGGGAAGCAAGAAAAATGCTGATTTCATCAAACCCAGTTACATACTCAGAATCTGTACTACTGCGCAAATAGGCAAAACTAGCGCGTTCTAAAGCACGTCTCTTTAGGCAAAAAACCCGCTTCTTACGAAGTTGCTCAAATGCATCTGCGAAGTGTGCAACTTGTTCCCTGAGTTAGAAAACGGGGAGAAACGGTCGTTTCTGCTAGTGCTGTGCTTCTACACATGTCTTTGCTGAACGGTGAAAGGGCACAGTAATGCACTCTTCTCCCAGCAAATACACTTTTAGTAAGGAAGTGGGACCACGCTGAGAAGACACTTGTGGGAGCTTTTGTGACTAAAACTGAGCTTCCCTAGGCACAGGGAAGCAAGAGAAATGCTGATTTCATCAAATCCAGTTACATACTCAGAATCTGTACTTCTGCGCAAATAGGCAAAACTAGCGCGTTCTAAAGCACGTCTCTTTAGGCAAAAAAACCGCTTCTTCCGAAGTTGCCCAAATGCATCTGCGAAGTGTGCAACTTGTTCCCTGAGTTAGAAAACGTCGAGAAACGGTCGTTTCTGCTAGCGCTGTGCTTCTACACGTCTTTGCTGAACGGTGAAAGGGCACAGTAATGCACTTTTCTCCCAGCAAATACACTGTTTCTAAGGAAATGGGACTCGCTGAGGAGACACTTGTGGGAGCTACTGTGACTAAAACTGAGCTTCCCTACACACTGGGAAGTAAGAAAAATGCTGATTTCATCAAACCCAGTTACATACTCAGAATCTGTACTACTGCGCAAATAGGCAAAACTAGCGCGTTCTAAAGCACGTCTCTTTAGGCAAAAAACCCGCTTCTTACGAAGTTGCTCAAATGCATCTGCGAAGTGTGCAACTTGTTCCCTGAGTTAGAAAACGTCGAGAAACGGTTGTTTCTGCTAGCTCTGTGCTTCTACACATGTCTTTGCTGAACGGTGAAAGGGCACAGTAATGCACTTTTCTCCCAGCAAATACACTTTTAGTAAGGAAGTGGGACCACGCTGAGAAGACACTTGTGGGAGCTTTTGTGACTAAAACTGAGCTTCCCTAGGCACAGGGAAGCAAGAGAAATGCTGATTTCATCAAATCCAGTTACATACTCAGAATCTGTACTTCTGCGCAAATAGGCAAAACTAGCGCGTTCTAAAGCACGTCTCTTTAGGCAAAAAACCCGCTTCTTACGAAGTTGCTCAAATGCATCTGCGAAGTGTGCAACTTGTTCCCTGAGTTAGAAAACGGGGAGAAACGGTCGTTTCTGCTAGTGCTGTGCTTCTACACATGTCTTTGCTGAACGGTGAAAGGGCACAGTAATGCACTCTTCTCCCAGCAAATACACTTTTAGTAAGGAAGTGGGACCACGCTGAGAAGACACTTGTGGGAGCTTTTGTGACTAAAACTGAGCTTCCCTAGGCACAGGGAAGCAAGAGAAATGCTGATGTCATCAAACCCAGTTACATACTCACAATCTGTACTTCTGCGCAAATAGGCAAAACTAGCGCGTTCTAAAGCACGTCTCTTTAGGCAAAAAAACCGCTTCTTCCGAAGTTGCCCAAATGCATCTGCGAAGTGTGCAACTTGTTCCCTGAGTTAGAAAACGTCGAGAAACGGTCGTTTCTGCTAGCGCTGTGCTTCTACACGTCTTTGCTGAACGGTGAAAGGGCACAGTAATGCACTTTTCTCCCAGCAAATACACTGTTTCTAAGGAAATGGGACTCGCTGAGGAGACACTTGTGGGAGCTACTGTGACTAAAACTGAGCTTCCCTACGCACTGGGAAGTAAGAAAAATGCTGATTTCATCAAACCCAGTTACATACTCAGAATCTGTACTACTGCGCAAATAGGCAAAACTAGCGCGTTCTAAAGCACGTCTCTTTAGGCAAAAAACCCGCTTCTTACGAAGTTGCTCAAATGCATCTGCGAAGTGTGCAACTTGTTCCCTGAGTTAGAAAACGTCGAGAAACGGTTGTTTCTGCTAGCTCTGTGCTTCTACACATGTCTTTGCTGAACGGTGAAAGGGCACAGTAATGCACTTTTCTCCCAGCAAATACACTTTTAGTAAGGAAGTGGGACCACGCTGAGAAGACACTTGTGGGAGCTTTTGTGACTAAAACTGAGCTTCCCTAGGCACAGGGAAGCAAGAGAAATGCTGATTTCATCAAATCCAGTTACATACTCAGAATCTGTACTTCTGCGCAAATAGGCAAAACTAGCGCGTTCTAAAGCACGTCTCTTTAGGCAAAAAACCCGCTTCTTACGAAGTTGCTCAAATGCATCTGCGAAGTGTGCAATTTGTTCCCTGAGTTAGAAAACGTCGAGAAACGGTCGTTTCTGCTAGCGCTGTGCTTCTACACATCTTTGCTGAACGGTGAAAGGGCACAGTAATGCACTTTTCTCCCAGCAAATACACTGTTTCTAAGGAAATGGGACTCGCTGAGGAGACATTTGTGGGAGCTACTGTGACTAAAACTGAGCTTCCCTACGCACTGGGAAGCAAGAAAAATGCTGATTTCATCAAACCCAATTACATACTCAGAATCTGTACTACTGCGCAAATAGGCAAAACTAGCGCGTTCTAAAGCACGTCTCTTTAGGCAAATAACCCGCTTCTTACGAAGTTGCCCAAATGCATCAGCAAAGTGTGCAACTTGTTCCCTGAGTTAGAAAACGTCGAGAAACGGTCGTTTCTGCTAGCGCTGTGCTTCTACACATGTCTTTGCTGAACGGTGAAAGGGCACAGTAATGCACTTTTCTCCCAGCAAATACACTGTTTCTAAGGAAATCGGAACACGCTGAGGAGACATGTGTAGGAGCTACTGTGACTAAAACTGAGCTTCCCTACGCACACGGTAGCAAGAGAAATGCTGATTTCATCAAACCCAGTTACATACTCAGAATCTGTACTACTGCGCAAATAGGCAAAACTAGCGCGTTCTAAAGCACGTCTCTTTAGGCAAATAACCCGCTTCTTACGAAGTTGCCCAAATGCATCAGCAAAGTGTGCAACTTGTTCCCTGAGTTAGAAAACTTCGAGAAACGGTCGTTTCTGCTAGCGCTGTGCTTCTACACATGTCTTTGCTGAACGGTGAAAGGGCACAGTAATGCACTTTTCTCCCAGCAAATACACTTTTAGTAAGGAAGTCGGACCACGCTGAGAAGACACTTGTGGGAGCTATTGTGACTAAAACTGAGCTTCCCTAGGCACAGGGAAGCAGGAGAAATGCTGATTTCATCAATCCCAGTTACATACTCAGAATCTGTACTTCTGCGCAAATAGGCAAAACTAGCGCGTTCTAAAGCACGTCTCTTTAGGCAAAAAACCCGCTTCTTACGAAGTTGCCCAAATGCATCAGCAAAGTGTGCAACTTGTTCCCTGAGTTAGAAAACGTGGAGAAACGGTCGTTTCTGCTAGCGCTGTGCTTCTACACATGTCTTTGCTGAACGGTGAAAGGGCACAGTAATGCACTTTTCTCCCAGCAAATACACTGTTTCTAAGGAAATGGGACCACGCTGAGGAGACATGTGTAGGAGCTACTGTGAGTAAAACTGAGCTTCCCTACGCACACGGTAGCAAGAGAAATGCTGATTTCATCAAACCCAGTTACATACTCAGAATCTGCACTACTGCGCAAATAGGCAAAACTAGCGCGTTCTAAAGCACGTCTCTTTAGGCAAATAACCCGCTTCTTACGAAGTTGCCCAAATGCATCTGCGAAGTGTGCAACTTGTTCCCTGAGTTAGAAAACGTCGAGAAACGGTCGTTTCTGCTAGCGCTGTGCTTCTACACATGTCTTTGCTGAACGGTGAAAGGGCACAGTAATGCACTTTTCTCCCAGCAAATAAACTTTTAGTAAGGAAGTGGGACCACGCTGAGAAGACACTTGTGGGAGCTTTTCTGACTAAAACTGAGCTTCCCTAGGCACAGGGATCAAGAGAAATGCTGATTTCATCAAACCCAGTTACATACTCAGAATCTGTACTTCTGCGCAAATAGGCAAAACTAGCGCGTTCTAAAGCACGTCTCTTTAGGCAAAAAACCCGCTTCTTACGAAGTTGCTCAAATGCATCTGCGAAGTGTGCAATTTGTTCCCTGAGTTAGAAAACGTCGAGAAACGGTCGTTTCTGCTAGCGCTGTGCTTCTATACGTCTTTGCTGAACGGTGAAAGGGCACAGTAATGCACTTTTCTCCCAGCAAATACACTTTTAGTAAGGAAGTGGGACCACGCTGAGAAGACACTTGTGGGAGCTTTTGTGACTAAAACTGAGCTTCCCTAGGCACAGGGAAGCAAGAGAAATGCTGATTTCATCAAATCCAGTTACATACTCAGAATCTGTACTTCTGCGCAAATAGGCAAAACTAGCGCGTTCTAAAGCACGTCTCTTTAGGCAAAAAAACCGCTTCTTACGAAGTTGCCCAAATGCATCTGCGAAGTGTGCAACTTGTTCCCTGAGTTAGAAAACGTCGAGAAACGGTCGTTTCTGCTAGCGCTGTGCTTCTACACGTCTTTGCTGAACGGTGAAAGGGCACAGTAATGCACTTTTCTCCCAGCAAATACACTGTTTCTAAGGAAATGGGACTCGCTGAGGAGACATTTGTGGGAGCTACTGTGACTAAAACTGAGCTTCCCTACGCACTGGGAAGCAAGAAAAATGCTGATTTCATCAAACCCAATTACATACTCAGAATCTGTACTACTGCGCAAATAGGCAAAACTAGCGCGTTCTAAAGCACGTCTCTTTAGGCAAATAACCCGCTTCTTACGAAGTTGCCCAAATGCATCTGCGAAGTGTGCAACTTGTTCCCTGAGTTAGAAAACGTCGAGAAACGGTCGTTTCTGCTAGCGCTGTGCTTCTACACATGTCTTTGCTGAACGGTGAAAGGGCACAGTAATGCACTTTTCTCCCAGCAAATACACTTTTAGTAAGGAAGTGGGACCACGCTGAGAAGACACTTGTGGGAGCTTTTGTGACTAAAACTGAGCTTCCCTAGGCACAGGGAAGCAAGAGAAATGCTGATTTCATCAAATCCAGTTACATACTCAGAATCTGTACTTCTGCGCAAATAGGCAAAACTAGCGCGTTCTAAAGCACGGCTCTCTAGGCAAAAAAACCGCTTCTTACGAAGTTGCCCAAATGCATCTGCGAAGTGTGCAACTTGTTCCCTGAGTTAGAAAACGTTGAGAAACGGTCGTTTCTGCTAGCGCTGTGCTTCTACACGTCTTTGCTGAACGGTGAAAGGGCACAGTAATGCACTTTTCTCCCAGCAAATACACTGTTTCTAAGGAAATGGGACTCGCTGAGGAGACACTTGTGGGAGCTACTGTGACTAAAACTGAGCTTCCATACGCACTGGGAAGCAAGAAAAATGCTGATGTCATCAAACCCAGTTACATACTCAGAATCTGTACTACTGCGCAAATAGGCAAAACTAGCGCGTTCTAAAGCACGTCTCTTTAGGCAAATAACCTACTTCTTACGAAGTTGCCCAAATGCATCAGCAAAGTGTGCAACTTGTTCCCTGAGTTAGAAAACGTCGAGAAACGGTCGTTTCTGCTAGCGCTGTGCTTCTACACATGTCTTTGCTGAACGGTGAAAGGGCACAGTAATGCACTTTTCTCCCAGCAAATACACTTTTAGTAAGGAAGTCGGACCACGCTGAGAAGACACTTGTGGGAGCTATTGTGACTAAAACTGAGCTTCCCTAGGCACAGGGAAGCAAGAGAAATGCTGATTTCATCAAACCCAGTTACATACTCAGAATCTGTACTTCTGCGCAAATAGGCAAAACTAGCGCGTTCTAAAGCACGTCTCTTTAGGCAAAAAACCCGCTTCTTACGAAGTTGCCCAAATGCATCAGCAAAGTGTGCAACTTGTTCCCTGAGTTAGAAAACGTCGAGAAACGGTCGTTTCTGCTAGCGCTGTGCTTCTACACATGTCTTTGCTGAACGGTGAAAGGGCACAGTAATGCACTTTTCTCCCAGCAAATACACTGTTTCTAAGGAAATGGGAACACGCTGAGGAGACATGTGTAGGAGCTACTGTGAATAAAACTGAGCTTCCCTACGCACACGGTAGCAAGAGAAATGGTGATTTCATCAAACCCAGTTACATACTCAGAATCTGTACTACTGCGCAAATAGGCAAAACTAGCGCGTTCTAAAGCACGTCTCTTTAGGCAAATAACCCGCTTCTTACGAAGTTGCCCAAATGCATCTGCGAAGTGTGCAACTTGTTCCCTGAGTTAGAAAACGTCGAGAAACGGTCGTTTCTGCTAGCGCTGTGCTTCTACACATGTCTTTGCTGAACGGTGAAAGGGCACAGTAATGCACTTTTCTCCCAGCAAATAAACTGTTTCTCAGGAAATGGGACCACGCTGAGGAGACACTTGTGGGAGCTACTGTGACTAAAACTGAGCTTCCCTAGGCACAGGGAAGCAAGAGAAATGCTGATTTCATCAAACCCAGTTACATACTCAGAATCTGTACTTCTGCGCAAATAGGCAAAACTAGCGCGTTCTAAAGCACGTCTCTTTAGGCAAAAAACCCGCTTCTTACGAAGTTGCTCAAATGCATCTGCGAAGTGTGCAACTTGTTCCCTGAGTTAGAAAACGTCGAGAAACGATCGTTTCTGCTAGCGCTGTGCTTCTACACATGTCTTTGCTGAACGGTGAAAGGGCACAGTAATGCACTTTTCTCCCAGCAAATACACTTTTAGTAAGGAAGTGGGACCACGCTGCGAAGACACTTGTGGGAGCTTTTGTGACTAAAACAGAGCTTCCCTAGGCACAGGGAAGCAAGAGAAATGCTGATTTCATCAAACCCAGTTACATACTCAGAATCTGTACTTCTGCGCAAATAGGCAAAACTAGCGCGTTCTAAAGCACGTCTCTTTAGGCAAAAAACCCGCTTCTTACGAAGTTGCCCAAATGCATCAGCAAAGTGTGCAACTTGTTCCCTGAGTTAGAAAACGTGGAGAAACGGTCGTTTCTGCTAGCGCTGTGCTTCTACACATGTCTTTGCTGAACGGTGAAAGGGCACAGTAATGCACTTTTCTCCCAGCAAATAAACTGTTTCTCAGGAAATGGGACCTCGCTGAGGAGACACTTGTGGGAGCTACTGTGACTAAAACTGAGCTTCCCTAGGCACAGGGAAGCAAGAGAAATGCTGATTTCATCAAACCCAGTTACATACTCAGAATCTGTACTTCTGCGCAAATAGGCAAAACTAGCGCGTTCTAAAGCACGTCTCTTTAGGCAAAAAACCCGCTTCTTACGAAGTTGCTCAAATGCATCTGCGAAGTGTGCAACTTGTTCCCTGAGTTAGAAAACGTCGAGAAACGGTCGTTTCTGCTAGCGCTGTGCTTCTACACATGTCTTTGCTGAACGGTGAAAGGGCACAGTAATGCACTTTTCTCCCAGCAAATACACTTTTAGTAAGGAAGTGGGACCACGCTGCGAAGACACTTGTGGGAGCTTTTGTGACTAAAACAGAGCTTCCCTAGGCACAGGGAAGCAAGAGAAATGCTGATTTCATCAAACCCAGTTACATACTCAGAATCTGTACTTCTGCGCAAATAGGCAAAACTAGCGCGTTCTAAAGCACGTCTCTTTAGGCAAAAAACCCGCTTCTTACGAAGTTGCCCAAATGCATCAGCAAAGTGTGCAACTTGTTCCCTGAGTTAGAAAACGTGGAGAAACGGTCGTTTCTGCTAGCGCTGTGCTTCTACACATGTCTTTGCTGAACGGTGAAAGGGCACAGTAATGCACTTTTCTCCCAGCAAATAAACTGTTTCTCAGGAAATGGGACCTCGCTGAGGAGACACTTGTGGGAGCTACTGTGACTAAAACTGAGCTTCCCTAGGCACAGGGAAGCAAGAGAAATGCTGATTTCATCAAACCCAGTTACATACTCAGAATCTGTACTTCTGCGCAAATAGGCAAAACTAGCGCGTTCTAAAGCACGTCTCTTTAGGCAAATAACCCGCTTCTTACGAAGTTGCCCAAATGCATCAGCAAAGTGTGCAACTTGTTCCCTGAGTTAGAAAACGTGGAGAAACGGTCGTTTCTGCTAGCGCTGTGCTTCTACACATGTCTTTGCTGAACGGTGAAAGGGCACAGTAATGCACTTTTCTCCCAGCAAATACACTGTTTCTAAGGAAATGGGAACACGCTGAGGAGACATGTGTAGGAGCTACTGTGACTAAAACTGAGCTTCCCTACGCACAGGGAAGCAAGAGAAATGCTGATTTCATCAAACCCAGTTCCATACTCAGAATCTGTACTACTGCGCAAATAGGCAAAACTAGCGCATTCTAAAGCACGTCTCTTTAGGCAAATAACCCGCTTCTTACGAAGTTGCCCAAATGCATCAGCAAAGTGTGCAACTTGTTCCCTGAGTTAGAAAACGTGGAGAAACGGTCGTTTCTGCTAGCGCTGTGCTTCTACACATGTCTTTGCTGAACGGTGAAAGGGCACAGTAATGCACTTTTCTCCCAGCAAATACACTTTTAGTAAGGAAGTGGGACCACGCTGAGAAGACACTTGTGGGAGCTTTTGTGACTAAAACTGAGCTTCCCTAGGCACAGGGAAGCAAGAGAAATGCTGATTTCATCAAACCCAGTTACATACTCAGAATCTGTACTACTGCGCAAATAGGCAAAACTAGCGCGTTCTAAAGCACGTCTCTTTAGGCAAATAACCCGCCTCTTACGAAGTTGCTCAAATGCATCTGCGAAGTGTGCAACTTGTTCCCTGAGTTAGAAAACGTCGAGAAACGGTCGTTTCTGCTAGCGCTGTGCTTCTACACATGTCTTTGCTGAACGGTGAAAGGGCACAGTAATGCACTTTTCTCCCAGCAAATACACTGTTTCTAAGGAAATGGGAACACGCTGAGGAGACATGTGTAGGAGCTACTGTGACTAAAACTGAGCTTCCCTACGCACACGGTAGCAAGAGAAATGCTGATTTCATCAAACCCAGTTACATACTCAGAATCTGTACTACTGCGCAAATAGGCAAAACTAGCGCGTTCTAAAGCACGTCTCTTTAGGCAAATAACCCGCTTCTTACGAAGTTGCCCAAATGCATCAGCAAAGTGTGCAACTTGTTCCCTGAGTTAGAAAACGTGGAGAAACGGTCGTTTCTGCTAGCGCTGTGCTTCTACACATGTCTTTGCTGAACGGTGAAAGGGCACAGTAATGCACTTTTCTCCCAGCAAATACACTTTTAGTAAGGAAGTGGGACGACGCTGAGAAGACACTTGTGGGAGCTTTTGTGACTAAAACTGAGCTTCCCTAGGCACAGGGAAGCAAGAGAAATGCTGATTTCATCAAACCCAGTTACATACTCAGAATCTGTACTTCTGCGCACATAGGCAAAACTAGCGCGTTCTAAAGCACGTCTCTTTAGGCAAAAAAACCGCTTCTTACGAAGTTGCCCAAATGCATCTGCGAAGTGTGCAACTGGTTCCCTGAGTTAGAAAACGTCGAGAAACGGTCGTTTCTGTCAGCGCTGTGCTTCTACACGTCTTTGCTGAACGGTGAAAGGGCACAGTAATGCACTTTTCTCCCAGCAAATACACTTTTAGTAAGGAAATGGGACCACGCTGAGGAGACACTGTGGGAGCTACTGAGACTAAAACTGAGCTTCCCTACGGACAGGGAAGCAAGAGAAATGCTGATTTCATCAAACCCAGTTACATACTCAGAATCTGTACTTCTGCGCAAATAGGCAAAACTAGCGCGTTCTAAAGCACGTCTCTTTAGGCAAAAAACCCGCTTCTTACGAAGTTGCTCAAATGCATCTGCGAAGTGTGCAACTTGTTCCCTGAGTTAGAAAACGTCGAGAAACGGTCGTTTCTGCTAGTGCTGTGCTTCTACACATGTCTTTGCTGAACGGTCAAAGGGCACAGTAATGCACTTTTCTCCCAGCAAATACACTGTTTCTCAGGAAATGGGACCACGCTGAGGAGACACTTATCTGAGCTACTGTGACTAAAACTGAGCTTCCCTAGGCACAGGGAAGCAAGAGAAATGCTGATTTCATCAAACCCAGTTACATACTCAGAATCTTTACTTCTGCGCAAATAGGCAAAACTAGCGCGTTCTAAAGCACGTCTCTTTAGGCAAAAAACCCGCTTCTTACGAAGTTGCTCAAATGCATCTGCGAAGTGTGCAACTTGTTCCCTGAGTTAGAAAACGTCGAGAAAGGGTCGTTTCTGCTAGCGCTGTGCTTCTACACATGTCTTTGCTGAACGGTGAAAGGGCACAGTAATGCACTTTTCTCCTAGCAAATACACTGTTTCTAAGGAAATGGGAACACACTGAGGAGACACTTGTGGAAGCTACTGTGACTAAAACTGAGCTTCCCTACGCACAGGGAAGCAAGAGAAATGCTGATTTCATCAAACCCAGTTACATATTCAGAATCTGTACTACTGCACAAATAGCCAAAACTAGTGCGTTCTAAAGCACGTCTCTTTAGGCAACTTGTTTTGTAGACCAGGAACTCGAACTCATAGTGATCCGCCTGCCTCTGCTTTCCGAGTGCTGGGATTCAAGCCGTGCGCCACCGCGTCCGGCTGTAGAGCTGTTTTTTTTAAAGAAATGAATCAATGAATGAATATGTACATAAGTAAATAAATAATTGTCAATGATTATTTGTGTCAGTTCTTGGTGCCCTCAGAGGTCAGAAGGTACCAGATTCCCATGCAATGAGGGTTACAGACAGGTGTGAGCTGCCATGTCAGTGCTGGGAACTGAACTCATCTAGAGGAGCTGGGAAAACTTTTAACAACTGAGCCACTACCTCTAGACCTGTGTTCTTCTCACTGTAAATCGATTGCAGGCACTCAGTAGAATTTATAGAAAAAAAATAGTGGAGGGAAGAACAGTTTTAAACTTCATTTTATTTTACTTTTTATCTCCACTACACAAAGTTCATAATGGATTGAAAACAAAATAAATAAAAGGAAGCAAGAAAGACTACAGAAGAGCAGTAGGGGAGAAGACACAGGATTAGCATGCTATTTTCTATAGAGAACATCTGAAAGCCTTTTGCTCAAAAGGAAACGTGTGAAACACTTGAGAAAATATTCTGCATCTCAAGGCCACACCATCACAATGACCCTCAGCTGCGCCTCTCAAAATGTGCTTTTCTAGTTGTAATGCTGGTTGCATTTGTTTAAGATATAAATGTTCGAGCATGGTCCATGGAAGATAGAAGAGGACACTGGATGCCCTAGAATAGGGACTAGAGTTGGTTAAGAATTGCTAGGGAGTGGATGCAGGCTGTCTTTAATAACTGCAAAGGCTCTTAACCACTGAGCCATCTTTCCTGCCCCCCTGATTTCTTATTCAACATGTGCTTTTGTTTTGCGTCCTTACTCAGACTCCTGTCTTAAGATTAGAAATCCTTTCATAAGTGGAATTGATTTCCAGATATATTTAGTAGCCTTCTATCAATGTGCTATACAAGAATTGATTGTCTTCACCTGTGAACCATCATGTTCAGCGAGCTATTGGGTAGATAAAATATCACTGAGAGAAATCAATAACACCAGAACTATAAGATCTAGTTCCTGAGTTCAAGAAACTTCTGAAACAAATCTGGGGACATCTGCATTTACAATGGTGAGAAACTAATGTACTTTCTAAGCAGCTCCTTCCCACAGCCCTGTCCTGTATTCAGGGACACGTTTCTAGCTGCCCAAGAAAACCTTCTTCATACTCTATTGTTGGACTGCAATGAGGAAACAACTTCTGAAGTGAGAAAGCAAAGGAAATTAGAAACAAAGGCATTGAAGGGCCACGTTTATAGACACTGGGGTTGTGATCATGGAAAGACTTTTGGAAATGAGGAGAGTGAGATAGATGCCACAATGAGCTATGCTTTGTCAGTGGTGGCCAGTAGCATGACAGACAGCTTCAGTAAGAACAGATAGGTCGTGGTCTATCCTAGCGTCTGTGCTTTAGTGCTGTGTTCTAAAAGGTTGAAAGAATATGGAGAGAACGAAGGCGGGGGAGCTCATCAAGGTTTACTCGATTTCGTAAGTCCAAAACACAGTGCCCCATTCATTTTAATTTCAGATAATATTTTAGTGCGTCCCAGGCAAAATATTTTTCAGTTGAAATTTGTTTTACATGAAATTAAATTTTAATTGGGTGTCCTGTGGTTTTATCTTACAATCATCCTCAGAATCCTCTAATTTATGAGACCTGGTAATAAGAGATATGCAAGGAACATGGGCAATATTTTGAGGGTGCTTTTGTATTTGTTTTAGGAAATAAAAATGAGAAGTCATGATGATTCAACAGTTCCCAATGCCTCCATTCATTTAACACTATTTAATGAGGGCTGGAGAGATAGATGGCTCAGCAGGTGGTTGTACCAAAAAAAAAAATAGAGTTCTAAGAATAAGAAAAAAAAAATGAGAGCTTAGATATCCAACAGGCAGCTGTTAACATCTGTCCAAATAGGCACACAGTAAGGGGTGAGAGAGACACAGAATGATGAAGAATTAGGTGGGTTTCATAACAAAGGGCTGTTTGTGGTACACTGGGATGGTTGTGTTAAAATATGTGATTTGTTTAAGAACAAATACACAACTCTAGGATGGATACGGGTGGATGATGGATTTGGAAGAAGACAGATTTACTTCCCTACAGTAGTAAGTGTTGTGTATTAATGGCCTACTAAGGTTTTTCTTATGTTCTTATTCTTGGATTCTAGTTCTCGTATATTAAAACAAGCATCATCTGAAACTGGAAAGATGGCTCTGTGGTCCAGAGCACTGGCTGCCAGGGTGAGTTGATACCCCTGGGGGCCTCCCCTTCTCTGAGAAGAAAGGAAAGGGGGAG
Source organism: Acomys minous (assembly GCF_964271855.1). Taxonomy (NCBI): domain Eukaryota; kingdom Metazoa; phylum Chordata; class Mammalia; order Rodentia; family Muridae; genus Acomys; species Acomys minous. Next base: position 65,510,765 of record NC_140493.1, on the reverse strand, counting down.
GAGAAGGGAGTGTGAGCGTGGAACTGGGAGGAGAGGAGGGAGAGGGCTGGGATCCAGCTGTAAATTGGTTAAATAAATAAATACATAAATACATAAAAGAATGGAGGGTAAGAGACCAGCTCCTCTTTCAAAGGACCTGGGTTCATTCTCAGAACCCACATGGCAGCTTATGACCGTTCCAGTTCCAGGGTATCTGATGCCCTCTTCAGGCCTCTGTGGGCACTGCACACATGTGATGTGCAGCCACACCTGCAGACTGAACATCTGTACATGGACCATTAAGGGATTTTTTTTAAAGTAACTAAATACAATGAACACCAACTTACATTTTCTGATGATAAACCTGATATCTGTGCCTTACCACTACTAAATCATTTAACATCTTTGCAAAGATCACAAAGTTTATACAGATATCAGGTGTGGCACAAGCTATCTCTCTGTTCTCCAAGCCTACTTCCTTTTGTTCTAACATCTAAAACTATGTTAGTTTTCTACCAGTTTCCATTTTTAGACATGACTCTGTCACTAAGTCTAGCCAACCAGACATGACGCAAACCCCTGTCAATCCATATTATTCTTAAATGATCTGTATTATCAGTAGGCCTGGCTATCAATCAATTAAGACACTGACACTGGTTATATTTTAAAATATTTAAATATTTAAAATAGCCTTTAACCTGAAGCAGGGCAGACATTAACCCTCTAAACTACTTCCCATAAGGGGGCTGGCATGGAATCCCTGCCTCAATCCCATGCCATCTGCTTCCAATAATTTCTATCAAGCTACCTCCCATCCGTAATCCCAAATACTTGTTCATGTTCTTCATCTGGGCCAGATTCTCTATCCATGCCAGCCATGTGCTTCTCCTCCATCTAACCCATGGCTTCCTTTTTCCTCTCTCTGTGTCTCTCTCCTCGGCTTCCTTCTCTTTTTTTCCCAGGATTCCTCTCTCTCCCTCTGGAATCTTAGCCACACCTCTATCTCCTCTTCTCTGCCCAGGTGGGATGGCCTTTTATTAATCAAAAGGTGGATCACAGAGACAGCAAGAAGTAATTACCATCAAAATACATTAGACCATCCCCCAACAAATCCAGGCTCATACAAACTTGCCATAGGCCATACTCTGTAAGTTTTCTTTCTCTATTAGATGAAGAAGAGAGGGGGAATTAAATCTTTACTTCTGTTCATCATAGGAACATTAACTACAGCCCTATAAACTACATCAGGAAAGACAGCTTGGCAGAGGAAAACAGAGGGGGGGGAGAGAGAGAGAGAGAGAGAGAGAGAGAGAGAGAGAGAGAGAGAGAGAGAAATTTATGTGTCACAGGAGGTTTCCCAAAGAAATAAAATCCTAAAGAAAAAATTAAGGTTAGATATTTTAATGCTCGTTTTTATAGTTTGATAATAGAGGATGAAGTGAGAATCATTGCCTGAAGGAAGATTGCCATAGCTGGTGTTCAAACTCTCAGAAGCCAGGATACTCCCTTCCTTTGGGTGTGGGAGGGGCATCTCCCCAATGAGGGTTTGTAATATGCTTCACATGAAGGTCAGCTTATGTGTTCAGGTTGCTATGTTGGAGGGAGAGGGAGTGTCATGTAATGAGCCCCATCAGAGACAAGCACTGTGACCATGAAAGCCTTCTGTTGAAAAGATGGAAAGGAGCCCATGACTGACTCACATCTGTATAGAAAAGCCATTTGTGTGAGCCAGAGTCCCTCAGCTTGACTATAAAAGAGAAAAAGGCCTGTGCTTTCCAACCATGCTATATACCTTGGGGTCAATTTTCTATCAGATTGCCTATCCTACTTAAAGATGGCTAGGATTTGAGAGACAGATGTAATGACATCAGTACCAGGCCAGCATTGCTTTTAGCTGGCTATTGTTTTCAATGCTCCTTTAATAAACTGTTTATTTCAATTTTGAGCTTGTGTTCAGTTTTGGTTTGAGACATGCTTTAGTATTAGCTGATGGTTGGCCTTGAGCTAACCATCTCTGAGTACTTGGATAATAACGTGATAATAAGCCCTGCTCAAAATAGAAACACAAGTTACCAGTAGGTAATCTTTCTTTATCTTATACATCTATTTAAAAGACATGGGAGCAGACTAATAATATACCATCAAAACTATTTCCTAGTTATGAGAATATTTTTTATAATAACTAACAAAATTTGAGATGCTAATTGATGTTAATAAAATGTTTAAGAATAGAAGTATCTTCAAACTTGTAAATTAACATAACTTCACTTTCAAAATAAATTGTTGATGATAAATTCAAAACCTTAATAGTAAAAGATACGGCAATTCAAATTTTCTTCTGTGGGTCAATGATTTCTAGTCATTCTAAAATAGGAATATAGAGGGATAAGGAGCTTAGTTGACTATCTTGAAAGAAAATGATCAGAAACATAAAAGAAGTGACACATGGAACAGAAGAGAAATCAATACATCCTATTAGGTTCCTTCTCTAACTCTTATATATCACATTATGTATAATAAAATTGATTATGCTCCATAGTATGGTAGCTATTAGCTTTAATATTGCTCATTATTAAAATATATCAAGTTGAGTATATTCCTGGATCTGTTATTTCCAGAACTTTCTTTCCACTTGAGGATTGATGTCCAGACAGCAGGTAAATGAATAACTGGCCTGATGCTCTCTGTTTTATCTTTGAGTATCATTCTGAACATCTGTTATTAATTTTAAAATGGATTAATCTTCAAATGTAGAAATACAGATAAATGCATTTTCTTATACAACACACACACACACCTAAAAATCAGAAAAACTCTGTTACCACATTAAGCTATAGCTATAGCCTTTCAGTTGCTCATCTGCTGCTATAATCCTATGGTACTTAAAAGGAAGAAAATTTTTGTATTGATGACAATCAAATGATCTCAACCTTCACTGGCTGCTGTAGCAGGGGACCTGGATTTGGTTCCAGCACCCACATGGTGGCAATCTTAGTTAGGGTTTTATTGCTGTGAAGAGACACCATGAAACATTTAACTGGAGATGGCGTAGGATCCAACTTTTCCAAGCCTACTTTATTTGGGGTTCTTTAATGTTTATACCTCCCTTCCAACACACCTACCCTAGATAGGAGAGAAAGGAGGTTTATGGGAACATGAGAAGTAGACCTTGCTGGATTCAGTTCCTGGAAATGATTCCCCTGGTATAGTTGGCAGGATTTCAGTAGACCAGCAAGCAATTCCACCAAAGTTGCTGCCAGAATCTGGAACTGCAGCCAGAACCCAGAGCCCCAAAATGCTGGAGCAGTCTCTATGAACTTCTTGAAGTGGAGCAATGAATAGCCAAATACCAAGACCCAAAAAAGCCCCTATGTCCTGTTCTGGAGACCCATCCTGGAATATAAATCTTTGGACAGCAAAGGCATGACATTCATGAAAACATTAGGATAATGACATAGTATACCAAACTCCAATGGTCAAATATCCATCCCACAATGTTTAGTCAATATGTGCTTGTAATGAAGAAATTACATAATCATCAAGCATGCACTAAGACTCTACTACTCAAGGACATCCAAGCATATCCAAGACATCTGAACATGAAAACAAACAAACAGTTGCACCCAGTATATGGAATAATTTATGTCCCAGAAGGCAGACCCCCCTCCAACCAAGAAAATAGCATGAAAATGCAAAGAAGAGAAATGGCTCTTCCTATTAAAACCCATTTTATACAAAGTCCATGTCTTATTCTTTTTGTTTGCTTCTGGAAAATTATTTGTATTAATACACAGCAGGTATTTCATTAACATATAGATGATAATTAGTAGCTCCCCAATTTCATATGAAAAAAATAGCAGACTGAAAAAAATCTATTTCTTTTCATGCAGGGCAACATAAATATTGCCTGGTACTTTGTGACCATTATAAGAGGAAAACATAACTAGAAAGCAGGATTTCTTGGTACTAAAAAAAATGGTCCCTAAAGCTCAAACAGTTCCCTACAATCTGATTGGCAAGGATTTATAAAGGAGCTTCTTAGAATATTAATATAGCCAAAGACAGACAGCAGCTGGCTTTGGGTTAGGCATTTTTAGTGACTTAAAGTAAGTCATCTGTTTTCCTTGAGTCCAAAATCTATACTGTCAATATAAGTGTAGTGGCTTGAATAAGTAACAATAAAAATAAATAAATGACAGTAATGGACTAAACCTCTGAGACTGTGAGCCAGCCCCAAGTAAATGTTTTCCTTTCTAAGAGTTGCCATGGTCATGGTGTCTCTTCAGAGTGGGGCTTTGGAAGGTTAGATAGGAGATAGAGATCCCTATGCCCAAAGTAGTCAGTGTTGCTAAAATGAAAAAGGAAAACAAAAGAAACTGCAGTGTGAGGACAGGAAGTGAGGCATATGCGCCTTTCTGCAGCATGAGAACAGAGAACATGCTCCTTGTTGGAGTTGGTGTTTTCCAGAAAGCAGCCTCTAACACAGTGTCACCAGATGTTAACTCTCTAACATCAGGACCCCTAATCAGAGGTAGACTTAAAAGAAGGCAAGTTAGGCTGGGCCAAGGGAGAGTCAAGATTCACTGTCACTTGGCAGTCTTAATTCACTTGTCAGAGTAGGAATGAATCTGAAAAAATGGACAAAACCAGGACAAACTGCAACATGAGAGCAGGAAGTGATGCTCATGTGCATGGTGTTGAAATTTAACCCAGTCAGTGATGCCATGAGGGTTCTATGCCTTCTGAATGGATTAGTGCTTTTACAGTCATACTCTAGAGAACCTTAGTTGTGCCCTTGCCTTGCAATGATACACAGACTGCATTATCTACTAAGAGGAATGAACCTTCACTAAAGAGCAAATCTCTTGACTCTGTGATCTTGCATTTCTTAGCCTCCAGAGTAGTTAGGAACAAATTGTTGTTGTTTATACATTGCCCAGTCAGTCTAAACTATTTTGTTATGCCTTCCTGAAAAATACTAAGAGGTACTCTAAGTGGGACCCATGTAATGGAGTTATTTTCAAAGCTGTTTCATATTTGACTCAAATGACCAGATCATGATGCCCTGTCGTGATCGGTTGACATTAGATATAATTGCCCTTGGATAAGTATAAACTTAAATGAGATCCATCTCTACAGCTGAGCTAGACACTCCCATGTCTATACTCCCAGGAGCTATAGCATCAAGGCTTTTTTTTTTCTTGTGGGGAGCCATGCTAAATTCAGATATGTTAGAAATCCTGTGCTTAGATGAAATGCTATGACCTTCAAGTTGTTGACCTTTACTGAAGGAGGTCTTTTGTTTTAGGCTATCTTTGGATTGTTTACCTTTGAAAGAAATAGTGAAGTTCTTACAGGAAACTACCCAGAGGACTAAGGAAGTTCTTACACAGATTACAATAGAGCTTCTGGTGACCTTGCTATATAAAGTCTACTCATCTGCATTAAAGTGAGTCTGGATCAGAAATCTCCAGACTTGACTCAATTTTTCTTGTGTCTCTGTCCTCCACTTTCAATTCTCACTCCCTCTTCCAGGGAGCCCTGTTTGATTTGTCCCACAGGCTGGTACACTTTCAGGAAGATTTGAGTACCCCATAGCTCCACACCAAGACAAGCATAAATCTGTAGGATGAGTTGAGAAAGAAGCTTAATGCTCTAAATTGTATAATGATGTCTTAAGCTGTGTTGGAAGGATCAGAAGCCAGAAAAATAGTGTTACATTAGGTAAGGATGCCAAAGGTTTGGCTTCCTACATCAGCTGTTCCAAGACACAATGGGAAGGCTTAACAGGGAACTGAAAAGAGGGAAATAGAAGGAAAGAGAAGAGAAGGACAATAAGAAGTATAATTTTGATTTAGGCAAAGACATCACATAATACAGGCAAAGTGAGAGTATGAGAAAGGAGAGATGCTTGAATGTAAGAATGTAAGATGTGGTGGGACTGATCTGTTCTATTTCATGCTTCAGGAATTTGGATCTCAGGTGAATCATCACAGGATTGCCTTAGTTCTGGGACCTCTAAGGGCATTAAGCAATGCCATTGTTTTAGTCACCTTTCCATCACTGTAACAAGTACCTGGATTAAACAACATACAAAGAAATGGGGTTTGTTTTGGCACCTAGCTTTGGAGGACACAGCTCAGGGTTGGTTGGCCTCATCTCTTCTGGATGAAAGTCTTGGAAGAAGAAGGAGAATATAGTTAAAGAAACTTCTCACTTCATGGGGCAGACAGGAAGCAAAAAGATGGGGACGAGGTCCAAATATCTCTTTCAAGAGTACGGACTTCCTCCCACTAGGTCCCATGCCTTAGTTTTGGCTTCCTTGTGTTGTGGGCTGCCAACACAAGGCGTCACTAAGATGTTGGTGTGAACATCTACAATCCCAGCATTTGGGAGGCTGAGGCAGATAGGAGGTTCACAAATATGAGTCCAGCTGGGCTACATAGTGACTGAGCCATGCCTTAAAAAAGAAAGAAGGAAAGAAAGAAAGAAAGAAAGAAAGAAAGAAAGGAAGGAAGAAAGAAGCAACACAAAACATTATGTAAATTGGCCCTTCAGTGTGTGGGAATGAGATGAGAGGTCTCTGAGAAGACATAAAAGGATCGCATCCAGCATGGTCTGTCACAAAGCCCACATTCTATTCCAGCTGTTTTCCTTTCCTTGCTCAATTCTACTAAATAAACTATTTACAGAGACTTTTTAGCACCATGTCACTGTCCTGCGGCTGGCAATAGTTACACAAATGGAGCATATTCCCTGCTGTTCTGTAACAAAAATCACTGGAGTTATTTTAGTTCAGGAAAGTGAGGTAAGACAGCAATGCAAATGAATGCTGGAAACCTGGAATAAATCAGGGCCAGTCAGATGCCTGCTGCAGCTAAACAAAGATTTTAACAGTTGGGAAATTTCCTTGGGCACTTCTCTCCACATATTTCCCATGGCTGCTTCTCACTTCTGTCAGGTGGAATATTGCTAAGATACTAAGTGAGGAAAACATGTTGAAAATAAAGTTGGTAGTTCTTTTATAAACCATGTGCATGTTGTTACTCAGTCTACTGAACTATAAAGTGGATAAGCACAGAAATTGCTACCTTTCTCAACACCTACCTTCTAGCCACACTTTCCCCTCAGTAGGTGATGAGTGACAGGCCATATGTCTTGCATGAAGATTAGCATCTTCTGTTCTCCATGTGTACCACACCAGCTCCATCCTGCACTACTGTCTGTCTTCCTATCAGATGATCAGCTCTGGACAGAACGTCCAGTGTGAGTGCTGATGTAGTAACTACCACAAAGCAGGGCCCAAGCTAGTTCTTACTAGTGTACAACTACCTTCCCCAACAGCTAATGAGAAGTTCCAACCTTAGCAACAACATGAATGTTAACTTTCTATATAGCTCAATCATAGACAACACAGTCCTAGTTTGCTCACTGTTGCTGTGATTAAAATGACCAAAAGCAACTTGTTGAGGAGAGATTCTATTTCATCTTACAGCTGCAGTCCACCAGTAAGGAGGCTCAGGACAGGAGCTGAAGCAGAGGCCATAGAGGAACCCTGCCTACTGGCTTGCTCCCCTGTGGCTTATTCAGCCTGCTTTCTTACACACTCCAGAGCCACCTACCCATGGGTGAAACCACCTACAATAGGCTGTACCCTCCCACATGAACCAATAACCAAGATTAATGATTAGTTGACTGACAGACACCCCCACAGGCCAATCTGGTGGAAGCATTTTCTCAACTGAGGCTCCTTCATCCCAAAAGAAATACTTAGAATAAACAACACAATGCAATGTCCAGATTGATCCAGAGAGTAGAGTAAAGAAATCAATATTTGAATGAACAAAGGTAAGCTGTACACAGTCCACAAGACTGGGTGTGAAAGCCTGTGATGCTCCCCATCTAATTGCAACCCCTCTCCTATCTCTAAAGACACGGTAGCGTAGCTGCAGTGCCGGTAAGGATGACATGAAATATTTGCCGACAGTTAACTGCAATACGCCTGTTATATGGTAGAATCTATTTTTAGTGGAAATTACCAGCAACTACTCTTTCAAACGTTCTGGAAGACATGGTGGATAGCCATAGAGACTAAAAGCAAGAGTGCGTGTTACATAGTGTCTTTTTTAGAAATGAAAACAGGAGAATCAGACAGAATTTTTAAGGATGTTCCAGCTTGTCTTTTAGAGATGGCATCAAATTTGTTCATTAGTTCTAAACATATTTGCATTAAAAAAGAGGTTCGTAGGGCTGGTGATATGGCTCAGTGGGTAAAATGCACGGGCATGAGGATTTGAGTTTATATCCCCAGCCTCCACATAATAGGCCAGTCTAGGTGGCACAGACCTATAATCCTAGGACTGGTAAAATAGAAATGGGACAATCCTGGGGGCGTGTTGACCATGGAGGCTCAGAGAGAGACCTGGTCTCACAAAAGGACTGAGAATAATAGCTAATTGTAGTCCCTGGCCTCTGCATGCATGTGCATGGACATAAACACATACAACACACACACACACACACCACACAAAACACCACCCATACCACACCACACACAGCACAGATACACAAACAAACATGCATACCATACAAACACACCGCACTCACTTATATATACCACATACATAAGGCACCACACCATACCACACACATGCATACCACATATAATACACACACACACACACACACACACACACAGAGTACCATACCACACTATAGGCACATATCACACACACATACATCACATACATATGCCACACACACACACACACACTCCACACCACACACAGGCGTACCACACACACATGTAATGAATAAATACATAGTAGATATGAAATAAATGGTGACTAAAAAGAGGCTCAGTGGTTAAGAGCACTGGTTGCTCTTCCCCAGGTCCTGAGTTCAAGTCCTAACAACCACATGGTGGCTCAAACTATCTGTAATGGGATCTGATTCCCTCTTCTGTTGTGCATGAAAGCAGAAGCACTCATATATATTAAATAAATAAATAATTTTTAAAAGGTATATAAAATAATGGCTCATGATTATTTTTTTAGTGGAACTTTTCTTTTTTAAAGTCAAGAAATTAGTACATATGTATTTGTAACAAGACGCCATAGTTTTCAGGCAGCCAACTTTTAAAGTAAGTCATATTAGTGAGATTTGTGGGTAGCATAGTATGGCATTCTTTGGCATAAATGTGTATTCTCTAAGTTGATAGCTTAGATGGGTAAGAATATGGATCAAACAGAAAAGAAGCAGTAATGAGTGTAAGTGCCATTTTTTTTTAAACTCTCAAGAACCAAAGCCCTGCTGGGCACAACAATCAATACAGCCTCAGTGCCTCTTTCCTTGGCTTCGCTGTATCAGAAACACGATCAGGACTTGTAAATCTCTAATTTCCTTCTAATGTGCCAACAACCTCAGAAGGTTTGCAGTATCTTTTAGATATGTAATTCAAGCCTGCTATTATTAGGTCTATGGGTCTAACAAAGATAAAAATGCGTGCCAGAGGCAAATTAAAGCCTGTTACTGACTCTGATAAGGCTTGCACAGGATATCCAACGGTCCTTGACATCGTCTCTCATTTATATAATTTTTAAAATATAATTTTAAGTTTGTTTTCATTTTCTGGCTCTCAAAGCTGCCCCATGGGTAAATTTGAGCAGCTCGCTTTAAATACAAGGTGCCAGGGAATAGGGAAATGGAGTGACTCAGAGCTACCCCGTAAAGGCCACACTGATGCTCCCCGCCACCGGCCCCTTGGTCCCAGGCTCATTAGCCACAGAAACCCAGCTCTTCTCTGGGTTTTGCACCCTCTAACTTTCCCAACCCTCCGCCTGATTTAACGAGGCCCCCTGTGACCTTCCTTCTGGTTAAATTCCAGCTCGGTTCCTCCCTGCTCCCTGCAGCCAGTCCTGTGGCCGGTGGAGGGGGGGGGGCTCAGAAAGATGTCCTTTAGGGGGCCTATTCATTTGCTGAGCTAGTTTTGAGCTGGCGTGCTGAGCTGTTGCTGCTGCTGCTGCTGCGCTCAGGCAGACCGACCTGCCCCCCAGCTGCCGCCGCCGCCATGCTCCACCTACATTCCAAGATGCAGATTGGTCTCCCCGTCAGAAACGATGCAGCCGGACCCTAGAGACCAGCATCCGCTTTGACGTGCTAATACCCACCACAGCTGGATCCAAGGATTAAACACCGGAAAAGTTAAATAAAACAAAAAGGACAATGTCTGATCCTTTTCTTACTTTTAACTTTTGGGCCCTGTATCCTTAACCGGCTTCTTGCCTTTATTCGAGATCGTCTCAATATAACTCAGGCCCTGATCCTAACTCAACAGTACCAAGCCCTCAGAAATGGGGACACGCCTTAAGATTAAGGCCAGTTAAAAAACTCAAGGGGGGATTGTAAGGCTCTCTCTCTCAGTCTAAGCCTGGGAACGTGACCCAGACAAGCTTGGGAAAGTGACCCAGAAAGAATTGAAGGCCAGTTTCAGTTTCTGAGATCAAGGTGGCCAACCAAGATAAACAATTTCAACTAAGATAAACAATTCTCAGAAAAATACCATCTGGAAATTCTCTGGAAACTCCCCAACACCCCTCCCTGCCAAGAATGGCCCCCAAGATCAATGACCCCTGCAATAGCCAGTAACATTTAGACAAGCACCCTTAGCGACCACCAGAGCCAATCCTAACATAGGGCACACAGCCCCTCCTAACCTTTGCAGTTTTAGCCTGTAACAGTGACTCATGGTGCTTCCCTCCCAAGTGAGTGCTGAGGTCCCCTGACGCGCGTCAGCAATAAACCTTGTGCTTTTGCATCAACATTGTGGTCCTCCAGTGGTCTCTCACGACGACCCCCCACCCGAGTAGACTCTAGGGTCCAACAAGAACAGGTATGACACAATAGGCTGCACTGGGCTTTGGATATCATGCCCATGTAGTCAACGGCCCCTGGGCTTTCTGTGGACTGGCGGTGATCTGAAGTCAGATCCACCCGTTCTCCTGGGTTCTCCCTAGGCCAGCAGATGTGGACTCCCATGCTTCACTACCCACAGTTCAGTCTCAGATACTGAATCTGTTATATAGAGCACGGCTGCAGTTCATAGGCAGGTGTGGGTCCAGACTGGGGACTCAGCACCCATCCTCCATGGGCCAGTTGGATGGCCTGAGGCCAGACCCACTGTGCTGACCTCTCTCACCTAAGGTCTCCAGGTCTTTTGGTCTGTAGCTCCCAGCCAGGTCCCTAGTCTCCACCCTACAGTGCTGTGTTCAACACTGCCACCTTGGATCATCTGCATGTGCCCACTCTTAAACAGGTCAGATACACAAGGCAGCAGCTAAATAAGTGGAGAAATGGAAAATTGTTCAGCATTAGTAATTCATGGTGTCAGAGCTAAATCTGTCATTTATCAAATACCCAACTGGATGTTGGTTGAAGGAGACTGTCACATAAAGATCTCCTGAGGAAGACAAGCTGGGACTATGGTGCCTGAAAAAGGCTAAAATTCATTTAATCTAAAGACCAATCTTGTATCTTACTGTTTTTTTTCTCTAAAACCAAACTCTGTTTGGGGCTTGTTTTCCTCCAGCATAAACGTTAAGTGAGATTAAAATAATTAATTCATTTTGAGTTCTATGATGGTGAATTGGTCAACAGAGAAGCTTTAGAGAATGAATAAGAATATTTCGTTACTTCATACTATAGTTTTGTTCCTCACTTGGCTGCTCTCCTTAAAATCCATCACACATGTAAATTTGAATTGCAGTAAAAGTCTTGTTTGGTTTTCAGACAAGAAGACAATGTCTTTCCATGTAACTATATGAAGCAAGATTAGAAAATGTGAAGACAAATGCTTGATTTTTATAGTTTAATAAAACAGAAAGATAAATTTTGTAAGATAAGACAATGTGCTCAGTGACATGTCTGCTTTCCCATCAAAGCATCCTTTGAGTATTATTTTATAAATTCAACACTAAGATGCTAATTCTCTCAAAGCAAACAACTTTCAGATCAGCACCTGACATCAATGGACTAAGGAATGGGAATATTGAAGACAAAAAAAAAAAAAAAAAAAAAAAAAAAAAAAAAAAAAAAAAAAGAACAGAGCATAGAAAACAGATAGAAAACACATAGAGAAGAGTGAGGTGTCTAAAAACTAAATTCTTCTTGTCATCAAAATTATATATTACAGATTATAAACACTTGTGTACTTTAGATTCACAGTCAATAATAGTGAGCCTATACTAGTCACCAAATATCTGTAATATAAAACTAGGAAAAGTACTTTGTAGTTTATCTATAAGAATACCATGTCCTACTTGCTATTGTTACTTTAGAACAATGACAATGAAATTATATCTTATTTTCAGAGCTTTTGATTAAAGGAGCTAATTTAATCCACTTTTATAAGAGTGCCAAGAAAACCATGTGAAAAGAATATATACTACACACATGCACACACACATGCATACACACACACACACACACACACACACACACACACACACACACACATATCATTCTCATTCCATAGCCCAGGTCCTGCTTCTTCCCTTTGGGATGTGTTGTTTTATTTTTTTAAAATCCCAAATGATCAGCCGGGCGTGGTGGCACACACCTTTAATCCCAGCACTCAGGAGGCAGAGGTAGGCGGATCGCTGTGAGTTCGAAGCCAGCCTGGTCTACAAAGGGAGTCCAGGACAGCCAAGGCTACACAGAGAAACCCTGTCTCAAAAAAACAAAACAAAACAAAAATCCCAAATGTTCTATCTTACCAATAAAGACTTTGGAGTCTGATGCTGGAGTAAAAACCGACTAGCTCAGAGAAGCAGAAAAAGCACCCAGCTGACCCTTCTTAGTCAGCTCACATCCTGATGGAAAAGGCTCAAAAGGCTCACTAGTTCAACTGACAGCCCAAGAGGAAATGGCCAAAACACCCAACCCAAGGCTAAAGGCTTGCTAGCTCAAAGACCAAAAAGCCAAAAGCTAGCAAGTTGAGGAGCTCAAGAGCTAAAGAGCTAAAAATCCCTTTTACTTCTCCACATTATCTTAAATACCACTCAACTCAAAGTCCCTCCTACTCTTTAATACCTGTCAAATGGTTTCTTGCTTTGCCTCTTGACTTAGGGTTAACTTTATTAAATCCTGTGTACAGAGAGCTCTTGGACTAAAAGTTTGTACTGGGGCTCAACTGCACCAAACAAAAGACATGTCTTATAGTTCACAATCTCAGGGGTCAAAATGGGATTCAATATCCTGTAACAGGGGTGTCCAGGCATCAATTCATGCAGATGCTTGGCTCAAAGCAATGAAGCTTAACAGAGCAGGCTGGGAGCAGGATCTCTGTCTGGCAGTGAATGCCTAGAGTGGGGTAAAAGCCTTCTTTGATATAGCTCTTTCAGTGATAAAGCCTTTTCAATGTCACAGCTCTTCCAGTGATACAGCTCTCTTTTGGGGGGGATGGGAATAAGGGCTACATAAACCTTGGGGAAGTAGGTAGGGGTTTTCAGAGTGAGTGTATGTTATTGTCTGTGGCTTCTGTGCTGGGAATGCTTTATTTGAATGGAAAAGAATTTCCAAGTGCTAGCTGTACATGTCCTTATGAGAAAATCTAAAACCTGGTCACCAAACTATGTGACCTCCAGGGGAATGCAGGTGGGGCCACAAGACTACATGCACCAGAACATGCAGGCCCAGAACAGAGAGTGAGCAATTCTTAACACTGCTGCTTTCATTTGAGATAGTTCAGCATTTGAACACATCTGGACCTCACTCTTGCTCCAGGCCAGTCCCTTTGGTTACATGGTTTGCATATGTACAACACACACACACACACACACACACACACACACACACACACACACACTCATAATTTTTTCTACTTGGAATGTTCTATCTGGGCCTCTTCTGGAAAGGTCAAAGTCTGGGGTATCTGAATAGCCAACTGAGCTCAATCTATTATGGTGGAGTCCTTTTCTCAGCAGGGTTCTCACTTTACCTGATCTGGGGAACACAAGATCTTGTATGGAGTGTCACATAGCCCTCAGGCAAGATTACAGGCCCAGCCGTTTCCTGAATGAACCTGTTCAACAAACACCTGGGGATTTTGGGGAGTATCTCACCCTATGATAAAGAGATCCAAGCCTTCAGCAAATGACCTTTAATCATACTTAGTTCTTCCCCCACCCATAGGATAGTTAAATTCTATATTTCTTTCTTGTGATAGGACCCTCTGCTACTTCATTTATATGAGGTACTGTATCACTGCCTGTAGATTAAGTATCCTGGCACCTCTAGCCCCTTCAAATTAGAAGCATTAAACCCACAAACCACTCCCCACTGCCTAAGGTTTATAAATAAAGGTTAGCTGGCTTGCTCTCTCATGCTCATGCCATTCCTCCACCATGACTGTATGAGCCTTATCATTTATTTGGGGGGAAAATCTGGATGCCCAGGGCTAGATGCCAGTGATCAGGCAGTGATGGCTGCCTTGGCAGCTACTGAAGCCCTCTCCATTGCCACCACTAGTTTAGTACTGACCAATGTACATAGCATGTCAGGCCTATATCCCACCAGACCTGCTTTCTGACTTGTCTCAAGATTCAATCTCCTTCCTCTGCCATGCTTAGCGTGACACAAAGGGCTCTAACACTTTGTAATCATCATGGGCTCGTGGAGCTCCTGAGTCTCCACTGCCATCTGATACCAGGAATCTCATTCTGAAAGAGCTAATTGTAAAACTCAATGGAAAACTCGTTTTCCACCTCCCATGGTGAGACTGGGAACCTAACATAGGGGTCTGGCCCTAAAGGGCTCTAGGCATTCCTGAGAAATAGGATATGGTGGTTTGAATAAGTAATTCCCCTAAATGCTTAACTTCATATGTTTTAAACACTTGGTCCCTAGCTGGTGGTCATATCTAAGAGGCCCTGGAACTTTTAGGAGGTGAAGACTTGCTGGAGGTAACATGTATCTAGTGAGAACATTGAGAATTTGTGGCCTTATCCACTTCTAGATTTCTCTTTCAGTGGACAACCAACTTTTTCTTCTAGTAACTTGCAGCCATGCCTCCCCTACCATTATGGTTCCTAATGTCTAGTAGTATAAGTCAAAATAAAACTTATTCTGCTTGTGTTTGGAGTGTTTATCACAACAGAAAAGTAACAGTGTGTGTGTGTGTGTGTGTGTGTGTGTGTGTGTGTGTGTGTGTGTGTGCACGCGCGCACGTGTAATGTTCAGCACTGAAAAAGAAGGCATTGAAAGACTTAAAAGATGTTAAAATTTGGCTAAACCCCCAATATAAGAGACAAGCAGGGAATGACTGGGGCTGCATTCCCTCCTGAGCTATCATGATACAGTTCCCAAGCAACCCACCCAATGGCCACTGAAACTACGGCCAAAAGCCACATAACCAGATGGGCCACCAGAACCACATATGACCTTGGTGCCTATCTTAGGGTCATAAAGTTCTTTGAAGAAACAGACTTAAAAGGTAGGAAAACAGCTGCAAGGAGATTTGAGCTCACAGCTGCAAAGAGCAGCCCCACCAGAGATAGTATTACCTAGCAACTGACCTGAAGGGCCCACCAGAGATAGAGTTGCTAAGAGACCCAGTTTTATGGCCACATTCCTTCCTGTCCACGAGAGATAGAGTTAATAAGAGACCAGACACTTCCCTGGGCAAAGTGGTGAACAAAGAGAACAGAGAAAGCTAAGCCATGGGCAGTGTTAGAGCCTTTTTCAGTAGTCTCTCACCTTTGGACATTAGATCCCCTTATGTTACTCAACCAATAGATAATTGCCAAGCTAAGACCCCGCTGCTTTAGGTGTGTTGGAAGGAAAGGGACTTATAAAAGGTTCTCAGATCAACGCCCAGGGGTCACTTCTCAATACTATTAAATTGGTGCCATGTACATTCCAGCTTGAGTTGAAACATTAAAGATTCCTCTTGCAATTACAGCAGTTTCAAGTCTTGGTGGTCTTTTGGGGGTTTCAAGATCTGACCGCACCAGTATGAAATTGGAAGTGGTAGTGGTAGTGGTAAAACAAAGTCCTGTCTCTAAAAGTAAGATGAACCATGGTAATGAAGGGAAAGGGAAGTTAGTACCAAAGAGTAAAATCATAACTGTTTTCTTACACTGTATAGATGGTACTAGTTAAATTTGAGCTCTTTTTGGAGGTGTCAAGATGATTGTATGGGTCTAGATGCCCACCTGTGCCTTCTGAGCACACTACCACTCCAGCTTAAATTTAACTTATTTAGTATTTCCTGATGACTGAGTTTTCTCTTAAGCTAAGTTACTTACAGAGATGTAAATTTTTAAACTTACTTTAGATTTAGTACTTATGGGAACATTGCAGCCAGAATTGCCCTCTCCTATGGCTGTTCCCAAGGGTACTTTTAAAATTGTTGTAGACCTTAAGAATCGTTTTTTCACTGTTCCCTTGCATCCAAAATATTGCCATAGCTTTGCTTTCAGTAGGAATTCTATAAATTCCAGAGAACCAATGAAAAGATATCATTGACAAGTTTTGCCTCAGGGAATGGCTAACAGTCCAACCCTATGTTAGAAATTTGTAGCTACAGCTTTACGAAAGGTTAGGAAAAAAATACGGATTTATATATCATTCATTACATGGATGATATACTTATTACTGAAAAGGATTGACAACAAGTGCTTTTGTGTTATGCTTTTATGAAGACCCAATTATCTCAGTCTGGTCTACAAATAGCTCCTGAAAAAGTCCAAAAGGCTGATCCATATTCGTATTTGGTATTCCAACTTTTTCCTTCTCAGGTAAAACACCAAAAAGATCACATTGAGAGTAGATCATTTAAAGACTTTAAATGCTTTTCAAAAGTTGCTTGGTGATATAAACTGGCTTAGACTTATTTAAAATGAACAACTAGAGATTTATAGCCCTTATTCAAAATCTTACAAGGAGATTCCTCTCCAAACTCACTCTGGGAGCTTATAGCTGAAGCTAGGAAAGCCTTGGCATTAGTGGAAGAGGCTATCTCCAATCAATTCATAACGTATATAGATTATGACAAGCCTATAGAGTATGCCTACAAAGTTTTTCAAACCTTTTGTGACTTTTTTTCATAAAGCATGTTACAGGTATTCCTTATAACCCTCAAAGACAAGGTGTGGTGGAATGAGCTCATTCTACCATAAAAACCTCTTTACAAAAAATAAAGAAGAGAGAATTTATTTTACAAAAAGTAAAGAAGAGGGAACTTTATTTTAAATTTTTAATTGCTTGATGCTAAAGGAAATTCCGCAGCTGATCGATTCTGGCACTCAGTCATCCTTCGTTAGAGTGAAATGGAAAGATCCTTTCACTGTGGTCCAGTGGAATGGACCCCACCCTGTATGAATATGGGGTGGAAGCTCTGTTTATATTTTCTTACAGGAACATGATGCTGCACACTGGCTGCCTGAAAGGCTTGTGTGTTAAGTGGATGCTGGCATGGATGAGTTTGCCAGTGATCATGAGATCATTGGAGATAAGATTAAAAAGCTACAAGAAGACCTGGAAAAGCAGCGAAAAGAGCTCCTACATAATCCCCTTTGGAATGGGCTCCACAGGTTCCTCCCAAATCTCCCTCTTTTAGGTCCCTTGCTTGGCTTAGTAATATTACTATCGCTAGGACCCCTTCTCTTTAGCAAACTCATAGCCTTTGTTAAACAGCAAATGGTTGCCATATGGGCAAAATCTATACAGGTCCATGTTCACAGGCTGGAGCTTGTGGACTAAGTCTATTCAGATGAATATCAGGCCACATCTTAGGCTTTTAGATGCTTTATTACCTTTGTAAAACAACAGCTAGATGCTTGAGATGCCCAAGCAATACAGGTGCATTATCATAGACTTGACTTGGCGGACCAAGGCCATGATGAGCTGGAACACTAATGTGCTTCCGTTTCCCCTTCCTTGGCATGGTGAGAATGTCATATACTCAGATATTGCCTGCCATAAGGCATGGGCACCTGCAAGGGGTGTAGACAAGGTACCACAGGGGGAGGATCTGATCGTCTGAGTCCCCTGAGAAGTAAACCTGATTGTATAGAGGTTAATGTCAAAAACTGTCTTGTTTGCTGTATGTTGGGGATGCCCATAGACAGCAGACCAGGATCTCCCTCTCCTCCTCAAAAAGACATCTTGGTAGGCCAATCTGGACCTAGGAGGATCAGGTCAATGCTTCTCCCCTCTGGTTAATGCCCGCTCCCTCCAGGTACCAAAGCTCACCCATATATGATGGATCCATCTACCTCTTCTTCTAATAAAGAGAGGGAGGAGATGTAGGGGATGGGTTACATGGCCAATGTTCAGCCGTCTTGTCAGAACCTAGGTTCCTATTTCTCCAGAAGTCTGCCATTCACCATAAACTAGCTGACCTTGTCGTAGGTCGGCAGTTAGACACCTGTTGTGGTTTATTGTGGGGGCTGGTCATTCTAGACCCCCGAGCTACTCCTTTTCCGGTAAGACTACTGATAAGATCAGATTAAAGGCCAGCTACCTGCGAGCAGCAGTTCTGGGAGCTTTTTCCTGACTAACCAGATCCTTCACGACTTTCCTGGAATTTCACTCTTCTGCAACTATAGCAGCTGTAAAGGTAGACATCTGTTGGAGATTCCAGAGTTAGGTATCCATAGTAACCCTTGCTTATGCAAATACCCATGCCTCTGTGCCTATATAAACTCTGTGAAATTTTTCAATAAACGAGGTTTGATCAGAATGCAGACTTCCTCCTTCTACATGTCTAGTGTTCTGTCTCTATACAGGAAAATTCTCCTCCTGTGTGATAGTCAAACCCCGGTGGGCCAGGGCAATTTTTGAAAGGATATTACTTCAACAGAGGTGTTTGTTTCAGGAGGACACAACAATGTAACACATGTTCCTGAAAGTAAAGTCAATGTTTCTATGGAAAACTGAACACAGAGAACAAACGTGTGGGATTCTGTCATGAAAATTAAGGTCTCTTCTTGAAAAGTGAGAGAAGTGCTGATTTCACTAAGCACAGTCACTTATTCAGAACCTGTATAACATCGTTGACAGGCTAAAGTAGTGTACTCTAAGGCATCACTCCTTAGGGAAAAAACATACCTAAAGAAATTTAACAAATGCATCTCCTAGGTTTGTAACTTGTTTCTTTGGTTAGAAAAACCAGTCATTTTTGAAAGCACAGTACTTCTTCACATGTGTTTGTTTCAGGAAGAAACAACACTGTAATGCATGTTTCTGAAAGCAAGGGCACTGTTTCTATGGAAAATTGGACACACTGAACAAACACATGTGTGAGATCCTGTCACTAAAACTAAGGACTCTGCTCTCAGAAAACAGAAAAATGTTGAATATACTAAGCACAATCACTTATTCAGAACTCATTCAACTGCGTTTATGGACAAACGTAGTGTACTGCAAGGCATCTCTCCTTAGGAAAAAAACTTTTTCTAAAGAAATTGAACAAATGCATCTGCTAGGTTTGTAACTTGTTACTTTACATAGAAAACATTGAAAAACAGTCGTTTTTGAAAGCATAGTACTTCTACACATTTGTTTATTTCAGGAAGAATCAACACTGTTACGTATGTTTCTGAAAGCAAAGGCACTGTTTCTATGGAAAATGAACAAAGTGAACAAAGCATGTGTGAGAATCTGTCACTAAAACTAAGGTCCTTGGTCCCTAAAAAGTGAGAGAAATTCTGATTTCACTAAGCACAGTCATTTATTCAGAACCTGTACACTTACATTGATAGGCAAAAGTACTGTGCTCTATCCCATCACTCCTAGGCAAAAGCCCGTTTTTAAAAAAATTGAACAAATGCCTCTCCTAGGTCTGTAACTTTTTCTTTGTTGAGAACATGTAGAAAAAGAATGGTTTTTTGAAAGCATAGTACTTCTACACACGTGTTTGTTTCAGAGAGAAACAGTACCATAACACATATCTCTGAAAGCAAAGTTACTGTTTCTATGGAATACTGAACACAGTGAGATTCTGTCACTAAACCTAAGGTCTCTGCTTCCTGAAATATGAGAGAAATGCTGATTTTCCTAAACACACACACACACACACACACACACACACACACACACACACACACACACCACACACTGTAATGCATGCTTTTCTTGGCAAAGTCACAATTTCAGTGAAAAACTAAATACACTCAAAACACACCCGTGAGAGCTTGTGTCACTAAAACAAAGCTCCTTGACCACTAAAAAGTGAGAGAAACAGTGATTTCACGAAGTCCAATACAACTGCGTGGATAGGCAAAAGTAGTGAACTCTAAGGCCTCCTCACTGAGGCAAAAATCCCGTTTCTGACGAAATTGAACAAATGCGTCTCTCACGTTAGGAAGTTGGTTCTTTGGTCAGAAAATGTATACAAACAGTTTTTGAAGGCACAGTACTTCTCCACATGGGTGTGTTTCTGGAAGAAACGCACTGTAATGCAAGTATTTCATGGCAGTCATTATTTCTGTGAAAAATTAAGTACATTCAAAACACACCCCTGGGAGCTTCTCTCA
Organism: Acomys minous; assembly: GCF_964271855.1. Taxonomy (NCBI): domain Eukaryota; kingdom Metazoa; phylum Chordata; class Mammalia; order Rodentia; family Muridae; genus Acomys; species Acomys minous. The sequence continues at coordinate 65,490,249 of NC_140493.1, read as the reverse complement.
CCAAAACTCAGCTCCCTGACCACTGAAAAGTGAGAGAAATAGTGATTTCATTAAGACCTGTATAACTGTGTGGATAGGCAAAAGTGTTGCACTCTAAGGTGTCACCCCTGAGGCAAAAATCCCGTTTCTAACGATATTGAACAAATGCATAGCTTATGTTAGGAAGTTGATTCTTTGGTTTGAAGATGTGTAAAAACAGTCAGTTTTAGAAGTTACAGTACTTCTATGTATGGGTCTGTTTCTGGAAGAAACACACAGTAACACCTATTTTTCAAGGTAAAGTCACTGTTTCTTTAAAAAGTAAATACACTTAAAACATACCTGTGTGATCTTCTCACACAAAATGGCAAAGTCTCTGACCATTAAAAAGTGAGAGAAATTTAACTAAGTCCAGTACAACTGCATGGATAGGCAAATGTAGTATACTCTAAGGAATCCTCCCTGAGGCAAATTTCCAGTTTCTAATGAAATTGAACAAATGCATCGCTCACATTAGGAAGTTGGTTCTTTGGTCAGAAAATGTGTACAGTTTGTTTTTGAAGGCACAGTACTTCTACACATGGGTGTATTTCCAGAAGAAAAGCACTGTAATGCAAGCATTTCATGGCAGTCATTATTTCTGTGAAAAATTAAATACACTTAAAACACACCCCTGGGAGCTTCTCTCACCAAAACTCAGCTCCTTGACCACTAAAAACTGAGAGAACAGTGATTTCACTAAGTCCAGTAGAAACGTGTTGATGGGTGAAAGTAGTGTACTCTTAAGGCACCCCTCTTGAGACAAAAACCCGGTTTTCACCAAAATTGAGCAAATGAATTGCTCATGTTAGGAAGTTGCTTCTTTGGTCAGGAAACATGTGAAAACAGTCAGTTTTTGAAGCCACAGTACTTCTAATATGGGTGTGTTTCTGGAAGAAACACACTATAATGCATATTTTTCAAGACAAAGTCACTATTTCTTTGAAAACCTGATTACACTCAAAACATACCCATGTGAACTTCTCTCAATAAAACTAAGCTACCGTGACCACACTAAAACGTGTCAGAAACAATGATTTCACTATGTCCAATACAACTGCATACATAGGCTAATGTAGTGTACACTAGGGAATGCCCCTTGAGGCAAAAATCCTGTTTCTAATGAAATCCTACAAATGCATGGCTCATGTTAAGAAGTTTGGTCAGAAAATGCGTGAAAACAGCCAGTATAGAAGGCACAGTATATCTAAGTATGTTTCTGGGAGATATACACTGTAACACATGTTTTTTAAGGCAAAGTCACTATATTTGCTAAAAACTGAATACACTGAAACACCCCCCCACCCGCATGTGAGCTTCTCTCACTAAAAATGAGCTCCTCGACCACTAAAAAGTGAGAGAAACAGTGATTTCACTCTGTGGATAGGCAAAAATAGTGTATTCTCAGGCATCCCTCCTGAGGCAGAAATCCCATTTCTATAGAAATTGAACAAATGGATTGCTCACCTTAGGAAGTTCCTCCTTTGATCCGAAAACACGTACAAAACAGTCAGTTTTTGAAGGCACATCACTTCTTGGCATGTTTGTGTTTTTGGAAGAAACACAATGTAACGCATATTTTTCAAGGAAAGGTCCCTATTTTTGTGAAAAACTAAATACACTCAAAACACACCTGTGAGAACTTCTCTCACTCAAACTAATCTCCCTGACCAGTAAAAAGTGAGAGAAACAGTGATTTCACTAAGTCCAGTACAACTTCTTGCATAAGCAAAAGTATTGTACTCTAAGGCATCTGCGCTGATGAAAAAATCCTGTTTCTAGCAAAATTGAACAAATGCGTCACTGACATTATGAAGTTGCTTCATTCACCAGAAAACATGCACAAATAGCCTTGAAGACACAGTACTTCTACGCACATGTGAGTTTCCAGAAAAAAAAAAAAAACACTGTAATGCACACTTTTCATGGCAAAGTCACAATTTCAGTGAAAAATTGAATTTACTCAAAACACACCCGTGCGAGCTTATGTCACTGAAAGAAAGCTCCTTGAACACTAAAAAGTGAGAGAAACAATGATTTTGCTAAGTACAGTACAACTGTGTGGATAGGCTAAAGTAGTGAACTCTAAGGCATCCTCACTGAGGCAAAAATCCCGTTTTTAATGAAATTGAACAAATGCATCTCTCACGTTAGGAAGTTGCTTCTTTGGTCAGAAAACGTGTACAGTCAGTTTTTGAAGGCACAGTACTTCTATGCATGGGTGTGTTTCCGGAAGAAACACTGTTACACATGTTTTTCATGGCAAAGTCATTATTTCTGTGAAAATTTTATACAATCAAAACACACCCCTGAGAGCTTCTCTCATCAAAACTAAGCTCCTTGACCACTAAAAAGTGAGAGAAACAGTGATTTCACTATGCCTGTATAACTACATGGCTAGGAAAAAGTATTGTACTCTAAGGCATCACCCCTGAGGCAAAAATCCCATTTCTAGGGGCTGGAGAGATGGCTCAGTGGTTAAGAGTCCTGTCTGCTCTTCCAAAGGTCCTGAGTTCAATTCCCAGAAACCACATGGTGGCTTACAACCACCTATACTGAGATCTGGTGCCCTCTTCTGGCATGCAAGCTCACATGAATGCAGAACACTGTATAAATAATAAATGTATAAATCTTTTTTAAAAATCTCCTTTCTAACGATATTGAACAAATGCATCACTTATGTCAGGAAGTTGATTCTTTGGTCTGAAAATGTGTAAAAACAGTTTTTGAAGTCTCAGTATTTCTATACTTTGGGTCTGTTTCTAGAAGAAACACAGGTAAAGCATGTTTTTCAAGGCAAAAATCAATATTTCTGTGAAAAACTGAATACACTCAAAACACACCCATGTGAGCTTCTCTCACTAAAACTATGCTCCCTGATCACTAAAAAGTGAGTGAAACAGTGATTTCACTAAGTCCAGTACAACTGCAGGGATAGGCAAAAGTAGTGAACTCCAAGGCATCACCCTGAGGCAGAAATCCCATTTCTAATGATATTGAACAAATGCATCGCTCACGTTAGGAAGTTGCTTCTTTGGGCTGAAAATGTGTAAAAACAGTCAGTTTTTTGAAGGCACAGTACTTCTAAGTATGCGTATGTGTGGAGTGTCATGATAAATTCTGCCATGTCAGAAATCTCATGCTTGGGCTGCATGCTGTGCCCTTCCATTTGCTGAGTTTTGCCGAAGGAGGTCTTTGTGTTCCAGGCTATCCTTGAACTGTTTACCTTGGAAAGAGGTAGGGAAGTCTCTATTGAGAAATGCCCAAAGGATTAATGAAGTCCTTACAAAGAGCTACTCAGAGGATTAAGGAAGTTTCTACAGAGAGCTACTCAGGCTATTGTGTTCTTCTTGCCTGGGACCTAGGGAGAGAGGGATCAGAATAGATGCTAATAACATTTCTATAAAAAGTCTTATTCATAAGCATTAAAGAGAATCTTGATCAGAAATGTCCAGACCTGACTCATTATTTCTCATGTCTCTGTACCCTACTTTCAATCCACACTCCCTCTTTCAGGTTGAACCCTGGTTCGATTCATCCCACGGGCTGGGATACATCATTCTGCACCTGATGAGGGCCTGAAAACGAGGAATTAAATGAGGGACATTGGGTGGAAAGACAAGTGAAAGAAAAGTGGACTGTTTGCCCTGAAGTAGCCCACATCGCAGAGGAATGGCAAGGTAAGTAATGCAAATATAGGTCAGAGCAATTGTAATGATTTATTCAGAGAGACATTGGAAAACAAGCTTCAAATATGAGGAATAAGGTTAAATAAAGGACAGTTGAATGAATTTTTAGATTTTGTCAGTGAAGTATGTCCATGGTTTCTTGAAGAAGTGGTTAATTTAAAAACTTGGGATAAAGTTGGTGAAAGATTGCATGGTCACAATGTTACTAATGGATTTGAAGAGACATCTGCCATGTTTTTTTCCAATTGGGTTTTGATCAGGAATGTTCTTGATCCCTGACATGAGAGTGACAAAATGAGGAATGGGAAATCTGAGCATTAGCTTATCCAGTATTAAGCAAGGACTGGATGAACAATTTCATGGGTTTGTGGATAAATTACTTAAAGTAGCAGAGAAAGTTTTTGGCAATCCTCTAAGTGGAATTCCTTTTGTAAAACAATTAGCCTTTGAAAATGCCAATGCAATTAAGTCCTACAAAAATAGAGCAGATTTGATAGAATATATTAAATTGTGTGCTGATATTGGCCCATCCTTTGATCAAGAATTGGCCACAGCTGCAGCTTTTCAAGGAGTAACAGTACAATCTATGCTCACTCTACAGGTGAAAGGAAGGCAGGGATGCTTTGGGTGTGGTCAGCAAGGACATCAAGTGAAGAATTGTCCACAAAGGCTCAAAGACTATAGCAAAGAGAGCAATAAAACTTCCCCTGGAGCTTGTCCTTGCTGCTGGCGCGGTAAACATTGGGCTAATGAACATAGATCCCAAGCTGACACTGTGGAACAGCCTCTGCCTAAGAAACTGGGAAGTGGGAATTGGGGCCAGCCCCAGGCCCCAGAAAGCCCGAGACAAGTTGTTGGGGCAGTAAAAATTGTTCCTCAGAACCCTACAAATCCATTCAGAACAAACCCAGGAAGTGCAGGATTGGACCACAGTCCCTCTGCCTACACAGTTTTAACCCCTGAGATGGGAATGTAAGCTTTACCTACTGGAGTTTATGGGCCTTTACCTTCAGAGATGATGGGATTAATTGCAGGTAGAAGCACTAGTGTTATGAAAGGGTTACATGTAGCCCCAGAAACTGTTGACTCTGTTTTTACTGGAAAATAAAAATTATGGCTAGCTCACCTACTGGCATCTCTGTGATTCAACCTAAACAGCGCATAGCCCAGTTAATGTTGATTGCTATGCCTCAGCTGATTAACAAACCTGTTGGGAGATGCAGAGAGAACTCAAGGAGTTTGGCCCTCAGATGCTTGTTGGGTGCAGCCAATAGGTAGAGAAGTCATCAAGTAAAGCTTTTTCTATATGGAAAAAAATTTTGGGGCCTCTTGGACACAAGTACCATTGTTATTATTATTTCTAGATGACACTGGCCAGTTCATTGGCCTAGGAAACTTACCATTACCAGTCTAAGAGGAATTGGTCAGTCTCAAAACCCTGAGCAGAGTGCTGATCTGCTCATGTGGAAAGATTTAGAAGGGAATCAGGGGGCTTGCATGCTATACAGTAAAGTTATGAGGAAGAGACATCTTAGAACAAATGAGAATTATGGTCTGTAGCCCAAATGAGGTAGTTACATGACAGATGCTGCAAGAAGGATATCTGCCCAGAAAAAAAGGGTTAGGAAAGCATGAAAAAGGTATTATTCACCCTGTTCAAGCTAAAGGAAATTTAGGGACTGCAGGATTAGGAAGTTTTTCCTAGATGCTATTGACCACATTGCATACCATGTAGACAGTATAACCTGGAAATTGGATGAACCTGTATGGGTAAATCAATGGCCCCTTACTGCTGAAAAAATTCAGGCAGTGCAGGCATTGGTACAGGAACAACTGGCTGCAGGACACATTGTGGAATCTACCTATCGCTGGAATACTCCTATTTTTGAAATTAAGAAAAGATCAGGGAAATGGAGGATGTTACAGGATTTAAGAAGAGTTAATGAGACTATGCAACTTATGGGAGCATTGCAGCCAGGATTGCCCTCTCCTGTGCCTGTTCCCAAGGATACTTTTAAGATTGTTTTAGACATTAAGGATTGTTTTCACTATTTCCTTGCACCCAAAAGATTGCCATCACTTTGCTTTCAGTGTGCCTTCTGTAAATTTTAAAGAGCCAATGAAGAGATATCATTGGCAAGTTTTGCCTCAGGGAATGGCTATCAGCCCCACCCTATGTCAGAGATTTGTAGATACAACTTTACAAAAGGTTAGAGAGAAATATTCTGATTTATATATCATTCATTACATGGATGATATACTTATTGCTGAAAAGGATGGACAACAAGTGCTTTTTTGTTATGCTTTTATGGAGACTCAATTATCTCAGTCTGGTCTGCAAATAGCTCCTGAGAACGTTCAAAAGGTAGATCCATATTGGTATTTGGGATTTCAGCTTTTTTCTTCTCAGATAAAATACCAAAAGGTCACATTTAAGAGCTCACACTGATTTACCTGGACCTTTGGCTGCAGGTAATGCATTAGCAGATGCAGCTACCAAAAATTTGGTATGCCTTACAATTGTAAAAAAGGCTCAAAAGGTCATGATTTACATCATATTAATAGCCAAAGTCTAAGACTTCGGCATGCTCCACATATCCTCAGTTTCTTTCTGTACCACATCTGGGAATTAATCACAGAGGACTGGTCCCTAACTAATTTTGGCAAATGGATGTTACTCATATACCTGAAGTTATGAGTTTAAATATGTTCATGTGTCTAAAGATACTTATTCTGGAAATTTAATTGCTTCTCTTCAATCCGGAGAAGCCACAAAAAATGTAATTGCTCACTGTCTGTCTGCCTTTTCTCACATTGGTATGCCTAAGGCTATCAAGACAGAGAATGTATCAGGGTACATCAACAAAACTTTTCAAAAAGTTTGTGACTCTTTTTCCATAAAGCATAATACAGGTATTCCTTATAATCCTCAAGGACAAGGTATGGTGGAATAATCTCATTCTACCATAAAAACCTATTTACTAAGAGTAAAGAAGGCAGAATTTTACCCCCAGTCACCTAAAAGATCCTTTGAGTCATGTTCTCTTTATTTTAAATTTTTTACTGCTTGATGTCAAAGGAAATTCTGCAGCCAATCGATACTGGCACAGCAATACTCAGTCATCTTTCACTAGAGTGAAATGAAAGGATCCTTTAACTGGACAGTGGAATGGACCTGACCCTGTATTAATATGGGGTCGAGGCTCTGTGTTTTCTCATAGGAACATGATGCTGCACGGTCACTACCTGAGAGGCTTGTGCATCAAGTGGATGCTGTCATGGGTGAGTTTGCTGATGAACCTGAGCTTGGAGGTGAAGCTTCATTGGACACTTATTCCTGACTCTTCTTTAACCTACTTCTTGGGATAATGTATATCAATGACACTTACTGCCTTATTTCCCTGTGTTTGAGGAGGAAAGAACTCAAGTGTTCCAGTACCTATGAGGCATCCTCCTTGTGGGCCTGACTGAACTTTGGACTCGGTGCTTTGCAGGGACCCCTCCAAAATATTTTCCTTCTTGAAACCCAGACTTTAAGCTTTATAAGTACTTTCCCACCATAATTGTTACAGTCAGTTTCATCTGCAGGACTGTGAAGAACTGAAAAGGGACTTGTGGTGTGCTGTTGAGTGATAAAATCTCTTTTGTAATTCTGTTATTATTCTCATATCTACTGTTGTTTTTGCCTTTGCTTTATTAATATTATTAATGCCTTAACTAGAACATCAGTGATTTGAGACAACTGAGCAAGTTACAGTGTCATGATAGACTTTCCTAGACTCCTTGTGAGTAGGATGCAGCTAGGCTCAAATTTGATATAATCTACTTAGAATTAACAGTAGTCTACAGTATGGATTATCCTTGGCGGGGATGGCAGGGCTCGAAATTATAGCCTGTGCCTTCTGTCCTTTCTCACACATCTCATGTCTCAGCAATCACAGCCAATAGAAGCATAGGCAAATGGCATAGAGATCTTCGTGTGCTGATATGGAGGCAAGCCAGAGATGGGTAAGAGTGAGTCTGAGCCTTATCTGACCTAAGACAGGCTATGAATGATGGAATTCATGTGCCAATGACGGATAAAGATAAGTGCCCTGCTCACCAACTTAAGACAGGCTCTTCATAATTTTATTTTAAGAAAGGGCAGATGTGAGGAGCAGTGCTAAATTCTGCCATGTCAGAAGTCTTGTGCTTAGTCGGCACGCTGTGACCTTACAGTTGCTGAGCTTTGCCAGAGGAGGTCTTTGTGTTCCAGGCTATCCTTGGACTATTTACCTTTGAAAGAAGTAGGGAAGTCCCTATTGAGAGACACCTAGAGGAGGAAGCAAGTCCATACAGAGAGCTACTCTGAGTATTAAGGAACTTCCTACAAAGAGTTACTCAGGCTATTGTGTTCTTCTTGCCTGGGACCTAGGGAGAGAGGAGTCAGAATACATATTATTGGCCTTGCTATAAAAAGTCTTACTCATCGGCATTAAAGAGCTTCTTGATCAGAAATGTCAAGACCTGACTTGTTATTTCCAGCATTTCTATACCCTACTTTCAGTCCACACTCTCTCTTTCTGGTGAATTCTGGTTCAATTCGTCCCACAGGCCAGGAAACTCTGTAATGCATATTTTTCAAGGCAAACTCACTACTTCTGTGAAAAACTGAATACACTCAAAACACATCTGTGTGAGCTTCTCTCACTAAAACTAAGCTCCCTGACCACTAAAGAGTAAGAGAAAGAGTGATTTCACTAAGTTCATCACAACAGCCCGAGACGCAAAAGTACTGTACTCTAAGGCATCCCCCTTAAGGCAAAAATCCTGTTTCTAAAGAAATAGTACAAATGCATTGCTCATGTTAGCAAGTTGCTTCTTTGGTCAGAAAACGTGTAAATACAGTAAGTTTTTGAAGGCACAGTACTTCTACTCATGGGTGTATTTCTGGAAGAAACACACTGTAACACATGTTTTTAAAGACAAAGTCATTAATTCTGTAAAAAACTGAATACACTCAAAAAACAATCGAGTAAGCTTCTCTCACTGTAATTAAGCTCCTGACCACTAAAAAGTGAGAGAAACATTGATTTCAATAACTGCAGTACAACTGTGTGGATCTAAGTGTACTCTAAGGCATCACACCTGAGGCAAAAACTCAGTTTCTAACAAAATTGAAAAATTCATCACCCACATTAGGAAGTTGCTTCTTTGGTCAGAAAAGCTGTACAAACAGTTTTTGAAGGCACTGTTTCTATGAAAAATTGAACATTCGAAACATACATTTGTGAGTTTCTCTCACTAAAACTAAGCTCCCTGACCACTGAGAAGTTAGAAAAACAGTGATTTTACTAAGCAAATTCACTTATTCAAACCCAGTCCAACTGTGTTGATCAACAAAAGTAGTATACACTAAGATATTACTCCTGAAGCAAAAAAAACTTTTTTAACTTTATTGAAGAAATGCATTGCTTACATTAGGAAATTGCTTATTTTGTCAGAAAACGTGTAAAAAATATTCAGTATTGAAGGCACAATACTTCTACACCTGGATGTGTCTCAGGAAGAAACACACTGAAACACATGTTTTACAAAGCAAAGTCACTGTTACTATGAAAAACTGAATATACTCAAAACACACCTTTGTGAGCTTTTCTCACTAAAACTAAGGTCCCTGACCATAAAAAAGTAATTGAAACATTCATTTCACTAACTCCAGTCCAACTATGTGCATAAGCAAGAGTAGTGTACTCTAAGGAAAGTTTCCTGAGGCAAAAAAAAAAAAAGTTGTTTCTAATGAAATGGAACAAATGCACCGTCAGGTTACGAAGTTGCTTCTTTTCTCAGAAAACGCATAAAAACAGTTTTGGAAGGCACATTACTTCTACACATGGATGTGTTTCAGGAAGAAATATACTATAATGCATGTTTTTCCAAGGAAATTCACTGTATCTATGAAAAACTGTATACATCAATACACACCTGTGTGAGCTTCTCTCACTGAAACTGAGCTCCCTGGCCACTAAAAAGTGAGAGAAACAGTGATTTCACTAAGTACTTTCTAACTGCATTGATAGGCAAAAGTAGTGTACTCTAAGGCATCACTGCTAAGACAAAAAACCTGTGTCTATGAAAATTGAACAAATTCATCGCTCAAGTTAGGAAATTGCTTCTTTGGTTAGAACACATCTAAAAACTGTAAGTTTTTGATGGCACAGTACTTCTATACATGGGCATGTTTCAGGAGAAAACACACTGTAATGCATGTTTTTCTAAACAAAGTCATTGTTTATATGAAAAACTAAATACACTAATAACACACCTCTGTGAGCTTCTCTCACTAAACCTAAGCTCTCTGACCAATAGAATGCGGAGGAAAGAGTGATTTCACTAAGTCCAGTCCAACTGCATGGATAGGCAAATGTAGTGTACTCTATGGTGTCACTCTTGAGGCAAAAATCCTGTTTCTTCCAAATTGAACAAATGCATTGCTCACATTAGGAAGACGCTTCTTTGGTCAGAAAAAGTATTTAAAAATGAGCTTTTGAAGGCACAGTACTTCTACACATGGGTGTGTTTCAGGAAGAAACACAATGTAATGCATGTTTTTCAAAGCAACTTCACAGTTTCTATGAAAAACTGAATACATTTGAAACACACTTGTGTGCTAAGCTCCCTGACTGCTAAGAAGTGAGAGAATCACTAATTTCACTAAGCACATTCACTTACTCAGAACCAGTCCAACTGAGTGGATAAACAAAATTAATGTACTCTAAGATAGGACACCTGAGGCAAGAAACCTGTTTTGAACAGAATTGAGTAAATGCATCACTCACATTAAGAAATTGTTTCTTTGGTCAGAAAAACTGTAAAAACAGTCAGTTTTTGAAGGCACAGTACTTGTACACACGGGTGTGTTTCAGGAAGAAACACACAGTAACACGTGTTTTTCAAAGCTAAGTCACTGTTTCTATGAAAAATTGAACACACTTACAAGACACTTGCATGAGCTTCTCTCACTAAAGCTAAACTACCTGGCCACTGAAAAGTGAGAGAAACAGTGATTTCACTAAGTCCAGCACAACTGTGTGGATATGCAAAAGTAGTGTACTATAAGGCATTGCTCCTGAGGGAAAATAACCATTTCTAATGAAATTGAACAAATGCATTACTCATGTTAGGAAGTTGCTTCTTTGGTCAGAATATGTGTAAAAACAGTTTCTGAAGGCACAGTACTTCTAAACATGGATGTATTTCAGGAAGAAGCACACTGTAACGCATGTTTTTCAGAGTAAAGTCACTGTTTCTATGAAGAACTGAATACATTCAAAACACACTTGTGTGAGCTTCTCTCACTAAACCTGCACTCCCTGACCACTAAAAGGCGAGAGAAACAGTGATTTCACTAAGTTCAGTGCAACTCTGTGGATAGGCAAATGTAGTGTACTCTGAGGTATCACTTGTGAGGCAAAAATCCTATTTCTTATGAAATTGAACAAAAGCAATACTCATGTTAGGAAGTTGTTTCTTTGGTCAGAAAATGTGTAAAATCAGTCAGTTTTTGAAGACACAGTACTTCCTTTTTTCTTTTAAATTTTTAAATTGATTCTTTGTGAATGTTACATCATGCACCCCAATCCCACTCATCTCCCAGTCCTTCCAAATCCACTCTCCACCCTTGTAACCTACCCCCCAAAAGAAAGTAAAAGAATAAAAATATAAACATCTTGTCATTGAAGCTGCAGTGAGTCATGGTGTGTCACACAGTGTCCACTTTCAATATCCACCCCACCTGTGAACTGCTGGAGCATGTGAAGGACCAGTCCTGCAGATCCAAAGTTGCAGGACCTCCATGACTCAGGGCAACAACAGGATATCCTAGAGGAGTCCCAATGAAGATCCAGTATAGATAGTGTAGCAGAAGCCAGAGGCCTCAAACCAGACCAATGACTCATTGGAACACACAGTACTTCTACACATGAGTGTGTTTCAGGAAGAAACACACTGTAACTCACGTTTTTCAAAGCAAAGTCACTGTTCCTATGAAAAACTAAACACACTCAAAACATACATTTTAGAGCTTCTCTCACTAAAACTAAGCTTCCTGATGACTAAAAAGAGAGAGAAACAATGATTTCACTTAGCACAGTCACTTATTCTGAACCAGTACAACTGCATTAATAGGCAAAAGTACTGTACTCTAAGGCATCACTCTTGAGGCAAAAAATATCATTTACAATGAAAGTGAACAAATACATAGATAACATTAGTAAGTCCCTTCTTTGTTCAGAAAATGTGTAAAAACAGTCAGTTTTTGAAGGCACAGTACTTCTACATGTGAGTGTTTCAGGAAGAAACACACTGTAATGCATGTTTTTCAAAGCAAAGTCAAGGTTTCTATGAAAAACTGAATACACTCAAAACACACGTGTGAGCTTCTCTCACTAAATCTAAGCTCTGTGACCATAACCCTGACTCTACCCCTTTGCCCTTCTGCTCCTATGCAAATCTACTTCTCTGCTGCTTGTTCCCTCTGCCCATTTTGTCCTATGCAACTCTACTTCTCTGCTGCTCAGCCCCTCTGCCCCTCTGCTGCTATGAAACTCTACTCCTCTGCCCCTGAGCTCCTATGGAACTCTGCTCCTCTGTTCTTTGGCCCCTCTGCCCTTCTGCTCTAGTCAGATCTACTCCTCTGATACATGGTCCTTCTGCCCCTTGGCTCCTATGCAAATCTACTCCTCTGCTGCTTGGCCTCTCTGCCTGTCTGATCCAACACAATCCTACTCCTATGCTGCTTGGCTCCTCTGCCCTTCTGCTCCTATGCAACTCTATTCTCTTCTGTTTGGCCCATCTGGTCCTCTGCTCCTATGCAACTCTACTACTCTGCTGATCGTTCATTCTGCCCCTCTGCTCCTATACCAAGGAGAGAAGAATTATCACTACTGAAGCATATTTGAATAATTGGTACTGAGAATAGTGGAGTAAAGAACAAGGGAAGGGTAACACTTTGGTTCACTGGCTTCACACAGTCCAATTTGTCAGCCTACCATGCTGTTTGTACAGAAACATGAGTCTCATTGAATATTCCACCTCAAGTTGTAGTTATATAGTCATGGTCTAAGAAAAACAGATAAAACTCTTAGGAAGCATCTCTCAATAAATATCTTATCTTTTCTCCATTCTTCTTAAGGGAGGTGGTAAGCTCCTCTGTGGCAATGAGAAGAAACCCTTGAGTCAGTTGTCAGTATGGAAGATATTGTAGCAGAGAGAGTGAAGAGAAACTGGTGCTTGAAGGAGTATCAAGAGGGGAAGAAAGACCTGTGCTTTCCTGACCTTGATCTTCACTGAGTGTCAGTATATTGAGTCATTCTCTTCAAAAAATTGTTCTAAACATTTGTCTGGCTCCGATCTCTCATCCTCTGGTCATGCCAAGCCCCATGGCTTCTCTTCCATGTAAGTTCTTATTGCTTTTTAACTTCCTGCATCCAGGAGATAAGCAATGCCAAGCAATGTGAGCTAGTGATGTAGCATTATCTGGGAATGAAGCCTAATTTAGTTGCAGTGAGTGATGAACATGAAAGGGAAGTTCTGGTGCTAAAGCTCACTCTGACAATATCGAACAGATCCTACATCAGGTAGTGAGGATTAAGAAATAATGAAAGAACATAAATAAGAAACTGAAGCAAGAAAAATAAAAAACAAAGGATAGATTTAAGAGGGCTTGCAGTCAATACCACAGCAGCCTTGATATTTAACTCATAGCCTCAAGCATGCTAGACAAGTGCTTTTCCCATCTCTCTATCTATCCCATGTTCTCCATATTTGGGTGCTGGAAAAACTAACTCTCAGCCCAGAGGCTACCGTGTACTCTTTCTGAAAGTCTGAAGACCTTGAGTGTATACTTTGCAGAACATTTCATTTAATCATGCTGTCAGCAATTCATGTGATTATTTTTCTCCCTCAGAGAGCAGGAGAGCAGTGCCTAAGGACAGAGCCTTTACACATGGCTCCTAACAACTTGGCATCCGAGAAACCAGGAGAGAAAGGAGCCAGGACTGTTTGGTCTTAGAGATATGTCTCAGTAATTCCTGCCTCACCTTTTGTGATTCAAAATACTTTCATAACTATTTTGCAAATGCAAATTTAGTAGATATAGAACATTTAAAAATTTATATTTATTCTGTGTATGTGAGTTCTCATGTATGTTGATAAAGCGGATGCTCTTACAAGTGTTCACACATATGTGTACACAGGCCAGTGAAGCATGGAGCTCAATGTATCATTCTCCACTGTGCATCTTGAATGAAGGACTTCCACTTAATACTAGAAGTTACCTATTGAGCTATTGTTTTTAACTTTCATTTTCCAAGGTTTCTCAAGTGATGAAATAAAAGATAGTCTACAAATCTGCATCAATATGGGTGATGGGGATTGGGCCTCAGTTCCTCACAATTGCATGGCAAGTGCTTTACCCTCTAAGCCATTTCCCCTCCACACCAATGGGTTTGATTCACCCCTCTGTCTCAGATCTCTCCCCCACCTCCTTCTTCTCTTCCCCTGTGCCCGGACTCCTACCTGGTTGATCCTGTCAGTAGCATATGCTTGTCTCAATGATTAAGGCATGCATGTCTAAGTACACATGGCTAGTACAGTGAAACTGTAAATGGCTCATTAAATCAGTTATGGTTCTTTTGGTGAACATAAAGTCCATATAAAGTACATATCAAGTACATATAACGTATATATAAAGTACATGTCAAGCACACATCAGGTACACATCAAGTATACATAAAATACATATAAAGTACACATAAAGTACATATCAATTACATATCGAATACATATAACCTACATATAAAGTACATATCAAGTACATATCAGGTATACATAATGTACATATACTTGATGTGTACTTTATATGTATGTTATAACATAAAATATTTTTAAAGGATTAAAGGGGTTTAAAGGGGAATTAAGGGAAGATTAAGTGGCTTTCAAGGGGATTAAGTGAGGATTAAGGGGGTTTAAAGGAAGATTAAGGGAGACTAAGGGGATTGAGGAGGATTAGTAAGAAGGATTTAAAAGGCATTTAAATGGATTAAAAAAGGATCAACAAAAAGGAATATAAAAAAGGATATAAAGAAAAAAAGCCCAGAGTGAACATCTGGTTTGCCTCCATTCAGTTGTGGAGGTCCAGGAGGGACATCTGGTCCACCTCCTTCCATGAATGGGAAGGAGAAAAAAAGTTTTAAGATGGACAACCATCCACATCTGAACTTCGGGGGACAGTGGGCCCGAGTGGGGAACCTGCAAGCAAACCCTCAGCTGTGTGACTCCCATCTTGATGATATACACCAAAGAGCCATTTAGACTGCCTCCACAAAAAAAGCCATCTGGTCTACCTCCACAGGCAGAGCCATCTGGTCTACCTCCACAGGAAGACCCATCTGGTGTACTTCAGTGGGAAGAGACATCTGGTCTACCTCCATGGGCAGCGCCATCTGTGTCTCATGGCAGAACACTATGGAAATAAGCTGTTGTTGTTGTTTTTAAATTATTTTAATGCTCTGGTTTTAGATTTTTAAAATATTCCCTTATCTTGGTGTGCTTCTTTCTCAGCTAACAGCTGCTCTGTAAGACCCCTGTATCTTCCAACACATTAAAATACAAGGTATGGGTCATGTTTTCAACTTGCTGTGTGCGAATGATAAGAGTCCTTCCAAATACACCTCTTGGAGATATAATGCCAAACTAGAAATGGAAACACACAGATAGTAATGCAACTTCTTGGTGTTTGGCCATGGAACAGCAAACTACATTCTTTTTATTAACTACAAGTAGCACACACACAAAATGCTATTAAAGATTATAATGTTGAGTGGTTAAGAGCACATTCTGCTTTTAGGGAGAGCTGGGTTTAGTACCCAGTACTGATATAGGGCAACTTACAACCACTTTTGTAATCCTAGCTGCCCTTCCAGAGGACACCATACCCTCTGCTCTCCAAGGGCACCTGCTTGTACATGCTGCACATAAACTAATACAAGAACACTCATATTCACATAAAAAACATCAATACATTTTTAAAGATTGTAATGGAGAGAATTCAGTCAGATTGTTAAAACTTTTCTAATATTCTAAGTCTTGCAGAAAATCTATCATAAGGAAGTGAAAAGATTATGTATGAAAGATTTGTGCTGGCAGGTACTGTTACCAAAGTGCCATTTGTATTAGAGAAAAGTCTTCTAGCTGACAAACTAAAGTGCAATTCAAATGACAGAATATCAAAGTTTTGCTGGCAGACTAATTACATTGGAAAACATCCAATTAACAGCTAAATTAGAAAAGGACAAAAGGCAGTCTGTACTGTAAGAATCCTGTAAATGTTAAGTAAAACACAGTGAACCAGGAGCTTTGTTGCACACCTGTAATCACAGGCCTTAGGGAGGCCAACATGGCCTACAAAGCGAGTCTAGTACAGTCAAGGCTACACAGTGAAACTTTGTCTCAAAAAACCAAAATGAGAAATAAAAAGAAAGACACCAATGAAAATATTCTAAAGTGTTAATAGCAAGGTGGAGGATCATGTGCGCATACATTTCTAAATGTCCATGAGTTCTTGGTGAACAGGACCCTGGCAGGCCCTGCCTTAGAACCTGGTGTGCTGCACAGACTGTGTTCACTGCTAGGGGTGCTGAGGTGGGGGTCTTCAAGCTGCTGAGTGAGGAAGCCAACTGCTGGAAAGAGCCAAATGTGGAATGAGCCATGTGCTTTCAGGGAAAACAGCCAGCACTGAGAAGCAGCTTCTCTGAGATCAATTAAAAAAACAAAAGCACCTGCTGGTAGGAAGTGTGCAAGCATGGCCCTGGGAGTTTCCCACAGCCTGACCACCTGTAGACTGAGCAGGCCTGTAAAGGCTCATCCTTGCAGGAGGAAAGCTGAGGTTGGGCAGGTGTCCAGAGGCTGAAAGAGAGTGGAGAGTCCTCATCCCCATTTCTTTCCTTCCCATGATCCTCTCTCCCATGCTTTCACACTGACTACCTCAGTTCTTCAGCCAGGACCCTAGTGGCGACGAGGGCTCCACATTTTGCTAGAAGTGCAAGAGGCACACCCTTTCCTGGCATTTTTATGCCCCTATCTCTCAGGGAGATCATAAAAGGAATATGGGAGGAGAATATCAGTGTGTGGTTGAAACTTTGTAAATAGTTCCTTTACAAATGTTGGTGCCCTGTATTGGGAGTGTAGATGTTTAGAATTGTGATGTCTGCTTGGTTGACTTTAACTTTGATGATATGGAGTGAAGTAACCATCTTCATTTCTTTTGATTAATTTTGGTTGAAAATCTATTGTGTTTGTTTGCCTGTAATACTTTTTCTAACATTTTACCCTGAGGTAATGTCTATCCTTGTGGCTGAGATGTGTTTCCTGAATGCATAAGAATGTTGGGTCTTGTTTATGCATCCATTCACTTAATCTGTGTCTTTTTAGTAGAGAATTGAGACCACTGATGTTGAGTGGTATTAATGATCAGTGACTATCAAATCTTTTGGTTTTGATGATGGTTAGAAGAATGTTTCAGTGGTTATATTTTTACAACAGTGAAGTTTCTGATTTCCTGTGTCTTTTTGTTTGTATTTGGTTACTTTGGGTGGGAGCTTAACTTCTTCTAACATCTGTGTCATAGAATATCTTGTTTTCTCTATCTATGGTTACTGAATGTCTCACACTGTATTATAATCTGGACTGGCATCTGTGGTATTTCTGGGTTTGCAGGATGTCTGTCCAAGCCCTTTTGGCTTTTATGGTCTCTGCTGAGAAATCTGTTGTAATTCTGGTAGGTTTGCCTTTATAGGTTACTTGGTCCTTTTCCTTTGCTGCTTTTAATATTTTTTCTTTTTTCTGTGCTTTTGTGTGTTAAATATTAGTGGTGGGAAGATTATATTTTCTGGTCTATTCTATTTGATAATCTGTAGCTCTGTTGTATGTTTATGTGCATCTCCTTCTTTAAATAGGGAAATTTTTCTTCTATAATTTGTTGAACTTATTTTCTGTGTCTTGGAGCCAGGCATCTTCTCTTTCTTCAATGTCTATTATCCTCATGTTTCATCTTTTCATGCTATCCTTGATTTCTTGGATGTTCTGTGTCAGGATTATTTCAGAGTTAGCATTTTCTTTGATGGTTCCTTCAAGTTCTATGGTTGTATCTTCTACTCTCAAGATTTGTTCCTACATTTCTTGAATTCTGTTAGAGATGCTTACCTTTGTATTGCTTTCTTTCTTCTCTGAGTTCTCTTCTTCCTGGTACTCTCCTGTCTGTGCTTTTATTATCATTTCCATTTTCATTTTCAGATCTTGGACTGTTTTATTTATTTCCTTTATATGATTGTATTTTCCTCAACTTCTTTCAGTACCTCTCTAATGTCCTTAGTATATTTGGCTGCATCTTCCTGCATTTGTTTATGGATGTTATTCATTTTCTCCATCATCATCTTCATTACTAAGGATTTGAGGTCATTTTTTGTGTTTCAATAGTGTGTGAGTTCTCAAGGTTGATTTCTTTGGGACAGCTGGAATCTGGAGATGCAATATTGTTTTGTTTTTACTTTCTTTTAGTTATTTTGCTGTCTCTCATTTTGGGAGATATTCTTTCGTATCTTTCACTGGTCATTACAGGTAGATTGTTTGTGAATGTTGATAGGTTGATGGCCCTCACCTGTGGGCATCAAAGAACTGTTTCCTGGATCAAGTAGAAAACCTGGTTTCAGCTCCAAGGAAATTTGCTCTACTCCCTGGGGTGCCCACTGGGTCAGCAGAATCTGGTGCTGGTGCTCTGCACCTCAAGGTTCAGTTCAAGGTATTGTAGGTAAAGCTGGTTATCCTGACTATGGCTCTGCTTCAAAACCCTGCCCTCAGCCATTGGCGCTTTGGGTGCGTCTGATCAGTACACTCTAGAGTGCTTGAAACACTTCTGGCTTATGGCCTGTGCCTAGGATTTTGCCTGATCTGTCCAGGCTGTGGGGCCTAAATTCAGTCCTGCTAAAGAGAGCAGATACTGCCTTCTGGCTTGTGGCAGTTGGCTAGGGTTCTGGCCGATCCCTTCAGGCCAGTTCATTTCTGTCTGAGTGTACAGGGGGAACTCCTGCTGTGTTGTGGCAGCTGGACAAGCTATGACTGAGCTTGTGGGAATGGCTATTGGGTTATGGTAGGTGATTAGGGTTCTGCCATATCCCCTCAGGCCAGTTTAATCCCTCCCAAGAGCTTGGGCTCCCCTGCTGTGCTGTGGTTGCTGCCATCTGCCTGATCTATTCAGGCCTGTTCTGTTCTTCCCATGTGTGAGAGAATAGTCCATTGGGGTGACTGGCTAGATGCCTTCCCCATCCATTCAGACCATGCTGTCTTGGATCAGTCAATCTGAGGGAATGTGGCTAGGGAACTGTGGCTGATGAATGTGTCCACATTTGCCTGGTCCCTGGTGTGGGCCCTGCGACCCTCCATGGACTGTAGGATGATATGAGAATGAGAGCACAGGTAAGCCATGCCCCTTTTAGCTGCACTGGTCTTTGGATATGGTGCCAGAGTGGTTTCAGGCCCCTGAGGATTTCTGTGGACTCAAGGGTCATTCTGAGGTCAGAAGCACCCATTTTCCTGCATTTTCTCCAGGCCTGCAGCTCCAGACTGTGGTGCTTTCCCACCCAGAGTTCAGTTTCAGATATCGAATCCCTGATATAGTGCAACAGAGCAGATCACAGGTGGGTATGGGTCAAGTCTATGGTCACCTGTCCTCTGTGGGCCAGTGGGATGGCTCAAGGCCAGACCCACCTGTGCTCTGCAATGTGCATACCCCTCGCACCTAGTGCTCTCAAGGTCTTGCAGTTTGTAGCTCCCAACTGGGTGCCATGTCTCTGCCCAGCAGATCAGATACCACGCATGTTTGATGCTTCCATCTTAGAGACCACATCACTTGAGTTTTTTATCTTTGCCATTCTGATCGTTGTAAGATGCAATCTCAGATTTTTATTTGCATTTCTCTGACGACTAAGGAAATTTAACATTTCTTTAAGTTTTTCTCATCCATTTGATATTCCTTGTTTGTGAATTCTGTTTAGCTGTTTGACACACTTTCAATAGGGCTAATTTGATTGTTTTTATTCATTTTTTGAGTACTCAATATATTGGATATTAGTACTCTTTCAGATGTTGGATTGGTGAATATCTTTCTCAATCTGTTGACTGCTGTTTCAGTCTGTTGATAATGTCCTTTGCATAAGACAAAATTTTCATTTTCAAAAAGTCCCATTTATGTATTATTGATATTACAGCCTCATGTTCTGATCAGGAATTTGTCTCCTGTGTCAGTGAGTTCAAGGCTCTTCCCCACTTTCTCTTCTAATAGATTTAATGTGTCTGATGTTAGATTGAAGTCTTTGATCCACCAGAGCTTGATTTTGTATAAGGTGATATATATGGATCTACTTCAATATTTTTTACATGTAAACATCCAGTTAGACCATCACCATTTTTTGAGGATGCTTTCTTAGTTCAATTGTATGGTTTTGTCTCCTTTGTCAAAAATGAACTGCCCTTAGTTTTGTGGGTTTATTTTTGGGTCTTCAGTCTTAGTCTATTGATCAACCAGTCTCTTTCTGTGCTGGCATCATGCACTTTTTATTACTATTTCTCTGTAATAGACCCTGAAGTCAGGGATAGAGATATCTTTGCTTTCCTTGTTTAGTGTTACACCAAAATATTTTATAGTATTAATGGCTCTTGGGAATGGTGTAATTTCCTTTATTTTTTTCTCAGCTCCTTTTTTCATTTGTGCACAGGAGGGATATTGATTCTTTTCAAATAATCTTATATACAGCCACTTTGATGATGGTGTTTATCAGCCCTAGTTTTCTAGTGGTACTTTGGGGTCACTTATGCATACTATCCTATCATAAGTGAATAAAAATACTTTGACTTTTCCATTTGTGATTTGTATCCCCCTGATCTTCTTTAGCTGTCTTATTGCTCTGGCTAGAACTTTAGGTACTATATTGAAGAGGTATGGTGAGAGTAGACACTCTTGTCTTGTCTTTGATTTTGCTGGATTTGCTTTGAGTTTCTTTTCATTTAATTTGTGGGTTCCTGTGTGTAGCCTTTATTATGTTTATGTATGGGCCCTGTATTCCCCATATCTCTAAAACTTTCATCATGAAGTGGTGTTGGATTTTGTTAAAAGCCTTTTATGCATCTAATGAGATGACTGTGTGGTTTTTTTCTTTCAATTTGGGTATATGGTGAATTACATTGATGTACTTCTGTATGATGAACCATACCTACATCACTGAGATGAAACGTACTTGATCATGGTGGATGATGTATTTGGTGTGTTGGTCAATTTAGTTTGAGGGTATTTTATTGATTATTTTTGTGTCAATTCTCATGAGTGAAATTTGTGTGAAGTTCTCCTTTCTTGAGTCATTCTGTGCTTTAGGTATCATGGTGACAGTAACTTCATAGAATGATTTTGGCAATGCAGCTTCTGTTTCTATTCCATGGAGTCATTTGAGGAGTAGTGGTATTAGCTCTTTTTTGAATGTCAGGTAGAACTCTGCACTAAAATCATCTGGACCTGGGCTTTTTTTGAGGGGGGGGAGAGAATTTTAATGACTGCCTCTATTTCCTTAGGAGTTATCTGACTGTTTAAGCTGTTTACCTGATTTTGATTCAACTTTAGAAAAGTATGCATTTCCTTTAGATTTTCCAGTGATATGGAATACAGGCTTTTGAATTAACACTTCATAATTCTTTGTGTTTTCTTAGTGTTTGCTTTTATGTCTACCTTTTAATTTATGATTTTGTTAATTTGGATACTCCCTCTGCCTTTTAGTTAGTTTGGGTAAGGATTTGTCTATCTTGCTGATTTCACCAAAAAACCAGTTCTTGATATCACTGATTCTTTGTATTGTTTTTGTTTCTAATTCATTGACTTCAGCCCCGAGTTTGATTATTTCAACTCTCCTCCTCCTCTTTGCTGTGTCCGCTTCTTTTTCCTTTAGGGATTTCAGGAGTGCTATTAATTTGCTAATATGGGTTATCTTCCTTCTTTAGGCAGGTGCTTAGTGCAATGAACTTTCCTCTTAGTAAATCTTTCATTGTTTCTGATGGCTTTGGGTATGTTGTGCCTTCAATTTTAATTGTATTTGAGAAAGTCTTTGATTTCTTTATTCCCTCCTGGATCCAGTGCTCATCAACTAGAGAGTCTTACAGATTCCATGGATCTTTTGGGTTTCTACTGTTTCTGTGTTGGGTTCCAGCTGTAATCCATGGTGTTCTGATAAGATGCAAGTGGTCATTTCAATCTTCTTGTATCTGCTGAAGCTTGCTTTGTGAATAAGTATATGGTTGATATTGGAGAAGGTTCAATTGGGGGTGCCAAAGGGAAGGTATATTCTTTTGTTTTTAGGTGACTCATGCCATCTGTTAGTTTTCTTATTTCTTCATTTAGTTTCTGTCTTGAACTGTGCATTGGTGAGAGTGAGTTGTTTAAGTCTCCCAGTATTAATGTATTCAGTTTGGTTTTTGATTAAGATTCATTAATGTTTCTTTTATGAATGTGGGTAAGCTTGCATTTAGTGCATAGATGTTTTGAATTGAGACATCATCTTGGTGCATTTTTCTGTTAATGAGAATGAACTGCCACCCTCATCTCTTTTGATTAACTTTGGTTGAAAATGTATTTTATTAGATATTAGAATGTTCACTCCAGCGTACGTCTTGGGTCTGTTTGCTTGGAAAACCTTTTTCCAGCCCTTTCCTCTGAGGTAATATTTATTTGTTTTGCTGAGATGTGTTTGAAGAGTTGAGGCCATTGATGCTGAATGATATTAATAACCAATAGTTATTAATTCCTGTTATTTTGATGATGCTGGTAGGGCATATGTAAGTGCTTCCTTTCTTTTGGTTTTGTGGATGTGATGTCATTGATTTTTTCCTGATTTTCTTTAGCCTCCTTGAGTTGGAGTTTTCCTTCTAGTATTCTGTAGGGCTTAATTTGTATCTATGTACAGTTTAAACTTTGTGTTTTTCATGAAATGCCCTGTTTGCTCCATTTCTGTTGATTGAAATCTTTGGTGGGTATAGCAGTTGGGTTGGCATCCATGGGCTGCAAGATATCTGTTCAGATTTTCTAGCTTTCAGAGTTTCTGTTGAGAAATCGAGTGTGATTTTGATAGGTATGCCATTGTAAGTTACTTGTTCCCTTGTAGATTTTAATATTATTTATTTGCTCCATAGATTTAGTATTTTACTATTATGCCATGGAAGGATATTATTATCTGTTCCAATCTATGTGGTCTTCTTTAAGCATCTTGTATATTTCTAGGCATTTATTTCTTTAGGTTGGTGAAGATTTCTTCTATGATTTTGTTGAAAAAATTTTGTGGGTTTTGGAGCTGGAAGTCTTCTCCTTCTTCTAATACTATCATTCTTAGGTTTTGTCTTTTCATAGTGTGCCAGATTTCTTGGATGTTTTTGTCATGAAGTTTTTAGATTTAATATTTTCTTTTACTGATGTTTCAATCTCTTCAATTGTACATTCTACATCTGAGACTTTTTTCTTCCATGTCATGCGTTATGTTGGTGGTACATGTATCTGTTGTTCCTGTTCTCTACCTTAGGTATGCCTTCTCCAGATTACCTTTGATTGTGTTTTCTTTATTGATTTTAGTTTCATTTCTAGGTCTTGACCTGTTATACTTATTTCCTTCTCCCTTTTGATTGTATTTTCCTACATTTCTTTATGGGTTTATTCAGTTCCTTCATCTGTTTGAATGTATTTTCCTGTATTTCTTCTCCTCCTTTAAGTTCTTTTCATTTTCATAAGCTCAGATTTGTAGTCATTTTCTTGTGCTTCAGGTGTAACAGTATCTTCTGGGCTTGTTGTGGTAGGGAAGCTGGTTTTATGTGGTGTCACATCACCTTGGGTTTTGTTGATTTTTTTTATTATGCTGACCTTTAGCCATCAGGTTGTCTCTGGTGTTAACAGACCTGGTGTTCACTCTGCTGTTCTTCTCCCAGGTGGGTTTGACAGGCCATGAGTCAGCAGCAGATAGTGCTGTAAGTGAAATGTTCCTTGGCCTGATAGGCCTCCTCATGATGGCGGAAAATGGAGGTTGGTTCCAAGTACTGCTAACATTTGCAGGCTCAGATCTATTACTGAGATTTGTATTTCCGTTGGGTGAGGCAGATGGAATCATCACCAGAGAGGGTTGTAACCTGAATGTTGCTAGGGCCAGACACAGATCTCCTTGGGATGAGAGACAATGTAGCTCTGATCTCAGAAACAGATCACCTCTGCTGGCTCTATTTGCTCTCTGCTCTCTGTGTCCCAGGTGGGTCAAGCAGATGAAGTCAGCATTAGAGAGGGCTTTGTGCTGCCTGTTGCTCACCTGACACGAGCTTTCTCAGGATGTAGGGCAAAGGGGTATGTGTCCTGCAAAGAGCTCTGCTCTGCTGGTTCTGGTGGCTAACTGCTGTCTATGTCTTTGGTGAATCAGAGAGATGGAGCCAGTAGCAAGGAGGGCTCTAAGCTGAGTGTTGCTCAGGCTAGACACAGGCCTCCTTCTGATGTCTGTCAAATTTCTTTTTTAAAAAATATTTATTCATTTGTCATTATGAATACAGTCCTCTGCACCTTCAGGCCAGAAAAGTGCATCAGATCACTTGATGGCTGTGAGCTACAATATGGTTGATAGGCATTGAACTCAGCACTTGTGGAAGAACAGTCAGTGCTCTTAACCTCTGAGCCATCTCTCAGTTCTCTCTCCCATTTCTTCATGAAGGCACTTAGGGCTATGAACTTTCCCTTTAGCATTGCTTTTATGATGTTCTATAAGTTTGTGTATGTTCTTCCTTTATTTTAATATAATTATAGAAGTCTATAATTTCTTTATTTCTTCCATGACTCAGTTGTCATTGAGCCAGGTGTGGTTCAGTTTCCATGAATATGCAGTCTTTTCATTATTTCCGTTGTTGTTGATGTCTACCATTAATCCATGGTGATCTGATAAAGAAGACTGGGTTAATTCAAATTTCTTGTATTAGTTATAGTTTGTATTTTGACTGAATATATGGTTGATTTTGGAGAAGATTTTGTGTGATGCTGAGAGAAAAATAATCTCTTTTGTATTTGGGTGAGACACTGTATAGACATTCATTAGGCCCATATGACTCATGACCTCTGATAGTTTTATTATTTCTCTATTTAGTTTCTGTTTCTTTTTTTAAAAATTATTTGTTTATTATTTGTACAGTATTCTGGCTATGTGTATGCCTGCCAGCCACAAGAGGATACTAGATCTCATTATAGATGGTTATGAGCCACTATGCGGATGCTGGGAATTGAACTCAGGACTGTTGGAAGAACAGACAGTGCTCTTGACCTCTTAACCATCTCTCCAAAATCTTAGTTTCTGCTTCAATGATTTGTCTATTGGTATAAATGGGATATTGAATTCTCCCACTATTGATGTGTGGGGATCAGTGTGATTTAAATTTTAATAATATTTGTTTTACAATTGTGGGTATGCTTGTATTTGGGAGCATTGATGTTCAGGATTGAGATTCTCTCTTGGTGAATTTTTCCTTTTATGAGAATGAAGTGTCCTTTCCCATCTTTTTGTTTATTTTTGGTTGATGTCTACTTTATTAGCTATCACCAAGGTTATTTTAGCTTGCTCCTTGAGTTTGTTTGGAAAACCTTTTCCCATCTCCTTACTTTGGCGTAATTTCTCACTTTGTTGATGGCATATATTTCTTGTATGCATCAGAATGACAGATCCTGTTTAAATATACATTCTTTTGTCCTGCGTCTTTTTATTGAAGACTTGTATCCATTGATGCTGATAGATTTTACTGTCTAATGGTTGTTAATTCCTTCTACTGTGGTGCTGATGGTGATAGTATGTTTATGTGCTTGTCTTCTTTTGGTTTTGGTGTTATGAAGTTATTTCTATCCTCTGTTTTCTTGGATCAAGTCGACCTTGTTGGGTTTGAGTTTTTCTTCTATTATCTTCTGTAGGAAGGCTTTGTGCATAGATATAGTTTAAAGTTTGTTTGGTAATTGAATAGGTGATTTTTCTCCCTCTATCATCATTTAAAGCTTGGCTGGTAATAGTAGTCTGGGATAACAGGTATGGACTCTTAGTTTCTGTGTAACATCTTTCAGGCCCCTTCTGGCTTTCATAGTCTCTGTTGAGAAGTCAGGTTTGAGTCTGATAGGACTGCCTTTATATGCTACTTGGTCTTTTTCCCTTGCTAATTTGAATATTTTCTCTTTGTTCTCTAGATTTAATATTTTGATTATTATGTGGCAATTGGAATTTCTTTTCTGGTCTAGTATACTTGGTATTTTGTAAGCTTCTTGCATGTTTAGGGATTTCTCTTTCTTTAAGTTGGGCAAATTTTTTCTATGGTTTTCTTGATAAATTCTCGTCCTTGGTGTCTAGAATATTTCTTCTATTCCAATTTTTCTTAGATTTCACCTTTTGATGTTGCCCTTTAGTTCTTGGAGGTTTTCTTGTAAGAATTTTTGTATTTAATATTTCTTTGACAGATGTATCACTTTCTTCAATTGTATCTTCCATGCCTGAGATTCTGTCCTTCATCTCTTTTATTCTATTTTTCATGCTTACCCCTGTGACTCCTGTTCTCTTCTTAAAATTTCTCTCTCCAGGATATTTAGATTTGTGCTTTCTTTATTGATTCTCTTTCCATTTTCATGTCTTGAGCCATTTTATTCATTTCCTTCACCTATCAGATTGTATTTTCCTGCAGGTCTTCGATGGCGTCTATTTATTTGATTGTATTTTCCTGTGTTGCTTTGATACTTTATTCATTTATTGTTTAAATGCCTCTATCAACTTCATAAAAAATAGATTTAAAGTCACTTTCTTGTGTTTCAGCTACATTAGGATATCTAGTCTCTCTTTTTTTTGTTGTTCTGTTTTGTTTTGTTCTGGTCAAGCCATATTGACCTGGTTTTGTTGTGCTTCTACACTAGACTTTGCCATCTGGTTGTCCATGGCATTGGCTATGTTTCCAGGACCTGCTGTGTTTCTCAGGCGTTTGTGCTTCATTGATGTTCTGATGGTCTCAAGATAGGTAGTAGAACCATCATATGTATGTTGGGAATCAAATTCTACTATTGCTGAATACCAGCCAGTGCTCTTAACTACTAAGTCCTCTCACTAGCGTCTCTAGAAGATCTTTGAAAAGAATGAGAACCAGTTATTCTCAAGTTATTCTATAATTAGAGAACTTTTTCCAAAGCAGGCATTCCACTAATAACAAAACAAGAAAGATATACAGTAAAGAAGAAAATTATAGATTTGATTTTCTAATGGACATATGCAAATAATTAAAATAAAACACTTTTAATGTATTTTAGAAACACATCAATACATACCAGTTTTTAAAGTATGACAGAATGTGAAGGAGTGAAAGGATAAAGGTGGCTTAGATGTTTAGAATAAAACCGAGAAATAAGCACAGAGTCACTAGAATTAGCTACATCTGCACATTTGATATCACCATAATTCAAAGAGTGGTTTTATATACTGATAGAAAATTGGTTTTTGTTGTTGACATTTGGCATTGAGTTATAAAATGAGGGCCTATATTCTTAGTAACTTTGTATGTAGCTCATTATGCCTTGACCAGGTATAGAATAATATTCATGAAAAGTTATATCAAATGCAAAGAAACCAGATTTTTTGAAAATAAAAACATATACCAAAAGAAAGCATGACACTATTTTGAAATTCCTTTAAGAACACCAGAAAAGTGTATATATTGACACAAAATTTCTATATTAAATATCAAATCTTGTCATTAACACACATAACTGATATAGGAAACACAGTTTTTGGATACTGTTGTAAAATTAATCAACTATTTGAATGAACTAAGTGGAAGAACTCATATATTACGATTTCATCAGCAAACTAAACCAGTAACACAAGAGTAATAGTGTAGAACAAAAAGGTGCAGCATATATTTCCACATGAAAACAGGATGTCTTAGACTCAGTAATGTCTCTCTTTTCCCCTATTTTACATCCTTAGGTTTGGAGATAGGGGTTGAAAAGAAAGAATGGTGAATATAGAAATATATAGAGAAGAGAGAACAATAAGTAGATTGGTGAATCTACTCTTCAACTTATTACCTCAATTGTCACTCAAAAGGTTATTCTTAATTCTCTCATATAGAATGTTGTAGACAGACACAAAATAAGATTAATTCTAGGTATAGTTGTATAGAATTCAAATGTAAGTTTATTCTTCACACACATTATATATAAATATTTCTACTCTAATATAAGGTATTGTACCCATATAACTCAATTATAATACCAGGTTTACTTTCATAATTTGAAAGTGCTAATGCAAACTGTTTAGAACAAATAAGTAATACAAGTTAATTGTTAGCTGATCAAATCATGGTCATATAAATCACTAATCAACTTTTATCACAAGAATATACATTTTAGGTGCAACAGATAAATATGATTGTACAGAAAGATAAGATAGGATAGTTAGATAACATCTTAAAAAAACCTCAGAGACATGCAGACTATGGTACTTAAATTGTTTTTATTATTTTAAAGATTCACTGACAATAAGACAGGTTATCTCCTGGCAACACCCAACCTACCTCAAATAGAATGATGAGCATCAAAGAATTTCCTTATGGAGTTGGCTTCAAATGTGGCAAACAAGCCATTCAGCAAAATGTCCTTATTTCTACCACAGACAGAAATATGCCTTAAAAAAGGGCAAACTTAGATGCAGGAAGAGTTTTCTGCCAAACTCTGCCAGGACAGGGTAAGCAAGTCATCAATAGTTTCTGCCTCACAAATATGTATGTCACATATATTCGGCTGGAAGGCTGAAGAACATGCTCCAACATAATAGAGTTTGGATGACTATTCAAGTAGAAAACTATCTCTGTCCTCTTCACATCTGGAAATCTACAAACATGCACTCCCGATATACTCAGGTAATCAAGTTTATTCCTTTTCAAGTCTCTGATGGAATTGAAGACCAAGTAGCTAAGTTTTACAGTTAAGTTCAGTTGTTTAGGGATGAAGATGTTTTTAGGTTTAGATAGATGTTTTAGGTTGATAATGACAAGATGTGATGGAGATTGATTTACACTCAAAATTTTAGATGCACCATGATAGGAAACATGTTTTCTTCAAGGCTGTCAAATACAAATAGCTAAAACACCAAGAATATAACATTTGTATAATTCTGATTGTGTCATGGTTCTTCTTGCTATAGGTAGTTTAATGTGCATATGTATAATAATATGAATGTATATGTAAAAAATTAAAATATATAATATAAATAAATAAATCAAAAAAAGAAAAAAAAGAAAAAAGCCATAATGGCTACAGAATCCAATTATGCTAAATGATTACCTAAATAAACCCATGGTATCAAAGGGAAAATTGTAACGTTATATTTGATTGCTGAGAGGGTGAAAATCAATCAGCCTTCGAAGATGTTATTTAAGAAACACAGGAGCTAGGATTTAAGAAGGTCTTTCTTCCTAGCATATTTTCTGTCCCTGATGTAATGAAGTGAGTTCTGTTCAGGCCTTAATAATATAATGTAGCACTTAGGGCCAAAGATGATGCCCAAGAGTGATGCACTGGAAGCCAAGATAGAGAAGACTTCCATAGCCACCATGACCTTTCCCTTGGTGCTATGGTAGACAGGGAGGAAGGTGACCCAGACACTGCAAAACACAAGCATGCTAAAAGCCAGAAACTTGGCTTCATTGAATGTGTCAGGCAGATTTCTGGATAAGAAAGCCATAAAGTAGCTCCCCAGGGCCAGGGCTCCCAGATATCCAAGGATGCAGTAGAAGGCAATAGCTGATCCTTTGTTGCAAATGATGATGATGTGTTTATATTCTGAGTGAGCATCTTTATCAATAAAGGGAGGAGAAGTTGCCAGCCAAATTCCACAAAGCACAACTTGGATCATGGTGCAGATGGCAATAATGAAATTAGGGGCTCTTGAGA
Source organism: Acomys minous (assembly GCF_964271855.1). Classification (NCBI taxonomy): domain Eukaryota; kingdom Metazoa; phylum Chordata; class Mammalia; order Rodentia; family Muridae; genus Acomys; species Acomys minous. The sequence continues at coordinate 65,460,483 of NC_140493.1, read as the reverse complement.
TCAGCAACCACCTCCTAACTCTTCCTGGAGCAGTGATCTTGAAGGCTATAAGTACAGTGATAGTTTTGGCCAACACAGTAGAAAGAGCCACACTGAAAAGGAGTCCAAAAATGTTTTGCTGCAGGACACAGGTGGCTGTGTTAGGATGGCCAATGAAGAGGAAGGGACAGAGAAAACAGAGGGTCAGAGTGATGAGCAGGATGTAACTGAGATGCCGGTTATTGGCCTTGACAATAGGAGTGTCTCTGTGTTTCAGAAACACAACAAGAACAACAGCTGTGAGTGAGGAGAAGCCCAGGGACGTGAAGCTGAGTGTCTTCCCCAAGGGCTCATCATAGGCAAGAAATATCACAGTTTTCTGTAAGCATTGGTTCCTCTCTTGGTTTGCATAGTGAGTTTCAGGACACTTCACACACTGATTCATATCTGCCAGAAATGCAGTTGATCATGAATGCATATTCAGGTTTCTCCTTTTACCGGATGCCAGGTGTATCATACTGCACTGTTATTTGAGCCATCTTGTTTTGTGTGTATAAAATATACACTGTTGGAAACCACATCATACCCAGAAAACTTCCTATTCCAGAACCCCATAGCAAGAAAAGCTTTCAATTATCATAGATGGAAAAAAACAAGATATTTCATGACAAAGTCAAATTTAAACAATATCTGTATACAAATATATCCCTACCCAGAGAATACTAGATTAAAGGAAAAGTTCCATAAGACCAAGGGTATGGCCAGAAGAACAGGTATAGGTGACACCAGTCAGAAGAACAGAGACTCCATGCTGCACCAAAGGCCAATTTTGTCACCTGAAGCCTTGCCCCCAACCTGATCACACACTCTCAAGTCAGCTGTCAGAAATTCAGGCCTCAAAGACTTGAAGACCAAAAAAGAAACAAAAGCCAAGGACAATAACACCATGCAATAAATGTAAACTCAGAAATCAGCACTGAGTCATATAATCACCTCAAATCTACATGTTTTAATTGCAGTGTGAGAACACAGTCAACAAATAGCCAAAGCCATAGGGCAGCACGAGGTCCCAACTATCCTAAGATAACAAGACTGCAGTATTTAAGTGCAGGTGAAAGCACAAGAAAATGACCTTAAGAACAACTTCACAAATATGATACAGACTCATAAAGAAGGAAAAAACACTCTCTTAAAGAAATTAAGGAAAGAGAATGAAACAAAATTGGAATGAATCAATATATTCCTTAATGAAAACCATGCCAACAAACACACAACAAACAAATAAACAAGCAGGTGAATGAAACTGTTCCAGGTCTTAAAATGGAAATAGATGCCCTGATAACATAAACTGAATGAATTCTGGAATGAAAAATCTTGGCAAATAAAAAGGAGCTACGTATGCAATCATCAGGAAAAGTTCAAGAGATAGAAGAAAGAATCTCTGAGGTTGATGATACAATGACAGAAGAGTCATTCGTCAAAAAAATGTTAAATCTAAAATTTCTTAACACAACGCCACCCAGGACATTTGGGACATTATGGAATACCAACCCATAAATAATAGGTGTATGAGAGTAACAATAATTCTAGATTGATAATGTTAAAATATATTTGACAAAATCATAGAAGAAAAATTTCCAAACATAAAAAAGGACATGTCTATAAAGGTAGAATTTTACAGAATACCAAACATATAGGACCAGAAATGGAAGACTAAAGGCAAAATAATAACCAAAACACTAACTGTGTAGAAAAAAAAAGAATATTAAAAACAACAAGAGAAAAAGACCAAGCTACATATAATGGAAGATCTATTAGAATTATACTCAACCTTTCAACAGAGACTCTGAACCAGAAGTACCTGGACAGATGTCTTTAAGGCTCTAAGAGTCCACAGATGCCAACATAGACTACTATACCTAGAAAAACTTTCAATCACCATAGACAGAGAACATGAGATATTCATGACAAAGTCAAATTTAAGCAATATCTATGTACAATCCAGCCTTAGAGAAGATAGTAAGAGATACATGCTGACACAAGGAGATTAAGTACATTTCTGAAAACACAAGGAATAAATCGCACACTAACAAAACCCAAAGAAGGTAAACACACACACACATACACACACACATACACACCACCACCACCACCACCACCATCACCAGCAGCAGCAACAGCAGCAGCAGCAGCAGCAGCAGCAGCAGCAGCAGGAACAAGAGAAACACTACCAAAATAACAGGAATTAATCATAATGGGTCATCAACATCCACCATTATCAATGGACAGAATTTCACAATAAAAAACAGGCTAACATAATGGACATGAAAATATTACCCATCCTTCCTCTGCAAGGAAGAAAAAGACCTCAACATCAAAGACAGATGTTACCTCAGAGTAAAGGGTTGGAAAAAAATTTCCAAGAAAATGGACCTAAGATACAGGCCAGTGTTGCTATTCTGATATCTAACAACATAGACTTCAAACAAAATTTAATCAAAGAGATAAAAGACATTTCACACACGTTAAAGGAAAACTTCACCAATATGGTGTCTCAATTCTGAAAATATATTCCACAAATGAAAGGGCACCCACATTTGTAAATGAAACCCTACTAAAGGTTAAAGCACACATTAAGCTTCACACACATTAAATTGGAAGACTGATGTTTCCCATTCTCAGCAATGGGCAGGTCATCTTGACTGATGACTTTCTGAATAGAACACTGAGAACCAGCAGTGGCTCTAACTTTGACAATGGGAAGTCATGACAATGAAAAGTTTCCATAAGGCAAAGGACATCACCAGTAAGAACTAATGATAGCCTGCAGAATGGGGAAAAGGTTTTCACGAACTCCTCAGTCAATAGACGGCAAATATCCAAACTATATGATGAAATAAAGAAAACTAGACATCAGCAAACCAAATAATCCAATTAAAAGTTAGGGTCAGGAACCAGAAAGTGAATAGCTCAGAGACTTAAGGTAGCACCAAACCCTTCTGATAAAAAGCAAATGAAATGATTCTGAATGATATTCTGCTATACTCATAGATAGGAGCCTAGTTCAAACATCATCAGAGAGGCTTCCTTCAGCAGCTGATGGGAGCAGAAGCAGACACTCCCAACCAACATTATGGGGAACTTGGGGAACTGCACATTAGAAGAAGAGGAAATACTAAAGGATCCAGAGGGTTGAGTTCCAGGAGAGCCTGATTCCCAGAATCAACTAAACAGGGCTCATAGGGTCTCACTGAGACTGAAGCCTACATGGTCTGTGTTACACCCTCTCCATACATGCTGTGGTATTTTTAAATTTTGGGTTTTTACAGGATTTTGAATATTGGAAGTGGGGTGGCCCTGACTCTTCTGCCTGCTTTGGACCCCTTTTTCCTCTAGTGGGTTGCCTTGGTGAGCCTTGATATGAGAGTTTGTGCCTAGCCTTAGTGCATCTTATTTGGTTGATATCACTGGGAAGCCTGCCATTTTCTGAAAAGAACCAGAAGTCCAGTGGATTTGGAGAAGAAGAGAGGTAGGTATGGTGACTGGGAGGAGGGGATGATGGGGAGACTATGTTGGTGATATATTTTATAACATAGAGAATTATTATAAAACTAAAGTATAAAAATAAAATCATGATATGATCACAAGAACATGTTTATCAGGACATAAAATGTGAATGTCTAAATAAGAATGTCCTCCTTTTACATCACATATATTTATATTTTGCTTTCCATTTGTGGAACTGTTTGGAAGTAGTGGATTAGTAGTTGTGACTCTTTTGGGACAGTTGTGTCTATGGAAGGGCTTTTAAGGATCTTTCTAGTCACAGTATGTATTTTCTGTCTCCTGTGTTTGCATCAGCATGTGCGCTCTGAACGGTTCCAATCATCATGCTTTATTAGTCAAATTTCCATTGCTGTGAAGAACCATCATGACTAACACAATGTATTAATGAAAAGCTATAACTCACAGGAGTATAGTTCCAGATGAAGCTCTTGGAGAGATGAAGGAATTAAAGGACATAAGAAAGTAGCTGATGTTATATCTGATCTATAAACATGATTATGAGGAGAGAGAGAGAGAGAGAGAGAGAGAGAGAGAGAGAGAGAGAGAGAGAGAGAGAGAGAACAAAGCCACACCTTCTATTTATTCCAAATTCCTCCACTATTGTAGAGCAAGTATTCAGACATTTGAGCATATGGGGTCTGGTTTCATTCAAGGTATCAACATGTACTCTAACTGTACAAAACTGTAAACCAATTAAATGCTTTCTTTTATAAGTTTCTTGGTCAAAGTACTTTGTCATAGCAATAGAAAATAAACTAAGATAAAATGCATTCTGAAATGAAGCATACTTCTCTAGTGGTCTAGAGTGGGTTTCTGTAGGCAGCCATGTCCACATCTACATTGGTTAAAGAATATAAAGCAGGTATGAATTTCAATGTCAAGTTTGTACTATTTCTGTGGGAAGAATGAACATTATATAACCTGCGATTTTCTAACATCTGGAAGGAAGAAGACTATCTTCACTGAAGAGAGCTGGTTTCAGATCACTTACAGATGTTTTCCATATGCTTAGGCATTACAGATGATGGATAGGTGGGGATGCTTTCTGCATGACTGACAATTACCTGTCTCATTGGAAATCTCATTCTCTGGGCAAGGAGTGCAGTCAAAGCAGCAGGCAGCCTTCCCCTCCTTGTGAGTTTTCCTGAATCCAAGATGACAGCTCTCAGTGCATAGAGACCGTGGAATCTGAGAATAAAGTGAGTGATAGCAAATGGTCAGGTATTTAAGGGATTTGCCATAGAATGTTTACAAGCATTATACAATGCTAACATTATAATTGTAACATGTGTGTGAGATGTACAGAGCAATTGTGTCTGGTTCTCTTCTCATTGTATGAGCAAAAGTAAGATATCTGCAAATTTTCTTTCATGCCGTACTAAGAATAGTGTCTAATGATGAGTCATAGAGAATCTATCACCAAAATGAAGCTTTTTCTATGCACAGACATTATTATCTCAGCCAGTCTCAGAGTTATTCTCATGTAGTGGGTTTAGCAATATATGTTCCTTGCTTTTTCTGCAGTTTGAATTCTTTTTATCACAACTGCAGGCTCCTTCCTTATCACCTCCTGATCTCACCCCCTCCATACCCCTATCATGCTATTTTGTTTTGACAGGGGCCTCAAATCATAAGGTCAATGGACCATTGATTAAAACCTTCCAAGCCGGGGTAAAAATAAGTCCTCTGTCAGATGACCTGTGAAAATGATTAAAGTCATTCTGGAAAAGGTATGGTATTATGATATTAAAGAAATCAAAAGCTTGGAAAATAAATAGTTCATCCATAAAAATTAGGTAATAAGACAATTCTTCATATTGGTGGTCATTATGTGTCTATGATTGGGCCCTGTATAAGCAAGCAATGGTCACAGCTTGCTGGCTATAAATTTCAAATTTATATACTGGTGAAAATACTGAGGTGAGATGCAACTCACCTCTGTCAATCCTGTGGCCCACTGTCTCATATGATAAGATAAGGACAATTTTTGGCCCTCTGGAGCATTTGGAGAAAATGTTCCTACTTTCACATTTAGCCCAAGACCTTTTGGGAAATTCCAGAAGTTGATAATGTCATACTCTGCATGTGATTTCCTTTTCCAATCCATGACTACATGGTCCCCAGCATGACTGATGAGTTGTGTGTTCTTTATAAAAGGATGAAGCTAAAAGAAGTACATGTACTTATGTTACACAACCTCGAGAGAAGTATAACAGAGATAGAATCAGGTCTTATTGGTTTTAACCTTGATATGAAAAGCACCTTTAATATAGATATTAATTGCTTTCAACAAATGATACCAAAGGATAATGGGAGCATCACTGTCTTTCTAATATGTTCAAATCAGTTTAACTAAAAAAGGTAGAACCAAACACTCTTAAATCATAAATATATGTGGAGAAAACTCTCAGCATATTTTAAAATATAGTTATATACAATTAAAATTTGAAAATATTTAGCTTCCCTCTGTAAAATGAATGATTTTGTGAGTGATCATTTCCGTAACATAAGCATTTAGAAGAGTTCAGGTGCACTGTGATAATTCTCTGTCTCTCGTCTCTTGTGTAATTGGAATTTTCATATTGAAAAATTTACACTTAAAATATCGTTTGGCCCATTGTAATATAACTCTCTATTGAATTCAACATATTTCTTCTTACAACAAAATAATCTAAAATATGTATGGCCTAATTTGAGTGCATTTATAAACCTGTAGAGTGTCATGTTGCCAATTCAGCTGAAGTGATGTTACCTGCCAGGGGGAGAATGCCATCTCTTTTCCTTTTACTTGAGTTGGAAATTGGACTTGATTGAGAGTCATCTCATGCAGACTGTAGGCCACAGCATACACAGCATTGTACACATTGTAACTCTCCTCACTCATGGCCATGTCAAAGATGTTCCTAGGCAAGAATCCCAAGGAGGCATTAGGCAGACAGTTGTCCACAATTTTACAATCTTTCCTAAAAAATGAGCAGTTGAAGAATGAGTGCCACAATACATGAAGATAAATATCTTCTGGGAATTTGGAAGGATTGGCTGTCTGTATAAAATCTGTAAAATGAATATTTTTCTCATTATGGTGTGAAAAAATAAGGGCCCCATGTAGTGAATCTAATATGAAATATTCATCAAATTTTGAAAGATCCCAGTGTGAGTTCAGGACCCAGACTTTCCATATAAGTAACTTCTGTTTTATATTCACTATTAAGCTTAACAGAGAGTCAGAGTCCCCATAAATAATAATCACATTTGCTGATGAATCCAGGATCTGAACCTGATTTTTCCAGGGTTTGGTAAGATATGAGCCCCTGCTGACTAGGGTCATTTCCACAAATGCTATGCAGATTTCATTTTTATCCATTTTTTTTATCCATTTTATTTCATTTTTATCCATCTTGCTTCTCAAATCTGAGAGAGTCTGGGCACCTTTGCGATCATCTGTGATGAAGAGCCCCACCCAGAACCATTGGAAGCGAAGCATCAAAGATACAATGCCAAGTGTCAGAGATGTGTCCTTAGGGGCCACCTGGTACAGAGAAGAAAACCGTCTTTGTTCACTCAGGGTGCTATCAAAAGACCCAAAAGTAAGCTGTGGAGAAAGAACAATAAAAAAGAACATAGTCACAAAATAAAACTATATTCTACACCAATGGTTTGAAGCTTTTAGGACAATTCTTTGAAAGTAAAAATCTACCTTCCTATGAGTGTTCCAGAAAAGTACAGAAAGCATTCAGAGGTTCAGTAGTGTTCTGTCTACTCTACTTTCCCTTTGCTCTCTATTCTATGCTACATAATATATAGATATACCATCAACTGTCTGGATCATTTTCCTATCCATGAAGAGTGATTATAGTTTCCATTTTTTTCTGTCACAACCACCTAAAATGTCATCAAGTAGGGCTGCCATGAAGTCCTATACCATCACCTCCTCTCACCTGTGGAAACTTGTATAGATCCAGCAGTGTCCCCATGTATTCAGACATTGCCGAAGATGGTCCTGTAAGTACAGCAGCAGAATTGCTCTCTTTTACATATCTGTAGTTAGGAATGGTATGACCATGCCCTGAAAGTGAGGCAAAAAGACTGCTCAGAGTGTTCCTTTGAGCATGTGGAACATTATGTACTTCAAATCCTAGGGATGTGTTGGGTAAAATGTAAGGGTTGCTGTTGATCTTTTCAATCGTAAACATCATGGCCAAAATACATTGGTAGTTCTTCAACTTATACCTGGATAGAAGGTAGAACAATATTTAGGAGGAAGATCTGTACCACAAAGACATAATATATGTGAAAGCTTACTACAATGGCTTTATTAGTTTGAATGCTCCTGCTTTTAAAAATCCATGTTTAACTTTATTTCTAGTATTTTCTGAAATTAGAAGAGCAGTGTTATTTTTCTTTTTTTAAGTTGAATACATTGGTTATTACACAATGTATTGTAATTATACTCCACCAACTTCTCCCAGGTCTTGGTCAAATACCCTCTTATGCAAAGTCTACATTCTTTCTTTCTCTCTGGTATTAGAAAGTTATCTATGTACAATAAGTAAATTAAAAACAAACAGTTCAGAAAAAGAGAAAACAAACAAACAAAGGAACCAAAAAAAAAAAAACAACAAAAAACATAACAAAGAATCAAAGAAAAAATAAACAGAATAAAAAGGGCAAAGAAAATGGACAGGAAACCCAGAGATACATGGAAATGAATGAAGCATCATGTTATTGTATAATTCAAATACTGATTTCTGTATCCCCCATATCTGGTTGCAATTCATGTTCTGAGAACCTCTCTTATGAATATTCTATAATCTCTATTCCCCAATTGTCCCTTAATGTCTCAATAAAGCAGCTTACATCTAATCAGTGAGCAAGGGAGAAAATAGGGCTGGACCTCTTGCCAGCCAGGGAAGGAGGATTTAGATTAGAAAGCAGGGGATTCAGTCAGGAAATTCAGCCACAGCAGGATAGGGGAGCTGGATTATGAAAGCTATAAAGTGCAAGTATCACTGAGAGGAAATAGGATTAGTTTAGAGAGTTCAGAATAAATAACTGCTCAGCTCTTGTCTTGTGAAGCTTATTATTAAACAAATATAAAGAATCACAGTTATTTCTGTGATATCTGGATTTACAGAGGAACTGAGCAGCAAACACTGTTTTATAAAAAAATGGTAATAGGTGCATAGACACATGTGTTCATATACAGAAAATCATAACAAACAAACAAACCATAATATTATACAGTGTTAACTTCCCAAACATTGTTGATTTTGTTATCTTGTTTTCCATCTACTACTTGGCATAGGACTCGCCTTAAGAATAGTCTGTATACCCAAGAAGATTGCCTTGCTGAAGACTAATTCTTGTAATTGCCACTGGGTTAGAGAAGAAAGCTTGTGACAGCTTGGAGAGAGCTCCCCAATTAAAGAAAGAAGCTTGTGTCCACTTCTCCTCTCAGCAGTGGCAAACCATCTATCTTAGACAGGTGCAGGCCCTGCTCAGGCTTCCACAGTGCCTGTGAGTTCATTTGTGTGCCAACCTTGCTATACTTAGAAGGCTCTGCTTCCTTAGTATCTTCCAACTTCTATGGCTCTTACATTTTTTCTACCCTCCTTTTCTGCAGCATTCCCTGAGCCCTAAATGAGTTTTATGGGTATATTCCATTTTGAAGTGAGTGTGATAATGCTGCAAGGAACTTCTCTGATGATGGCTGAGTGAGACAATGATATATGAATATAGAAGAATGCCTGAAGAAGTAATTTTATTTCTATATTACTTTAGAAGAACAATAGTATTTGGATGTCCTGTAGGTCCATGGCCTATCTATTTTCAGGTTCTTGGCAACCCAGCAGTGCTGGGTTCCATCTCATGGAGTAGTCCTTAAATCCAATCAGATATTGCTTGGTTTATCCCACATGCTTTGTGACAATCCTTTATTATTGCACACTGGCATCTTGTAGGCAGGGAACTAATGTTGATTAGAGTACATGTAGCTGGGCTGCTACTTATCTTTCTCCTTTCATAGAATGCAGAGTACCTTCCAGTGCCATGAATACTAGTCCATAGGTGTAAAGGCTTCAGCTCAACTTTTCCATGCTCAGTAAGTCCTATAGTTGTTATCTTCAGCAATGTAGCCTTATCTTTACTTCAGAGTGCAGACTCTTAGAGGACATCCATGTTGGGCTAATGTTCAGTAACAAGTGAGTATATACCATGTGTATATTAGCCTTTTGTTGGTTGTACTGTTGGTCCCAAATAAGTCAGAAGAAACTTAAAGAGAAAAATGCCCCATTTCCCTTAAGGGGTTGGTGTGGGTCGATTTTTGGTTGCTTTCTTGGGCTATAGATGTTATTGTCATTGGGAGTTGGTGATTATTTATTATTGGTCTTATTCATAGTGAAAACAAGGCTAGACTTAGAGATTTCTCTCTTTTCCTTTATCTTTCTTTCTTAGGTATGGAGATAGGGGCTGAAAAGAAAGAAAGCGATATATAGAAATATATAGGGATGACAGGACAAAAAGTAGATTATTGAATCTACTCCTCAAATTATGGCCTTAATTGTTACTCACAAGAAAGGTTATTTCAATTAATTGATATAGAATTTTGTATATTGATACAAAATAAATTTAATTTTCATACATTGAAATAGAATTAAAAATTAATACTCTTCACATATTATATTTCTGCTCTAATATGAGGTTTTGTACCCATATATCTCCATTAATACATGGTTTACTTCCAATACACTGATAGTGCTATTGCAGGCTGTTTAGGGTAATTAGAATAATTAAGTGATACAAGCCAATTGTTAGTTGATCAGCTCATGATCATGTCAAGTGTAGGAATCTACATCGTAGGTTAACAGACAGATATAATTCTATAGATAGATAAGGTTTTAAAAATCTTCAGAGACATACGGAATATGGCATTTAAAGTTGTTTTTATTATTTTAAAGATTCTTTGAAGATAAGACAGTTTACCTCCTGGCAACACCCTTCCTACCTGAGAGAAGATGATGAGCATCGAAGAACCTCCTTATGGAGATGGCTTCAAATTTGTCAAAAGAGCCACTGGACAAAATGTCCTTGTAGCTACCACAGACAGAATTCTACTTAAAATGGAAAAGTTGGATGCATGCAGAATCAACAGCCAAACTCCACCAAGATATTGTAAGGAGGCCTGGATAGTTCCTGCTTCACAAATATGTCTGTCAAATATATTGGGCCAGAAGGCTAGAGATGATGCTACAATGTTAGGGAGATTTCGGGTGTTTGTTCAAGCAGAAAACCGTCTCTTTCATTTTTTCACTTTGGAAGCTGCTAACCTGAACTTCCTGTTTACTCAGGTAATTAAATGTATTCCTTCTCAAGTCTCTGATGGGGCTGAAGACCAGATAGTTTTAAAAGTATGCTTAGTTCTTTAGGAGTAAAGATACTTGTAGACCTATATAAATATTTTAGGTTGATAGATATAAACTTTAATAGAGATTGACTTACATTCAGAATTGTAGTCTCACCAAGACAGGAAAGACGTTTTCTTCATGGTTGCCAAATGCAAATAAGCAAAATGCTATGTATGTAACGTTTATCTAATTCCTGATTGTTTTGTGGTTCTTCTTGCTGTATGTAGTTTACAGCATATATGTGTATTAACATAATGTATAGTTAAAGGTTGGTCTTTTATTAAACTAAAAAGAGGAAGTGTCTGGGAATGCCTTGATTGGGTGGAGCAGTTCCCAATAAAAAGCGGCTTTGCCAATCAGCTGAGCAGAGGGACAGGATGTTGAAAGGAGGAGTTTCCGGAGAAAAAAGCATGAAGAGGATGCTGGACCAGGTGGCTGAAAAAAGAGACTGAGAGAAGAGAATCATGTCCAAGGCTGTAAACTGCCCTCAGCCTGTCGCTAAGGTGAATAGATCCTACACTTCTACCTGAATTGCTATGCCACATGCTGCAATCTTTCATTTATCGGCCCCTGCTGAGAGGATCCTCTGTGCTGCATATTGGATTTTTGAGTTGCTAATATTTGTGTTGGTAAAGAAACAAAGGAGATCAGGCAGAGAGCTATTCCCAGATATTGCATTCTTTTCAGCCTGCCTAGAGGGCCTAGGGAGGAAATGAGTCCATCCAGTTGCTTGTGTGTCTTTGCTATATAATACCTGCCTTGTATGCAATAAAATTGAGCCTTGATCAGGACTGCTTGACTTGGCTCCATATTCACTGTGTCTCTGTTTCTTTTCTTTCACTTGCACTTCCTCTTTTAGTGAACCTATTTGATACATCCTGCAGAACAGGACAGAATTGACTCTGGGGAATAATCAGACTGGCAAAGGATTGGTTTACATGTGGGTTTTAAGGATATTAGGATTAGAATAGCTCAGATTCTGGCCAGCATAGTGCTTGCAGCTTAAAAATAAACCATAAGCTTTATGTCTGTCCTTCAGGAACTATTTGGCTAAAAATTTCTACTGACTTAATAATTTAATGTGTTGGTTAATGTGGGAAGAATAAAAGTTACTCCCACACCAGGAGATGATTTTATGAACAGAACACTGATAGATAGCACTAGCACCAAGGTTAAGAATTAACATATGGGACTTCATGTAATTGAAAAGCTTCTGTTTGGCAAAGGACACCGTCAATAAGATAAAACAGCAGCCTTACAGAATTGGAAAGATTTTCACCACGCTGATCTGACAAGATGCTAATACTCAAAATATATAAGGAACTCAAGAAACTAGATATCAACAAACAAAATAATCTAACTAAATGATGTGGACAGGTCTAAACTGATAATTTTCAAAAGAGGAAAGTCAAATCGCAAAGAAACACTATAAGACTCACCATCCTTAGCCATCAGGAAAATGCAAATCAAAATATCTCTGTGTTTCCAAGTTCTCCTCATCAGAATGATCATGTCAAAAAAACAAAAAACAAACAAAGAAACAAAAAAAAAAAAAAAAAACAAGGGAATTTCTCATGCTCATGTGGAGCAAGGGGAATGTTCCTCCATTTTTGTTGGGAATTCAAACTTGTACAGCCACTATGGAAGTAAGTATGTCAATTCCCTAGAAAACAGGGGATTGAATTACTTCATGTTCCAGCTATACTACTCTTTGAAATATGCCCAAAGGATGCTACATCCTACCACAAGGGCACTTGCTCAACTAGGTTCATAGTGGCTTTATTCATAACAGCTAGAACCTGGAAACAAACTGGATGTCCCTCAACTTGAGAATGGATAAAGAAAATGGAATATATTCATATAGTCATATGTTAAAAATGACATTATGAAAATTCTAGGCAAATGGAGTGAACTAGAAAAAAATCATGTCTAGGAGCCTATTTAAACACAGAAAGACAAACATGATATGTTTGCATGTATAAGTAGATAGCAGTTGGTAAGTAAATGATAATCATGGTAAAATCTGTAGACCCAGAAAAGCTAACTAACAAGGAGGGCTCTTGGGTGGATGCATGCATCTCCCTTGGAAGTGAAAATAGATAGATTTTGTGGATGGACTATGGGAGTGTGATGATGGAAATAGGCTTGGTCACATAGGAGTATGAGAGGGATGGGGGAGAGATGGCTTGAATTGGTAGACGCTTGGAGAGCAATGTGGAAACAGTGCAATAGAAACTTACAGGGTTGTAAAAAGGTGATCTTAGTGAGGAGTCCTAGTTAAGATGCTATGGAGTTTGTAATGAGGCAAATATTCCAGGGTTAGGTCATGGACACCAATGCCACAAAACGTTCCATATACAATTTATCCTATCCTATCCTATCCTATCCTATCCTATCCTATCCTATGTGCTGAGTCAATGGAGAGGCTTAACTTGTGGGAGAGACCAACAAATGACTGGTCAATATGAGGTCCACACCAGAGAAGGAGCCCATGCCTAAGGATGACCAGCAAACAGAGTCTGGATATGCCAGAGACACAGGATAGAAAAAAAATTAATAAAATGATTCCTAATGATATTTTGCTACACTCATAGATCAGTGTCTAGCTCAATTGTCATCAGAGAGATCTCCGCTGACAGCTGATGGAAGCAGATGCAGAGAGCCATAGCCAAACAGGATGAGAGAGCCCAACTTGGAGATCATGGTCAAGTTCCTCTCCTTGGAGCTTTACAAACCATGTGAAGAGATGGAGGAAGAATTATTGGAGCCAGAGGAGTTAAGAACACCAGGAGAACCTGATTCTCAGAATTAAATAAGCAGAGATCATAGGGGCTTACCAAGATAGAAACAGCAACCATGCATTCTACATTTATCTGCATTAGGTCATTTGCATAAATGTTAGGGTTGTTAACTTTTTCTGTGGGACTACTAAGAGTGATGGTGTGGTGGTGATGATTTTGAGTCTTTCACCTGTACCTGAGACCCTTTTCCTCCTACTGGGTTGTCTCACCCACCATTAATATGAGTGTTTGCACCTAGTCTTATTGTAGCTCCTTCTGATGTGTTTGGCTGATATCCCAGAGAGCCCTGCTCTTTTCTGAAGGGAAATGGAGATGTGGATCAGGTGGAGAAGGTAGTGAGGTGAGGAAGCAGTGGTGGAAGGTAGAATGGAGATAGGGCTAAGAGGAGTGGAAGGAGAGAAAGCTGAGATAGGGATGTTGAAAAAATAAGACAAAAAAATCTAAGGAAGCACAGCTATGCTAAGATGTAACAAAATAGAATCAAACAAAACTTATTCTGAAAAGCATACTTCATATTCATTAAAGGAAAAATCCAACAACAGGTTATTACAATCTTAAACATGTACACATGTGTAGGCTCAATTTTTTAAAGAAATATATTTTATTACAAACTTATTAACTGAGAGTACCTCACTTATAACCTGAGCATCCTAAACAATAGGAAAAGGAGGTTAGAGAATACAATAATGAAATTATAAGGATATCAGATCCAAGGAACAATTCTTATGGCATAATCAGCAGGATTTCTTCTGATGGAAGCTGGAGCAACCGGAAGCTAGAACCTCAGCCAGAGCCAGGATCCCTGAAGCCTTCCCTCAAACGGTTCTATTGAGGAGTATCTCAAAGTCGAGCAATGAACAGCCAAAACTATTCCAAGTCTCCAAAGGCCCCGCCTCTTGTTTTTGGCTCACGTTTATATCTCTTCTCAGAATTTGTTCAAGGATGTTTTTCAGCTGGTTAACAACCAATCTCCTCCACGTGGTGGTTCGCCTTCTAAGGGGATAAACATTACCTGCTCTCTCATAAGTCTTTTTCTCATCCCCCACTTGTGATCTAAACAAAAAACATGTTTCTCTCTCTTTCACACATCAAACACATCAGTACCCATCTTCAATAGTGAAACAGTTTCAATTTAAAAGCAGATCAACCCTGCTGTAGAGATGGTGGTGATTTCAATACCTCACTTTCAGCAATAGAAGGGTAATATGAAATAAACTAAATAGAGAAACTCTAAAGTTAGATAAGTCAGTTATATCACTGCCTTTAAAACACCTTTTGCACTTGAAAACCTCTATATTGATGACATGTTTATAGAAAGCATTGTTTGCCAGTTATGCACTCAGGATCCTTCCATGACCAACTTAGATAGAACAGTAATTAAAATTTTTGTTCAAAATATGAACATTCTGTCTCAGAACCCTTCTTTTTTAATAACCAATGGACTATGATGCTTGAAATCCTGAACAGGCAAATTTAACACAAAACATATTAATTTAAAACCGTTTTTATATCTATAGAAACAAGGTGATGTAAATAAGGACTCCTTTATATTTACTACACACTAAGTACACAGAAAGGCAAAACTATATACGACAGTGGGTCTCAGTGATCATACAGTCTTAGAGCTTTGCATTTTGATGTTCTGAGAACCAAGACACAAACATACTATGGGAAACTCAAAAGAGATTCATATCCTCCATGAAGTGTATTATATATGAATTTTCAGCAAAAGTTCTTTACAAACTGTGTTGTCTTACTAGTTATATTTATAAAGTATTTTTGGCACTTAAGAGAATCTAAAAAGATATATCTAAAAGAGTATTCAGTATACTTATTTGGATATTCCAGAATTTCTCTGTAGACCATACTTGCCTGGAGAACATAGGTCTATAAAATCATATCTACCTGTCAAACACGGCACTATGCAAAATGTCCTCATTTCTACCACAGACAGAATTCTTCCTAAAAGTGGGCAAGCTTGGATGCAGGCAATCAATAGCCAAACTCAGCCAAGACTGGGTAAAGAAGCCCTCAATATTTCCTTCCTCACAAATATTTGTGGTGCAGATATATTGGGCCCAAGAGTTGCTGATGATGCTCCAATGTTGTAGAGAACTTTGGATGACTGCTTAGGCAGCAAACCATCTCTGTCATCTTCTCTTTGGGGGAAGTTACTAAGCTGGACTCTGTGTATACTCAGATAATTAATTTATTCATTCTCAAGCCTCTGATGGAGTTGAAGACCTGATAGTTTAGTTTGACAATTAAGCTTAGTTGCTTAAGGGTTAAGATGTTTTATTAGAGATCAATGTATAAGTTGATAATGATGAGATGCTAGATATTATTAATTTTACATTCAGAATGTTAGACTCACCAAGATAGGAAAGATGTTTTCTTCAAGGCTGCCAGATACAAATAATCAAAACATATGAATATAACATATACGTAATTCCTGATTTTTATGGTCATTTTGCTATATGTAGTGTATTGTATATATGTATTATAATATGAATGCATATTTTTAAAATATTTAATAAAAATTGTAAAATTGTTCACTTTATAACACAAAGAAAAGAAAAGAAAACCATAGGTCTGTGTCTCAGAAATGCCTGGATTAAAAGCGTGAGCCACCATGATGCCCAGCAAGATACTTTGTTTTGATGGCATATGTTTTGTTATAAGATGTACAATTAGTATGATTAACGTTGAAGGGAACATTTTTTAAATTCTATAATTTAATTAGTATGCATTTCACTTAGTATTAATTACCATCTTCTACATCACAAACAGATATTGATGTCATGATGATAAATGAACATAAACAGTTGTGGTGATTATGACAATGCAAAACTTAAAGAAATTACTGAAAATATTTTTTAGAACAAAACAGCAAAGATGCCATTCTTGAAAAATATAGTTTTGATAACTAATAAATATACATTGTACAACTCATTTATGTTATATTATATCTTCAACATGAAATACCATAAATATTGAAAATAAACCATTCATTATTAAATGTTTTTAAATAACCAGTAAGCAGATATTTATGTCCTTTAATTTGATAAATGGAAAAAAAGGAAAAATCATCAAAAAGAAGAAATCTTTAAAGTCAGACTTTTCATATTCTTCTACTATTTAAATCTTTTAATGTTATTAATATACAAATACACACATGGCTGCTAAAATGCCACTTGAGCAAACAAGTCAACCATATTTTTAATTTGGTGTGAAAGAAAACCTCTCCCAAACACAGTAAGAGAAACTGTCATTATTGCTTTGCAGGGAAGTTAACCACCATGCTTAACGATCCCATAGTATGCATACATGTACTCCTCTAAATTAATCTCCTTTAGTCAGGATATACTTTGTATATCCTGAACTTATCAACTATTTCTTTATCATCTTCCTAATTTTGACAAGAAAGTAAAATCCTAATATAAAATTAGAACAAACAAATTTAGTGCCATATAAGTTAATGCTAGCTGCACAACTTAAGATCTTTTGATGCTAGGGCAATTAAGATGGGTACCTTATGCAGATACTATTAGAAGATGAGGATAGTTAACTGAAGTAAGACAGACAGATCAATTCCTCTTTCAAATTACATATACATTCCTTTCTATATAAGTGATAAACATTATGAAGAGTATGAAATCATAAGTGAACCTTGAAGAGTATATACTTGCAGGTGCCCCACATTCTATGAAATGTGTATTTGGAAATGTGTTGTCTTTATCAAATATGTTACTTGTTTATAGTTTATATAGTTGGAAGTTAATTTTAGTTTTATCTCTTACTTCAAAAGATATTAAATCTTACACAGCCCTCTCTTCTTGTACATGGTAGACAAGCAAGCCACACTGAGCTCATGTAATTACAAGGGTGATCTTTGTAGAAATAGGCCACCACCTGAAGAGGGACTCAAGCTGATGCACAGTAGTGCCGAACTGCTGAGATTAGAAAGCACAAGAGGAGATACCATCTGCTGTAAAGAAGAACATTTTTTTTGTAGCATGCAAGGTGTAAACATCTGGTAGACCATACGGACTTGCAATCCTACTTGAAGTAAGCAATGATCCCTATGTCCAGCTGACTCTTCCAGAGAATGTTTTGTTTAGATACCTATTTTTAAATTTCCCATGCTGCCTTCAGGATGTCCATTTGAGACTAAGCCTATTACAATATCTTTAAAGTCTAAAGACATCTCAACTTAAACTTTTTTCTCTTCCACTGTTGAATTGCTTACTTTTTCCACAGCCACCTTTTAGCAGACACAGTAATGCCACATTGACAATAATCCATTCTCAATCTTATGTTTATTATAGGTGATTTTCTGCCCATTGTCTTCAGCCACTCCTGAAAATGTATTTCCATGTTCCCTCTTGAGTTCAGACCTGAGTACCATGTGCACTTCTTATTTTCAGATACTTATTGTGTGGTTACCTACAGCTATGGATATACCTGACTTCCTTTAAAAACTAACATGCATGAATGTTTCTCTTTGGCAGGACCTAGGAAACTCAAACAGACTTGCCTTACACTTTGTTTTAATCTTGCACTGTTTAGAATGCCTAGAAACATCTTTCGGAGACCTCATCACAAAGAATGTGTGTTCAGAAACACACTCACATACAAACAAATACACATTGGGGATCTATATCTATTTATCTATCTCTAAAATGTTGCAGACAGATAAACATGGTGAGTTACAGAGAATACAAAAATTGAAATTCAGATAAAATAATCTGAGAGAGATGAATGTATTTCTATAGCAGAGAGTACTTCTCATGTCTAATTCTGGCATTCCTGTCCCTAAATTATCATCAGCAAACACATATTATTTGTCACTCCAGTCTCACAGAAGGAAATCTGTGGTCACTAACCTCAGTAGCATTATCTCTTTACACAAGAGCACATCTAGACTTAAGAATTCCTTCAAATACTGTATCTATCTTCTATTATATAATATTTTCCTCACATAGCTAACACTGAAAACATGCAAACCCTGTGGAATTATAGGCATGGCTGAGAATATAGGGAAATTTCCATTGTCTACCGTGGAAAAGAAAATGAATAAAAACTCCAAACCTTCTTTACCCATAAAAGTACCAGAAGAGTCACTAAGAAGACAGCACTGCAGAAAGATCTAGGAATGGAAGAAAGGAAACGGCTTAGTGGGGTATCGACTTGGAATAATGATCTTTGAAGGTGTACTTTCCCCACGGCATATGAATGTCAAAAGTTGAAAAGGAATAAATGCATAAATGACTTACTCAACCATAATATCTCTGTTAAATGTAATCATGTTCCCGTGAGTTGTTTTGTGTGGATAGACAGCAAAAGCAGGGAAAAATCCAGCGATCACCACATCTCCTTTACCATATAAATGGTAGTCTATTCTGACTAAGCACTCGCTGCTGCTGTAGGAGCACAGACGAATTGGAAGCTGCAGAAGGCAGGAGATAAAAATGGAAGAGAACAGCATATTAACAAAGTATCTACCATCTGTAAGCATGATAAGGTGAAGTCTTCAGGGTCCAGAACATATATTCAAGGCTCATCTGTGTGCACATTTCTTTATAAGTTTATTGGTGAATGAAGTTTCCTCTTGATTCATCAATGCCAGTTGTTTCTGACATGCTATTTACCCCCTGTGGAGTTGTCTAACACTTTTTTTCCCACAGGCATTGAATCTGAGGCCTTGTATTCAGAATAACACAATTTATGGATTAAACATATATTTATTCTCTTCCCCAGGCATAGGCAGTATGTTCTCACCCAAGACTACAGAGATCTAGTCTCATGACACATGACACGAAATCCTTAGTGGATTTGTCCACAAATGTGAACCAAGAAACAACTCATTGAAAAGCCATTCATGATGATACAAACATGTGACACTAGATGATGTCATGGTAGACTAAAGGGAACAGGGCCAAAAAGACCCATACCAGACCTGACCAAATCTTAAAGCAGACACCATTAACTGTAGAATTGGAGGCTATCAATCCCAGTTTTGATTTCCCATGTCTCTGCGAGTCATAGAATATTCTTTTTCCATAGATGCATGCCTGATTTCCAAAATTATGTCTATGCCCCACTATAAACTGTTTATGTCTCTTTCTGATAAAGCACACAGTTCTGCTCAATTCATTTCCTTATGATCTGTTTGATGTAATTGCAGAAATCAGGTTTCTTATTTGAATGTGAACTTTGACTTTATATAATATTCTTTTATCCACCATGAATAACTGAGTTGACATTTTGTCATGATACCCCCAAGTGCTAGAACACTGTGTCTTCCCACAATTTATTCATATCTGAGATCATAGTGTCATTAAGAAATATAATACCATAGAAATATATCCACATTTTTCTCTCCAAAAAACTGAGTAAATCTTTCTGGGTAGAAGGACTCAATTCCTAAAGGCACAGAGATGAGTTACGTTAGGGACTCTACCAAATTAGGCACTATAGCCATGACATATGTTGATGCAAAAGTGCTCAGAGTGGAAACTATGAGTGTCAATCATTGTGTAATAATGGCTTTTCTTTGACAGTAATGAATCAATATTCCTGGGCTAGAAAAGAGGCAAGTTTCATTATCATATCTGTCCTACACTAGCTTAAAACTCTGGGTGCAGAAGTCCCTCTTCTCAGCCTACCTCCACTTTCTGGGGACTGCATGGCTTGAGAGGATGATACTGCCCTTAAATTTTTAAAAATTTTTTTGTTAATCTTTGCCATTCTGACTGAGGTAAAACAAATTACCTAACTTCTTTCGATTTGCATTTCCCTAGTAGATAAATATGATGATCTTTTTGAGGGATTTCTTAGTTCTTTTTTTATAACTCTTCATACAAGTCCCCAACCTACAAGAGAGTATCTTGAATGACAGTGTGTTTATGAATTTTTTTCTGTGTATTTATTATTGATACATACAAAACATTTACTTGTGCAAGTTGATTCTCTATTTGCCCAAATTGCTGAATTAATTAATCATTTCTGCAGAATTTCTAGAATTTCTAGTTTGTGTTAATGTAATTCTATAATCTACAAATAGTGATAGTTTGAATTGTTCTTGCTCTCTTTCTATCCCTTTAATTTTCTTTTCTTGTCTAACTGCTGCAGCTAGTGCTTTAAACACATTATTGAAGTGGGCATAGTGTGCATCCTTGCCTTGATCCCGACTTCAGTGGCTGTGCTTTATGCTCTTTTCAATTTGGGATGAGTTTGTCTGTGGGGTTTCTGTATTATCCTGAATTGTGCTGAGGTATGTTTCCTCCAATATTATGTTCTCTAGGACTTTTATTATGAAGGCATGTTGGCTTTTGTCTAAGAATGTTCTCTTTAAAATAATTTATGCATTTATTTACTTATTTTTTCATTCCACTTACATCCTGATTATAGCAACTGCACTCTTCTCCAGGTTCCACCCTCCCTCCCTCTTCCCCAACCATCCTACCCCAGCTCATCAACTCATATCCGCACTGAGCATGTCCTTTCCTTCTGTGGCCTGCTGATGTAGCCCGACCAAGTGGGAATGATTTTTAAAAAGCAGGCAGCAAAGTCCATGTCAGAAACAGACTGCACTCCCTTTACTGTGATCCTCATATAAAGCCTGAGCTGCCCTTTGGCTACATTTGTTAGGGAATCTAGGTCCAATCTATACATGGTACTTGGTTGATGCTTCAGTCTTTGCAATCGCCTCGGGGCCCTAGTTACTTGGATTTGTTGGCTTTCTTGTGGGTCTCCTGTAACCTCCAGGTATTTCTATTTATCCCTCCCTTCACTTCCCCACAAAACTCCCTATACTTTACCCAATGTTTGGTTGTTAGTCTCAGCATCTGTCTCTATCTGCTGCTGGGTGGACATATATGCTAGGCTTCTGTCTATGAGCATATCAGAATGCTGTTAATAGTGTGAGGGGTTGGCTTTCTCCCATGCACTGGGTCTCAGCTTAGTCCAGGCACTGGATGGACATTCCCTCAATCTCTGGTCTTTATTTATCCCTGCACCTATTGTAGATAGGGTACATTTTGCATCAAAAATTGTGTGGGAGGGTTGGTATTCCTCTCCCTCTATTAGAAATCTTGTCTAGTTAGAGGATTTCATCTTCAGTATCCTGGACCCCTGCTACTAGGAATCTCAGTTACAGTAACCCCCATATCCTCTCAGGAGCCAAACCTGTCTTAGTTCTCCAGCTTGTGATCAGAGATGACCCTGCCTATGGTTTCCCTTCTCTTTGTAGGCCTTCTGTCCTCTGATATCTTCTCTCTCCAGTTCTGTTATCCACCTTTATTTCTGTCTGAACGCCCACTCACACTTTGTTCCCTATATTCAACTACTTCTGCTGTCTGTCCTATTTCCCCTTCACATTGACATTCATGCATTGTTCCTTAGGCCCTTTTTGTTACTTAGCTTCTTTGGGTCTATGACTTGTAGTATGGTTATCATGAACTATATGGCTAATTCTGCTTATGACTATATACCATGTCTGACTTTCTGGGTCTAGGTCGCCTCACACTGAATGATCTTTTATAGTTCCACCCATTTGAATTCCAGAAGTGGTTGACTTAGGAACTTTCAGCACCACTCTGCATGCAGTTCCAGAGGTGGCAGCCATTGGGGACTACCAGCAGTATTGAGGCCTGTCCTTGATCTTTGCATGCCAGTCCTCAGTCTCCACCTTTATCTGCAATTGCTGAGAAACCTCTCACTGGGGACTATCAGCAGAGATGAGGACTCCCCTGTGTCCTCTCTGCATGATAATGATGGCCCCAGCTCTGTCTGCAGCTACAGAGGCAGCATTCATAGGAGATTGCCAACAACTGTGAGATCTCTCTCTCAAATTCCATGTACTGTCTTCAGGGTCCAGATCTGCCTGCTAACCCAGAGGTGGCAGCTATCAGGGACTTCCTTGGCAGTACCCAACAGGGATTAACTACCAGAAGCACATCATGTCGATTCCTATGGCCCAACTCTACGTACAATTGCAAGGCATCAGCCACCAAGGACTACCAGGGATCTTCAAGTGTGCCACCACCAGGGAAAACTAGATGGCTAAAGAATAGCATAGGAACACACTCAAAAAATCCCAGGGAAATACGGATTCGTCAGAACCCAGATATCCTACTAAAACAAGGCTGGATCATATAACATATGTGAGCCCATGCAAAACAACTTTTAAAACTTCAAATCTCTAAAAGTAATAGAAGAAGGTATCAGAAGATGGAAAGATTGTCCTTTTCCATGGATGAGAACAATCAACATAGTAAAACTGGCCATGTTACCAAAAGAAATCTATAGATTCAATGCAATTCCCATCAAATAGCTACACAACATTTTACAGACGTTGAACGATCAATTCTCAACTTCATATAGAAAAACAAACAACCAAGAGTAGCTAAAACATTTCTTTACAATACAATATCTTGTGAAGGAATCTCTACCCCAGATCTCAAGCTGTGCTATACAACAACAGTAATAAAATCACCATGGTACTGGAATAGAAATATGCTGCTTGGTAATGGGAATCAAATAAAAAACCCAAAAATAAATCCTCACACCTATAGAAACTTGAGTTTTTACAGAAAATAAAAATGCATACCATGGAAAATACATAGGATCTTCAACAAATGGTGCTGGTCTAACTGAATGTCTACATATTAAAATATGCAAAAATTACCCATATTTATCACCCTGCACAAAACTAAAGGCCCAGTGTATTAAAAACCTCAACATTAAAAACAGATCGACTAAATCTGTTAGAAGAAAAATTGTGAACAAACCTTGATATTTTTTCACAGGAGACAACTTCCTGGAGAGAACACAAACAGGTCAGGCTCTAAGGTCACAATTAATAAATGGGACATCATGAAACTGAAAATCTTCTGTAAAGCAAAGGCCATTGTCAACAGAAAGAAAACAAGAGCCTACATACTAAAAAAAGATCTTCACCAATCCTACATCTGACAAATAATATCCAAGATATATAAAGAACTCAAGAAATTAAACACCACCAATACAAGTAACATAATTAAGAAATGAGGTTCAGAGTTGAACAGAGAATTCTCAACAGAGGAGTATTGAATGGTTGAGAAAAAAAGAAATGTTCAATCTCCTTAGTCATCAGGAAAATGCTAATCAAAATGGCTCTGAGATTCCATCTTTCACTCGTCAGAATGGCTAAGTTCAAAAATTCAAGTGACAGTATATGGTGCTGAGGATGTGTAGAAAGAGGAAGAACACTCCTCCACTGCGTGTGGGAGTGCAAACTTGGGCAGCCACTTGAGAAATCAATCTGGCACTTTCTCAGAAAATTGGGAGTAATGCTATCTCAAGACCCACCTATGACACTTCTTGGCAAACATCCAAAAGATGGTCCACCACACAAGAAGGAAATTTACTCAACTTTGTTGATGGCAGCCTTAATTATAATTGCCAGAATCTTGAAACTACCTAGATGTCCTTCATTTGAAGAGTGGAAAAAGAAACTGGTACATTTATAAAATGTAATACTACTCAGTTAATAAAAAAGAAAGGAAATCTTGAAACTCGAGGCAAGTAGGTGGAACTACAAATTATCATCTTGAGTACGGTACCCAGACTCAGAAGATATGCATGGCGTACATTCACTTATAAGTGGATATTAATCAAACATTGATTTCCTCTGAGAGTCTCCACTCACAGGTGATTGGTACAGATGCTGCGACTCTCTACTGAACTACAGGTGAGAGTGGTATGGAAGAATGGAGAGATAGAGGATCTGGAGAGTCTAGGAGCCCCACAAGAAGACTGTCAAGACTTGCAGATCTGGGAGTGGGGTGCTGCAGAAACTGCTGTACCAACCAAGATCAATGCATGTAGGAAATCTAGTTCATCTTTTCAAATATAGCCAATGGACAGCTCATTCTCCATGGTTGTGGTGAGAGTGGGGACTGCCTCTGACATGAACTCTGGTGGCCCCAATTTGAGCACTTCCCCTTGTTGGGGAGGCCTGGTGCCACTCAGAAGAAGTAGAAGCAAGTTATCTTGATGAGACCTGATAAGCTATGATCTTGGGTGTATGAAGGTGGTATCCTTCTGTCACAGGTCTAGGGGAAGGGAAAAGGGTAAAGTGGGAGGGGGAGCAGGAAGTGAAGACATAAAATTCAGGATATAATCTAAATAAATTATTAAAAATAATAATTACAAGTAGGTTAATGAAAGTCAGGGAGTTATTAGTGTGAGTTGAAACTGAGGACTCCAGGGTGGTAACCATTGTACAGCTACTTTATTTAACAAACATAAGAGTAAGTTTTGCTCCATTAAACCTCTCATGGAACATTTTGTATTTTCCTAAGTTAGCACTGAACATAGACACTTGGCTGCCATGTTTATTTAAGAATTATTCAGATTAAACAATATATGGAATCAAATTTAATGGATCACAACAGATGATATAATAAATAAAAAATAAGATCCAACATTTCGTGCTTTTACCTCATATATACATATTCATTTGCTATTTGTATTACATTTTTAAAATCTTAAAAGTTTCATTAAATATATTATCTCTTGGGAAGATCAAAAATGGCAGTGCCAACTATGCACTGTGTCTGAGCAGCAGGATGGAGCCTAGAGATAGGATGGGAGCTAGAGACCAAAAGACCTGGAGAGCCCTAGGTGAGAGATATGGATGTGGTGCAGAGGACAGGTGGGTCTGGCCTTGGGCCATCCAACTGGTCCAGGGAGGATGGGTGCTCAGTCCCCATAGACTGGCTGCATACCAGACTGTCAGCTGTAGCTGTGCTCTATATCTTGGACTGCATATCTGAGCCTCAACTGTGGGTGATGAAACACCAGTATTTAGATCTTCTGGCTCAATGGGGAACCCAGTAGAATGTGTGAATTAGACCAAGACAACACACCTGCAGTCCTGTGTCTGTACTAAATGCTAGCACTGAGACATGGGTGGTACCTGCACTCTCTCTGTCTCAACTGTGAGTTGCAGAATACTACTCTTAGTATTGGCTAGCCCAGGGGGCAGGACAGTGTGTGTATGTGATAGACTTGAGTTCAGATCACCCTGTCAGTTCAAAGAGGACCACAGGGCCCACCTAGTGGCTCACATAGCTTCAGAGAGATTGTCCTATAGGGCATAGCTCCCACTCTCTCTCTCTGTTGAACTGAATCTAGGTCCTGTGGCAGGAGCAAGGATGGGCAGGAAGAAGTTCAGGCCAGTGGACAGCTTCCACACTGTCTGAAAGACTGAAGCTAAGTCCCATGGCTGGATCTAGAGAAAGAAAAGGCAAGTCTGAGAAAGAATGGACAAAAGTTTAAGACAGGTAGCAGCTCCGCACTCTCTGGCATACTAATCTGAGGTACCGGGGCCCCTGTGGTCAAGTGGAGGATCTCTAAATTCCAGCCAAAGGCAGATATTACCTTCATTATCTCAGACTGAACTTTGGGCTGCAGAGCACCATCACCAGCCTCTGTTGGCCCAGCAGGGAGGCCAGGGTGTGAGGCAAAGTCCCTGGAGCTGAAATAAGTCACCTGCCTGATCCACTAAAGGATAACCTGATCCCCACCAGTGAGGATTATAGCACTATAGACACTCACCAACGAACTACTTTCAATGACCAGTGAAGGACACCAAAACTACATCCCAACATCAGAATCAGCAACACAGCTAAAGGCCATCATAAAAACACAAACAACAGAACCAAAACAATATGACATCTCCAGAACTCAATTATACCAAATAATTAAACCCTGGGACAGCAAACACAACTGAAGCACAATAAATGATGTGAAATCCATAGTAATGAAGACAATAATGAAGGAAATAAACAAAATCCCTAAAGAAATATAGGAAGATGTGGACAGACAGGTTGAAGACCTTAGAGAGGCCCTGACAGAAGCCTAAAGAGTGGAAATGAAGAAATCACCAGAAGAAATTCAGGAAAATGTGAACAGTCAGATGAAGAAAATCACTAAAACAGTTCAAGACCTGAAGATGATAAAAGCACAGACAGAAGAAAGCTGGGAAGAAGAGAAATTATAGTAGAAACCAGGAAATGTTGAGGTAAGCTTCACTAACAAAATTCAAAAAATGGAAGAAAGAATCTCAGGTCCAGAAGATACAATAGAAGAATTTAGTGCAACCATCAAAGAAAGTGTTATGTATCAAAAATTCTTGATACACGACATCCAAAAAATCAAGGAAACCATGAAAGATGAAATCTAAGGATATAGGAATAGAGGAAAAAAGAAGAATCCCTGCTCCAGCCCAGAAAATATCTTCAGCAAATTCATAGAAGAAAATATTCCCAACTTAAAGAAAGAGATGCATATAAACATAAAAGAGTTCTATAGAACTCCATATAAAATAGACCAAAAATAAATTAATCCCATTATTTAATAATCAAAACACAAAATGTATAGAACAAAGAAAAAATATACAGACAGCAAAGGAAAAATGCCAAATCACAAAACTATGAGAATTTTACTAGACTTCTCAGCAGAGACTATACAATCCCGAAGGGCCTGGGTAGAGGTCCTGCCAACCCTATGAAATCACAGATGCCAGGCCAGACTACTATACCCAGTGAAACCTTCAATTACCATTGATGGAGAATACAAGATGACAAAACAAATTCAAACAGTTCTGATCCACAAATCTGGCCCTACAGAAGTTACTAGAAGGAACACTCCAACACAAAATGACAAACTACAACCAAGATAACACAGGAAATAGATAAACTCACAGTAGCAAAACAACCACACACTCTACCGCAACCAACATCAATATGATGGGACTTAACAGTCACTGGCCATTCATATCTGTCATCCTCAATGGTCTCAATTATCTAATAAAAAGACATAGACTAACAGAATGGAAGCATAAACAAGATGCAACATTCTTCTGCATTCAAGAAATGCATCTCATCCACACTGATAAACATTACCTCAGGGACAAAGGCTGGAGAAAGGTATTCTAAGCCAACAGACACAAGAAGCAAGCTGGTGTATCCATTTTAATACATAATAAAATAGACTTTCAGTTGAAATGAATCAAAAGAGATGAGGAAGGGAATTTCATACTCATCAAGGAAAATTTCAACCACGATGACATTGCAGTTCTGAGCAGTTATACGCACAACGCAAGGGCATCCACATTCCTTTTTCTTTTTCTTTTTTCTTCTTTTTTCCACATTTGTAAAAGAAATATTAACAAAGCTTAAGTCACACATTGATATGAACACATTAATAGTGGGAGACTTCAACACCCCACTTTCATCAAAAGATAGGTCAATGAAACAGAAACTCAACTGAGAAATAGTAAGGCTAACCAATGTCATAAATCAAATGGACCTAACAGATACCTACAGAATTTTTACCCAAACAAAATATTATAACTTCCTCTCAGCACCTCAGAGAACCTTCTCCAAATTTGTCCATATAGTAGGTCACAAAGTGAGCCTCAATAGGTACCAGAAGATTGAAATAATACCTTGTATTCTATCCAATCACCATGGTCTAAAGCTAGACTTCAATAACAACAGAAATAGCAAAAAAAAAAAAAAAAAAAAAACCCTATACACATGGAAACTGAAAACTCTCTACTCAACAATTGGATCAGTGAAGAAATAAAGAAATTAATGACTTCTTAAAATTCAATAAAAATGAGGGTAAAATGTATCCAAATTTGTGGTAAACATTGAAAGCAGTGCTAAGAAGAAAATTTATAACACTAAGAGATTCATAAAGATAGTCTAAATATTTCATATAGGCAACTTAAAGATATACCTGGAAGCCCTAGAGAAAAAGAACCAGAAACACCAAAGAAAAGTAGATGGCTGGAAATAATGAAACTCATGGCTGAAATCAATAAATTGGAAACAAACAGAACAATTCAAGAATCAATATAACCAAGAGCTGGTTCTTTGAGTAAATCAACAAGATAGATGATCTCTTTGCCAAATTAATTAAAAGCAGAGAGACACTATACAAATAAACAGAATCAGAAATGAAAAGGAAGAGAAAACAACAGACACTGAAGAAATACAAAGAATCATTATGTCCTACTTCAAAAGCTTATAGTCCACAAAATTTGAAAAACTGAGGGAAATGGGCATTTTCTTGATGGAAACCATCAAAGTTTGGGACAGTATCAGATAAAGAAATTAAAAAGTCCTGTTTCTCCTAGAGTAATAGGAACAGTCATCTAAAGTCTCCAAATCAAACAAACAAACAAACATAGATGCCCAGGCCCAGATGGTTTCAGTGCAGAAATCTACCAGACCTTCAAAGAAGACCTAATACCAATACTCTTCAAACTAGTCCATAAAATAGAAATGGATGGAACATTACCAAATTTATTCTATGATGACACAGTCATACTAAGACCTAAATCACAGAAAACCCCAACAGAGAAAGAAAATTTCAGACCTATTTTTCTTAAGAATATTGACACAAAAATACTCAATAAATACTCGCAAACCAAATCCAAGAACACATCAAAGATATCACTCACCATGACCAAGAAGGCTTCATCCCAGGCATGCAGGGATGGTTCAATATATGGAAATCCATCAACGTTATCCACGACAAAATGAAAGAAAAAACACATGAACATCTCCTTAGATGCCAAGAAAGCATTTCTCAAAATCCAACACCCATTAAAGTGTAAAGACTTGGAGTATCAGGGATACAAGGCATGTACAAAAACATAATAAAAGATATATACAACAAGCCAATAGCTATAATAAAATAAAATGGAGAGAAACTCAAGGATATTCCACTAAAATCAGGGTCTAAAAAAGCTGCTCATTCTCTCAATATCTCTTCAAAATAGTACTTGATATTTTAGTAGAGCAATAAGACAATAAAAGGAGATCAAGTGTATCCACATTGAAGAGGAGGAAGTCAGATTATCACTGTTTGCAGATGATATGATAGTGTACCTAAGTGACACTCAAAATTCCACCAGACAACTCCTCTAGCTAATAAACAACTTCAGCAAAATGGCTGGATACAAAATTAACTCAAGGATCGGGAGAATAAACATAATAAAAATGACCATCTTACCAAAAGCAATTTACAGAATCATTGCAATCCCTATCAAAATACCTACACAATTTTAAATACATTGAAAGAACTATTCTCAAATTCATATGGAAAAACAAAAAAAACCCAGAACAGCTAAAAAATTATGTACAATAAAAGATCTCCCAGAGGAATCACTTTACCTGATCTCAAGCTGTACTATATAGCAACAGTAATTAAAACAATAGGGTCTTGGCATAACAATAGGCTGGTTGATCAATGGAATCGAATCAAAGACCCTGAAATGAATCTACACACATATGGTCATTTGATTTTTGAGAAGAAGCCAAATATATTCAACGGAAAAAGGATAGTATCTTCAACAAATGGTGCTGGTCTAACTAGATGTCTACAAGAAGAAGAACGCAATTAGACCCATATATATAACTATGCACAAAACTCAAGTCCAGGTGGAAGAAAGACCTCAACATAAAACCAGATACATTAAATTGTTTAGAAGAAAAAGGGGCAAAGAGCGTTGAACCGATTGGCACTGGAGACAACTTCCTGAACAGAAACCCAATAGTGAAGGACTTAAGGTCAACAATTAATAAATGGGACCTTGTGAGGTTGAGAAGCTTCTGTAAGGCAGAAGACGCTGTCAACAACAACAACAACAACAACAACAAAAAAGCAACAGCCTACAGATCAGGACATGTTCTTCACCAACCCTACAGCTGACAAAGGTCTAATATCCAAAATATATAAAGACCTCAAGAAACTAAATACCATCACCAAACCAAATAACTCGATTAAGTTATGGGGTACAGAACTAAACAGAGAATTCTCAACAGATGAATATAGAATGCCTAAGAAATGCTTAAAGAAATGCTCAATGTCCTTAGTCATTAGAGAAATGAAACTCAAAATGACTCTGAGATTCCATCTTACATCTGTCAGAATGGCTAAAATAAAAAACAAATGTGACAGGACATGTTGCTGAGCATGTGGAGAAAGGAGAATACTCCTTCATTGCTAGTGGGAGTGCAAACTTGTACATCCACTTTGAAAATCAATCTGGCTAATCTGGTACTTTCTCAGAAAACTGGGAATAGAGCTACCTCAAGACCTAGCTATACCACTCCTCAGAATACACCCAAAAGATCCTCCACCACACAAGGACATTTGCTTAACCTTGTTCATAGCAGCCTTCTTTGTAATAGCCAGAATCTGGAAGCAACCTGGATGTCCCTCAGTCGATAAATGGATGAAGAAACTGTGGTACATTTACACTGTGTACTACTACTCAGCTATTAAAAACAAGGAAATCTTGAAATTTGCAGGCAAGTGGATGGAACTAAAAACGATAATCCTGAGTGAGTTAACTCAGACCCAGAAAGATACAGATGGTATATACTGGCCCATAACTGGACACTAGCCCCAGAGGTATGTCCTCTGAGAGTCTTCATTTAGCAGGATATTGGGACAGATGCTGAGAATTCCTACTGGATCCCTAGGCGATAGAGGCATAGGAGAATGGGGAAATATTAGGACCCATAGGGTCCAGAAACCCTACAAGAAGACCATCAAGGATGGCAGATTGGGACCTAGTGGGGTCTGCTCAAACTACTGTACCAACCAAGCAGAATGCAGGTGATAAACATAGGCTCCCTATTCAGATCTAGCCAATAGACAGCACATTCTCCTCAGTTGTGTGGAGAGTGGGACTAATTCTGACATGAACTCTGGTGCCCCTGTTTGAGCACTTCCACCTTGGTGGGGAGGCCTGGTGGCACACAGAGGAAGGGTAAGTAGGCTATCCAGATGAGATCTGATAAGCCATGTTCATATAGTAGGTGAGGAGATTCCCTTCTGTCACATGCCTAGTGGAAGATTACATGGTGAAAGAGTGAGGGAGGAAGTAATGGGAAGATACAAGCAAGGGAATAACAATAGAGATGTAATCTGAATGAATTACTTAGATAAAATTAAATATATATATTATCTCTTATATTGTAAATATATACAGTGTTGTATTTAACTAAATGATAAAACAGATAGATATTTAAAACTCCCTTGTATATAATTCATAAATGATTGAAACCACAGATCAAAGATGAAACTAAACAAATACAATTATTGGGTCCATACTTTTGTTACACCTATTTGAATTCAGAGGAAAAGCACAGGGTAGTCTATATGTAAATAATGGATTTGACCTCAACGTGGAAAAGAATGATACTATTAGAAGGAATATGGAATGGAACAGAAGGTCTTTCTGCTAAGCTAAACATGCAGAAGTAAGAAATTCTGAATTTTCATAGATTCTAGTTTCAACAGTGTATGTCTTGTATCTATGTGTGTAGAAGTGTTTGTTGTGTGTGTGTGTGTGTGTGTGTGTGTGTGTGTGTGTGTTTGTGTGACACAGATATCTTTACACAAAAAGTTAGGTCAGGCATTATTTGAGAAGTGCATAGGTCTACAGGAATTATGGATGGAATAGCTTGTGAAGCTAGTGGGAAGAAAATGTCAGTATACTCTTATACTGGCAATTCAGATTCTACACTGCAATGAAGAAAAGATTATTCTGAAATTAGTATAAGAAGAGTTTACACATAAAAGTTACAGTTGTTTCCCAATTAGTCACTTCTAAGATATTCAGCATAAGTATTCCTTACAGATATTACTTGAATGGAAATGAACATAAAACCATACTGAAAAGCAAAGGTGAAGTACAAGAAATGGGTTATCACATTTTATTGATCTGTGAGAACTGAGGCTCTAGGATGGAGATCATGTGTTAGAACTAAAATATTTAACACTTTATTACTAATAATGTAGGAGTTGGTTGAGGGATAAGTCTCATTTAATATTTAAAATGATACACAAAGGTAATGAGTTTCTTTTGATAGTGTTGAACTTTTAAAAATCAACATTTAAAGTGTACATGAGCTGCTATTTTGTGAGTAGCTGGATGGTTTTTGGTACAACAGGACTCGAGAATTTTTTGGATTTCACATGATTATTGGTTCTCCAAAACTAGAAACATAGACTTTTGGTAGATATTCTTTATTTGTCACCGGTGTGCCATATTTCACTGGGTGTATGTTTTGAGGTTCTCAAATGTCCCAGACAAGTGGCTACCTCTGCTTCATATAGACCTGGTAGTACAATGCTCACCATGTAGTCA
The DNA here is from genome assembly GCF_964271855.1 of Acomys minous. Lineage (NCBI taxonomy): Eukaryota > Metazoa > Chordata > Mammalia > Rodentia > Muridae > Acomys > Acomys minous. The sequence goes on along the minus strand of NC_140493.1, from coordinate 65,427,508 downwards.
TGAGACATTTTGTAAGCCCCTTCTGAATCAATAATTTATATTTCACTGTGCATAATCTAAGAAAAATCTACTGACATAATTTCTATTGGTGTACACATAAACAGATATATAAGATAGTACTGAAACAAAACTTTCACTGAACAGCCTCTGCTCAGGGATTTTAATATCCGTAAACCTGAATGATGTCATGGAACCAGAGACAGAACTATTATCAAATATATTTATCAACTCATGTTTACCACATGGACTGTGGACCTCAGATGACAAGTTCCAGGAAAGATTCCTCCAGGAATGAGGAAAGGCCTAAGGGCAAAAAAGGAATCATGAATGTGCACGTAAACTTTCCATTGCCCAGAAAAATAAAGAAGATAGGAACACCTGGGTGCCCATTTGTTAGGCTGATATGCATGACACTTCACAGTCCACAACACTGAAGCTTATAATAGGAAAAGGATGTTCACTTTGATTTTGTTCTACTTGCTTCTGCACACTCCACTTCTTATGATGAGTTTCACTCCTTTCAGGTGCTTTTGGAGAATGAAGAATGAAGTAAAGGACAGAGAGTTAATGGAAGCGTGTTTTTTCTACCTTCTTGCAGTGCAATGGTCTGTGGAGAAAGACTATTTTAGCCACATTCTGGATACACTGTACGTGCTTTTTAAATTTTCATGTAGATGTCATCACAAGTATTTCTGGAGAGGTCTGAATATGAGAAACAGAACAATGCTTTTAAGGTTGTCTTTTTCTTCCAATGTGCACACAAAGAAACAACATCAAATTCTTTCGTAAACTCAATGCTATTTTATGAATTTTTTTAGCCCATAAAGTATTTTGTTTCTTCCAGTTAGCCTCCTGATTTCAAGGCCAGAAAGTGAGTGAACAAAACTATCTCTACCACGATAACAAAGATTAACCCTCTTGTTGGCAGTTTCCATTGCCCAATACCCAGTGCTTTATTATCAAAAGATACCTCGTATTATTTCAACAAGTTTCATCCTGAGAAGGTAAAATTAAATGGCCATAGAGTGTGTTTCTGTCTTTGTGTAACTATCAGTTCCTGTGTGGGGGCACCTAATCTTTGGAGCACACCTAGGTACAGAAAGCTTTCACATAGATGTTCATTTACTCTCTAAAATTACCTTGATGTGGTCACTCTATCACTTTTGAACCTGCACCAAAAATGTAAGTAGGATTTCTGTCCAATGTGAACTTTAAACATGTCCTTATATCTCCATCTTAACTTGTATAGGTACAAAACCATTGGCTTTTAAGTATTACCTAGTCCAGTTCTTTATTTTTTATTAACATAAAGAAGGAATGTTTAGTTTATAAATTTTATGTTTGAAAATTGAGGTTATCTCTAATAGTGGTGCTCATTTACTTTCTTTGTCATCTGACTGGGTTACATTTGTAGCATGTGTAGGTAGTTGACAGTACTTGAGAACATGATTAGAGGAGTTTTCTAGTAGGTCATCCCTTCAATTTTTAAAATTTATGTACATTATGATGGGCAGAACTGGGCCCAGATATGCTCAATCTATGGCACCAAAGAAGAACAATACATGCAGTAAACATTGAACCCCTACCCAGATCTAGCCAATGGACAGGTCATTTCCCTGATGAGTGAAGAGAGGGGACTGACTTTCATATGAACTCTGGTGATCCATACTTGACCATGTCCCCTTGATGTGAAGGCTCAGTGGCACTCAGGGGAAGGATAGCAGGCTACTAAGAATAGACTTTATACCCTATGATTACATAAAGGGGAGGAGGTCCCCCTCAGTCACAGTCATAAGGGAGGGGAATAGCGTAAAAGTGGGACGGAGGAATAGGAGGATACAAGGGATGGGATAATAATTGAGATGTAATATGAAAGAATGAATAAATAATAACAATAAGAAAAAGAAATAAAGTCTGAGTTGTTCATTTTCTGACACTTCTATCAGATTTGCCAATTATGTTTCTCTTTCAGTAATTTTACTGAGTATAATTGTATATTTTATCATGTGGTTACTGTATACATTTTGGCTTTATGGATATCTGATAGTTGTTTTTAAGAACATCACCTCATACTACTAGGCTACCCTGACAGCTTGAGTAACTGGTGCTTCTAATGGTTACCATTCATAATTTAGTGTTTAAGTAACACTAATTCTAGTCTCAAATTTCTAAGTGGAACATTAATTATATTTAAATCTGAATGAATCATTCAGAATGAAGGAGTATGTCTGATGTTTGTTGTTTAGATGATATGAAATGACTAGAAAGAGACAGGAGAGATTATTCTTCCCATAAAGAGAAACCAAAATAATCATATATTCCAACTTAATTTTTGCCCTTTGTTATTAAAACGATATCATAAAGATTTCCCATATGCATTTACATTCTATTTTACAAACATGTAATATTGGCGCCAACAGATCTCACTGCAATTTCTAGATGTTCCTTATTCTCAGTAAGATGCTAGTGCTCTGCTATTATAACTGGAAGTGTAGTCAAAATATGTTTTAGCACAAAGAAAGAATGCTTAGATTGTAAATCTGTTTGAGAAGGCAGGGTATCATTAATAGTGGTGACTCCTTCCTTTGTCAGTTGACTGAGTAACATTTGTTGCATATAGTGCTTGAGAACAGAAATAGATAAGTTTTCTAGTAGCTCATCTCTGCAGTTCTTTAAGAAATATGTGACTTCTTTTTATATCTAAGCTGTTTCTTCTACACATTTATCACAGTTACTACTTACATTTCTCATTTAGTAATTTTACTAAGTATAATTGCATATTTTACCATGTGGATACTCTACACATTTTTTTGCTTTGTGGATTCCTGACTGTTGTTTCCAAGCACAGCAAGCACTTTATACTACTAGGCTACTCTGGTAGCTGAAGTAATTGACGCTGTTTATGTTTAGTATGCAAGAGTTAGTGTTTGTGTCACACAAGCTCTAGTATCAACTTTCTAATGTGTTTTACTGAAATTTCCAAAGGCAATTTTTCTGTGCTGTAATAAAGGGTATTCTAAGAGGAACTACTTGTATAGACAAAGATAACTCACAGGTACAATTTCTAAATGGAAATGTAATTATATTTAAATATGAGTGAATCATTCTGAGTGAAGGATTATATTTGATGCTTATTGTTCAGATGATAGGAAATAATTAGGAAGAGACAGGAGTGATTTTTCCCATAAAGCGAATAAAAACACCTCAATTTAATTTTTGCCCTTGTCATAAAAAATCATTGTTTTGGTTACATCCAGACATATACAAGCATACATCATTTGTAAATAATATATTTGTTTATGTATTTTACCCACTGATCATTTCCCACTCCCTCCTCTATTCCTGGTCCTATGCTCTCTCAGTCTACTCTGTCTGCATTCCCTGTTATTCAAGGAGGGGAGCCCCCTACCGAATCACCTCAACTCTATATTCACATCAGGATTCAGTGTGTACTCTTTCCATGTGGCCTTTAAAGAAGCCCCACCAAGGGAAAGAGAGTAAAAAAAAAACAGGCAACAGAGTCCATGTCAGAGACAGTCCCAGCTCCCCTTATTAGGGGACCCACACTAAGCCTGAATTACACATCACCTATATCTGTGTAGTGGTCCTAGGGCCATTTGGTTGGTGATTGAGTCTCCCCAACCCCTCTGGGCCCTATAAAATTGACCGTTGATTTTCTTGTGTAGTTCATGTTAGTTCTTCATTCTTTTTACTTCTCCCACTTTCTCCAAGACTCCGAACACTTTGTCTCATATTTGGTTTTGATTCTTAGCATCTGTTTTGATTCACTGATGTCTGGAACCCTCAGGGAACATCTATGCCAGGCTCCTGTCTGAAAGCACAGCAGAGTATCTATAATAGTGTCAGAGGTTGTCTCTCTCCTGTGTTCTGAGTCTCAGTTTGGGCCAGGCATTGCTTGGACATTCCCTAAATCTCTGCTCTATTTTTATCCCTTCGTATCTTGTAGGAAAGGTAAATTTTGAGTCACAGCTCTTGTGGTTTGATTGGTACTCCCCTTCCCCCATTAGGAGTTCTGTCTAGTTAGAAGGTGTCCTCTCATCTGAGTCACCACCATATTATCCCAGAACCATCTTGTTTATCCATCTTGTCAGTGAGATATCTCCACACATGCCTTATTCTTACTGTTCAGGCCCTCTGACCTGCTGCATCAGCTCTCCCCAGGTGTGATAACCACCCTCATTTCTATCTGAGCTCTCTCTCCTACTTTGTTCCATATCTTCAACTTCTCCTGCTGTCTATTATATTCCCTTTCTGAGGTAGAATAAAGCATCCTCTCTGGGTTCCTCTTTCTTACTCATTTTCTTTGGGTCAGTAAATTCTAGTATTTTTATCCTGTACTATATAGCTAAGTAAGTACATCCATGTGTGTTTTTGTTAGTCTGGTTTATCACACTCAGCAGATGTTTTCTAGTTTACTTGCCTGAAAAATTCATGATTTTCTTTGTTTTGTATGTGAGTAGTATTTCATTGTTTACTCTCCATTCTTTGTTTGAGTGACATCATTTATTTCTGGATTCTAGCTATTATGAATAAAACCGTTATGAACATAATTGAGCAAGTGTCCTAGTGTATATTTCCAGTTATGGTATAGCTATGTCTGAAGGTTAAGCTTTTATAAGTTTTCTCATAAAGTAACAGATTGATTTCCAAAGTCAGACATATATCGATTTAAATATGCATCTCCTGTGTGTGAATTTATTTGAAAATAAACCAGTAAAAAGATGTTCTGCCTGAAAAATAAACTAAAAAGAAAAGCAACAATATGAAGATGGATAGAGGAGAATATGATAAATAGATATCCAATTTATTATGATGAATTGTTAGTACTGGTACAAGGTTGCCCCAGAAACACTCCCAGGCACTCATCAGTCATTCTTTCCCTACCTTAGCCAATTCAGTTAATTCCATATGGAAGTACCAGTAACTCAGAGGCTCAAACATCATGTGTAATTTTCATATTTCTCTATAATTAATAAATGAATGCATTATCAGTTTTACAGTATGGTCAAAGCCTGTGTCCTTGGCTTTATCTTCTGAGCAAGTACTCAATAACCACAGATGGAAATTCTTTTCATGGAGTATACATGTTTTGTCTAAATGAACTCACATGAAATATATAGGTGTTCCAAGATTCCATATTTTTATGTTTGCAAACCTTATTACATGGGATAATTGTTTGAAACATAGGGATAAAGACAATATCTTCAAGTACAGGATAGTCATTGTATTGAATGCCAATGATGATGTGTATACTTCTGTACATAATAAATATTGTACCATTTTACAGAACACCAGCTGAAAGTCAGTTTCCTCTGGTCTTGGCTTTTTCCTTGGATGAAATAAACAGAAACCTGATCTTCTACCAAATATGTCTTTAGTATTTTGAGTACCATATTTTATAAATGTGTCAGAAGTAAAAGATCTCATTCATGTTTCCTGTCCAACTGATATGTTTCTTCCTAATTATGTCTGTTCCAAAGTAGTCAGTTGTACAGTAATTCTTATAAGACCAAACTGGGAATCATCTGTACTATATCACATATTCACATACAGTCGTGAACCTCAGCAGGTGAATGCTTGTGGGGTTAAAATTTAATTAATTTGTGCCTCCATTGGTGGCTTTGATAAGATGCAAAAACGGTGTAAAGAGGAGACTGGTCTTACTGGCCTTATGTCGGTCTATGTAATTCAATGGTATTATTCAGATACTTGATGGGGATCTGAAATTTCTTTGTGTGAAATGGGGATAAGAGGAGAAGTAATAGTTAAGGGAGATTTCTAGAGGTTTTTACAGATAAAATGTGCTTACAAGTTCTTAATAGTACATGCTTCCTCATGCTGTTCCATGTGTCCTAGGTTCTCCATCTTACTTATGGGCCTTTCCATCCTCTCCTGAATGACTGTGTACAATTTTCCTATATTTATCAGATGGCCCATGAGGATACATCTCTCCCCATGGCCCTTGTCGCCTTCTTATGTTATTTAAACTGCAACTGAGTAGGGCTGGCCATCTCTGACAATGAACAGGGTACACAATTTCTCTCAGATTTGAAAAGAGAAATGGAAAAGGATACAGTCTGCTTTGCCTTTGTGAACATGATCCCAGTGAACATGGAGGTATACATGTCAAGAGCTGAAGTGTATTACAACCAAATCAACACATCATCCACAAATGTTGTCATCCTTTACAGTGACACAGACAGTACTCTTGCTGTGGCCTTTAGAATGTGGGAATTTCTATGTATACAAAGAACATGGGTCACCACCTCACAGTGGGATGTTCCTACAAGTAAGAGAGATCTCACATTTGACCCATTCCATGGGACTCTTGCTTTTGCACAGCACCATGGCAAGATTTCAGGTTTTAAAAATTTAGTCCAGACATTTAACTCTCTCAAATACTCAGTTAAATATCTGGCAAGACTGAAGTGGATGAAGTTTAACTGTGAAGCCTCAGCATCTCACTGTAAGACAATGAAGAACTGCTCATCCAGTGCCTCATTGGAATGGCTAATGGCACAGACTTTTGACATGGCCTTCAGGGATAGCAGTTATGACATATACAATGCTGCATATGTTTTGGCCCATATCATTCAGGAGATGCTGTAGAAAATCACCCAATTGACAATGAGAAAAGCATGATCATAGCTGCTCAAAGGTAATGTTTCTTCTATTGGATTATATATGATTTTATCAATGTCATAGTTTTTAAGAGTCTCTCAGATGATTAATTGAGTGAAGTAGGAAATGTTTCCCCCAAACCTAGGTTTCTAAATGTTTTTATGCTGACACAATAAATCAAGAGCTTTGTACAGAATTTAATACAAAGGTATAGGAATGAAAGACACCTTTTATCAGTGAGAATAAGTGACTCTGTAACAGAGCAACTGAATATAACCATACCTGTTGTAATACTGGAGAGATAATTAGTCCCTTCTCATTAATTGTCACCATGATGAAGAGATGAGTGCTTGTTCTTTAATTCTGAAAATTGAGGTAATAAGCTTAGGGGATTGTTTTCTCAATTGATTCTCCCCAAATGTAGTCTGTTCTCTTTCCTCAAAGGCTTAGTGTAATTACACAGGAAGAGTTATGTAAATCAGTTTATTAACACACACACACACACACACACACACACACGACACATTCAATCTCATTTGTTTGAATATATTTCTCACTGTATTTGTGTTTCTTTGTGTGTTTCTGCGTGTCTGTGTGTATATCTGTGTTTATGTGTGTGTGTGCACAGATATGTGTGCACTTGCATGAGTGTGTGTGTTTTTGTCTATCTGACTATCTGTCTGTTTGTAGAAGTGAGCATAAATTGTCTGTGTTTCAATGCCCTTGTTTCTGTTTGTTTCTGTTTTTGTGTATGTTTCTGATTGTATTGGTCAGTGCATGTGTCTGTGTTTTCTGTAAACTGGATTGCACATATGTATATCTCTTGCTGTGTGTGTGTGTATTTCTGTCAGTCTCTCCTTTGATATTGTGAGCATAAATTTGATTTTGTTTCAATGTCTCTCTTTGTGAATGTTTGTATCTCGTTATTTCTCCCTGTGTGTATTTGTCTGTGCATGTGTGTGTCTATGTATTTGTTTGGTATAATTCTGTACTAGTGTGTCTGTTTGGGTGTATATGTCTGTCTATGCTTGTATTCTCAGATGTGTCCATGTACGTTAATGTGTGTGTAAACAAATATGAGGCTACATTATATGAGTATCTCTATATCGATGTGGGTCTCTCTGTGTGCAGATGCATGTGTGTGTGTGTGTGTGTGCTGCACATCTATGTTTGATGTATATGTTCTTTTCTATGCTTTTGTTTCTTAGTTTCCTTGCAGTGAACTAATATTCTACAAACATTATTACAAATTAATATATCATTTTGATTTCCTTGATAATTTCTACCTGATACCTTCAATAAAATTGCTTTTCAGATAAAATCATTATATGTTTTCTCCTGTCAAGGAAGGGCATATGCATTATATAATACTTTCTGTTTTTCAGATGCACTCCTTGATGAGAAAGACCCATTTCACTAGTCCTAATGGAGACAAAGTGACCACGAACCAGAAAGAAAAACTTCAGAAAAAGTATGACATTTTCTACATTTGGAATCTCCCACCTGATGTGGAACTTAAGGTGAAGATAGGAAAGTTTAGCCTAGATTTTTCACATGGTCAACAGCTGCATTTATCTGAAGACATGCTAGAGTGGGCCACAGGAAGTCGATAGGTGGGTTTAAAAAATTGTACTGATTTCCATCACATACAAGTAAACACTATGTGTTTAGTTGGTCCATTTATGCTTTTTTATAAATTAGTGAAATGAAATAAATTGTCACATAAGGAATCTACTTCTAGTCTCCTATGTTACGTTTCTTATTTTCACTATTTTTAAAAATTACCTTTTATTAGTCCTTTGAGGATTTCATGCAATAGTTACAGTGTATATTACTATAAAAGAGCTGTGTTTTTTATTTTTAATATGAATATGAAACAACTTTTGACCACTCATTTATAAAATTTCCAGTAAAGTGAGCAATAGACTCATGGTGCCATTCTTATTACCATATAGTGATTTCCTCACTTATTATGAATCTGTGATAAAAAAGTTAAAGAGACTGAGACTAAGTGTAATGATGTATTAAATTAAAAATCCAAAGGCATTAGAAAACAAACTCATCATTTCTTTTAGTTTTAATTATTTTTTATTTAAATTTTTTTTGTCCCTCATGTCCTTCCAGGCCCACCCACTCTCCTCCTTCCCCCTATGCCCCTTCCCTAGTCCTCAGAGAGCAAAACCCTTCTCCCCTACTCACTGACCCCTGCCTATCAAGTATCATAAGGACTGCTTGCATACTCTTCCTCTGTGATTTGATAAGGTACCCCATGAGTAGGAAGTCATCAAAGAGAAGGCAACAGTTTTATTTTATATATTTGCTTAAGCCTTCTGACAAAGAATATCTAAATTGTCAACCCTATTAATCACAAATTAATAATGTTGTGATACATATTAAATATTCTATGACTTATTACTTTGTCTTTTATTTCTTTTTTATATGTTATGGGTTTTCTGTCTGGATACATGTCCATGCAACACTGGTTCATGTGGTGTATATGGACGTTAGAAGAGTGATGCAGATTCCCAGGAATGTGAGACAGCTTTGATTTCCAAACTGGGTGCAAGAAATCACTTGTTATTCACAGTTTGTCCATGCCTCAGCTCTGAATTATGCCATGTAAAGAAACAGTTCACTACAGTATCCTTGCTTGGTCCTCTTAATTGTTCTATAGTTCATTCAAATTAATGAAGCGGTATCGAGTTTCCTTCTCTGTGTTTGGAGGTACTGGCAGTAATAGATTTTTGCTGTGCAGAAATTTGTGAAAAAAAAGTTCCATCATAGCTCCAGGGTATGTTATAGGAATGAATTCTGTCTAAATGAAGTGGTTTTTTTTAAAAGGTATTCTATTCCAACTACACAAACACAAAGTTGTTTAAATTTTAAAGATATTAAGTCCAGGAATTCAGGTTGCTCATGTACTCTGGCACTTGCAGTTAATAGTCCTTCTCAGATTGATAAGGGAACCATTGTTATGTAAAGGAACACAGGATCTGAAGTTTAGCTACTGAAATACATATGTATTAAAAGGCAGCCATGAAATATCATGTGTGTTCTAAACACAACTTGATTGAGTATTACAAAAACATGCACCAGAATAATACTCAATAATAAAAAAAATATAGAACCATTGTTCTAATTCCAGATATGCATATGAGGATACATGCAGAAACAAACAAATTTAAAATGATGATATCAAATCTACCTAGCTCAAAATGTTACAGTCATAGTCTTAAATGAGAGTATGTTCAATGATATGCTAAATACGTAATTCAAAGAATGATTATTAGAATGCTCTATGAAAAGTGAAGAGACATAAATTACCTTGGGAAGGATAAGAGGGATCACAAAAACTAACATAAAATAAGTCACTGAAAAACCATAAGAAAAAGGAATTCCATGAAAGTACAAAATAATAAAAATATTCAAACAGAAAATATGTAAAGAAAAAACAAAATAAATGAAATAAAATTCTAAATAAAAAATCTCAGCAAGACAATAAGTCAAGATAAAGACAGGATGGCAAAGCTTGAATATTAGGCATACGTATTAGAAAATTCAGACTATAACATAAATCAAACAAAACATAAGAGTCAAAATATAGGAGACTTGAGGGGTCCAGAGTCACAAGGGAAAAGAAGGACACACTCAACTCATGAACACTGTATCCAGTATAATGTAATCATAAATTTCAAATGAGACGTGTGTCCATCGAGATACAACAGTCGTTTATATAACAAACATTTAAAATCAGTAAATGAACAAACCTTGCCATATTTAACTTAAAATTTATTTTGTAACAAAGACATAAAGTTGAAGGTTGAAGTACAGAAGACTCTGTCATAGCAAGTTCCCAGCTGTATATTAGTCAATGTCACTATGGACGTTCTTACAGGAGGAGAGTAATAGTGATGTATTTCAAACTTTTAGCAGCCAACCACAGTAACTAAAACAGAAAAGTTATTCCTCATAATAGAAAGTTACAGAGCAGAGTCCAATAATAGACACAGTCACAGGAATTTATGAGCACAGAAAAATTACCATGAATGATGTTAGTTGAACCACTTCACATGATGAATGCAAGGATCAAAGGAACACATAGAAAGCACTAAGCTCCAGAGAAAAGCAAATATTAGAAAACTATCAAATACTACAATATCAACAAGTAGACAATATTCACCAAATAATCTACAATAATAATTTATTGTTAATGATCAAATTCTCTAATAAAAATCCATAGACAACAGGATTGGTTCAATAAGACAACAACAACACCCCAAAAATATTTTGTTACTTCCATGGGAAAAATGTTATTTTTAACCTGAATGGAATCCTTCTATAAAAATGTGGGTGATACATCATTACAAAATGGAAACAAACAAACAAAATCCATGAAAACATTCACTTTTATGGACATAGATGGAATATTTCTTAAATAAACACCTATGAAGACAGTTCAACAACACACCAAAATGTTTGTTCTCTACACCCAAGTGTGTTTCACTCAATACATGCAATCATGATTAAAAAATGCAGTTAAGTGAGATAAGTCATGTAAATACACTCTAAGATGGAATTATATGATTATATAAAAATATTCATAAATTTATTATTAAGTCCATTATCTATTCAGAGTTGAAAAAGAAACATGTCAGAATACAAAGAACAGGTAATATCTTGACAGAATAGTTTTTTTATGGCAAGCAGACTGAAAGCATTGTACTAGATGGAGGGAAAAATATTTTTATAAATTCAATTAAACTAAGAATGAAGCCAGGTATGTGTGGTGCATGTTTTAAAACAAACAGTTTGTTTGCAGATTTAGAAAATTCTCTGTTCATATTGACCAGTTTGGCCTAGATAGCTAATCCAAGGCAGGCAGTGTGACATAGAGACCACGCCTTAAAATATTGAACAGAACTAGGGCAGCAATATGCACTGTCTCCACTCTTCTTCAAAATGGTCATTAAAATCTTACCAAGTGCCTAGCCAGAGATTTTGATAGATACTGGGACTTCCTATTGGTACTCTAGAGATAAGGATGAGTGGGGAAATAGAAGGACCCAGGGAGTCCTAGAAACCTACAAGAAGATAATTAAGGCTGGCAGATCTGGACCCAGGTGAATCAGCTAAAAATACTGTACAAACAAAGGACAATGAATGTATTAAACCTAGAACCCCTATCAAGATCTAGCCAATGGACACCACAATCTCCACAACTGTGTGGATAGCAGGGACTGACTCAGACATGAACTCTGGTATCCCCTACTTGACTACTTCCTCTTGGTGGAGAGACCTGTTCATGCTCAGAGGAAAAGTAAGCAGGCTACCAGGAAAAGACCTGATAGGCTGTGATCTTAATTTTCTTTAATTTTATTTTTTTAATTTATGTGCATTAGTTTCAGATTTTGGAGTTACAGATAGTTGTGAGCTGCCATGTGGGTGCTGGGAATTGAACACGGGTCCTTTCGAAGAGCAGACAGTGCTCTTAACCACTGAGCCATCTCTCCAGCCTGAAACTGTTATCTTATAGTGAGTCCCTTTCTGTCACAAAACTGGGAAAGGGGAATAGGATGAAAGTGGGAGTGAAAGGGAGTTGAAAGATACAAGTGAGGGGATAAAAATGAGATTTAATCGGAATAAATAACTTAAATAAGGAAAGTTTTACCATGTACCAAAAATAACTGTGAAAATATATTTTAAAAAGAGAGAATGTGTCCAATTATAAGTGAGTATATAACATTTGAGTCTTTCTGCTTCTGGGTAATTCATTCAGTATAATAGTTTCTAGTTCCATCCATTCATCCGCAAATTTCAAGATTTCCCTCTTTTTAATAGCTGAGTAGTATTCCATAGTGTAGATGTACCACAGTTTCTTTATCCATTCTTCTACTGAGAAACACTTAGGCTTTTTCCAGGTTCTGTCTATTATGAAGAAGGCTGCTATGAACATGGTTGAGCATATGCCCTTGTTGTGTGCTAGAGCATCTTCTACGTATATTCCAATGAGTGGAGTTGCTGGAGCTTAAAGAAGCCCTAGTCCCAGTTTTCTGATATAGATTTCCAAAGAAGTTGTTTAAGTTTGCATTCGCACCAGCAATAAAGAAGTGTTTCTGTTTCTCCACATCCTCACCAGCATGTGATATCACTTGAATTTTTGATCTTAGCCATTCTAATGGGTGTAAGATGGAATCACAGAGTTATTTTGGTTTGCATTTCTCTGATGACTAACGGCATATATACTCACTTATAACTGGACACTAGCCCCAGGGGCATGTCCCATGAAAGTTTTCACTTACCAGGAAAATGGTATAGATGTGAAGACATCCTCTTGGGACTATACGTAAGAGAAGTATAGGAGAATGGGGAAATAGAAGGATCCAGAAGGTCCTAGAATCTTAAAAGAAGAACATTATGATGGATGGATCTGGGCCCAGGAGTTCTGCTCAAACTATGGCACCAAACAAGGACAATATGTGCAGTAATCATCAAACCCCAACCCAGATCTAGACAATGGACAAGACATTCTCCACAGTTGAGCGGAGAGCGGGTCTGACTTTCACACGAATTCTGGTGCCCCATATTTGACCACATCCCTTTGATGAGGATGCCTGGTGGCACTCAGAGGAAGGGTAACAGGATATCAAGAAGAGAGTTTACCAAGAAAAGACTTGATACCCTATGAGCATATACAGGGTGGGGAAGTCCCCCTCAGAAACAGTCATAGGGGAGGGGAATAAGGGTAAAATGGGAGGGAGGGAAGAGTGGGAAGATACAAGGGATAGGATAATCATTGAGATGTAACAAGAATAAATTAATAAAAAATAACAAAATAAAAAAAGAAGAGACTTGATACCCTATGTTCATATAGAGGGAGAAGAGGACCCTCTCAGTCACAGACATAGGGGAGAGGACTAGGGTGGAAGTGGGAGGGATGGAGGAATGAGAGGATACAAGTGATGGGATAACAATTTAGATGTCATATGAATAAATTAGTAAAACAAGTATAAAAGGAGAAAGTAATATTCCCTGTTCTAGATAGGAAGTTGAGGTATCCCAATGCTACAGAGTGAGATCCTGTTTCACAACCACCACAGCAAAAGGAAGCATTCTAGTTAACTGTATATGTGGAGAACATGACATGAACATGTGCACCAGTGACAATGTGGTTTTCACATAGACCTTAATACTGAATGAAGGATTTAATGAGCATGCAACCATCAGCAAATTTCTTTTTTAAATTATTTATTAATTTATTCATATTACATTTAAACTGTTATCCCATCCCTTGCATCCTCCCATTCCTACCTTCCTCCTGCTTTCCCCCTATACCCTTGCCCTTTGACTGTGAATGAGAGGGACCTCCTTCCCCTGAATATGCTCATAGGGTATCACGTCTCTTCTTGGTAGCGTCATCAGCAAATTTCTAATGCTTCTTACAGAGCCCCATCATAAAGTTCAGTGTAATAAAAACATAACCATTCTTTAACCTAAGAAAACCTTCAATTAACATCAAATAAACTAACTTTTACTCAGGTTCCACAGTATTTGTAGGCTCCTTAAGGTCTTCTCACATCAGGAAACACATCACATTACAGTTTCTTACACATCAACTTGGCACTTTGTCACTAGGATTGTCTTTTCAACTGTGTTTTTCTTTACACTATTTGTGAACATTTGCAGTCTTAATTTATTAGAGGATGTATTTGTTATCTAAGACTTGAGGAGATACTTCCCGTGTTTTAGAGGTGCTTTCATCATTTCTTGCTAAGTCGTTGCTTTGATTAAACTTTGGCCATGAACAAAGTGATGAAGAGAGGTTGTTTTGGCTTATGGGATATAGACAAGTGAAGACAAAGAATGAATTTGTAGACTGAAACTAAAGCATAGGACCTAGAGAGAACACTGCTTACTCATTCCCTCTGTTTCATTTCTCATACATCCTTGCCTAGCAACAGCATTGCCTTTAGTAGACTGGGCATGCCTACAATGAATACCAAATAATAAAATGCATTATTGTTAGAAAGACAGGCTATTCTGATAGAGAGAATTTCTCAGGTAAGGTTCATTCCATGTTCTCTATCTTTTTACTGTACTTAGTGTCAGCTTGATGAAAATCAACAAGAAAATCAGGTTGTAAGCTTTGTAGTGTTTGCACGAAGTGCTCTAAACTTCTATTTACATAATGTCTAAGATATAGTAAATAACTCAACTTTTCCTCAACTTGTTTTAATATATTCACATGTTTGGCATTATACAAACTGCTAACTGACATGTGGTACCTCAGCTTCTGTATATAATCACAACATGCTAATATAATATAGTTATGGAAGAAATAGGGGAAACTCAGTATGTATCTTATTTTCTCAGATGCTGCCCTCTGTATGCAGTGCTGATTGTGGTCCTGGATTCAGAAAATTCAGGCAACAGGGAATGTCAGCCTGCTGTTTTATTTGTATCCACTGCTCAGAAAATGAAATTTCTAATGGAACATATGAATGTTTTCTGCTGTGATAAACTTTACATTGATAATCCTCTCCACCACAAAGGGATGCTGAAGGAGTCAAAAAGGCAACTACAAAAATAAAATATACCATTTTCTCCATTAGCAGTCACAGGAATACAAACACTAACAATATCATAACAACAACAAGAAAAACTTCTTCTGCCTAGATGTACATTTTGATTCAATTTATGTCACATCATATTTTCTCAAAGAAACAAAATCAAACTGCACTGTGAGTACATTGTGTATGAGATCTGTCCTTGTCATTGATTTTCCCTATAATTATACGCATGGCAGATTCCTATCACGAATTTTTAAAATGTGCATTTATTCTTTTTGCATTTATGTATGTGTCCCTACATATGTTTATGTACACTAATCAAACAGAAGACAGAATATGGCATAAGAACTCATGGACAATGGAGGTGCTAGAAACCAAGTCTGTATCGTTAGAAAAATTAGTATAAAGATCAATTACTTGGAAAATTATGAGAAACTGCTGAGTATGAGACAGAATTTATGTGATTTGTAGAGGCCCACTTTCATTTTTCCCCCTCTTTATTGTAACTTATTCTGATTACATCCCAATTGTTACTTCCTCCCCCATTTTCAAATGTCTGATGTGATTTGTTCTAGGAAGATGAGGATAATTATTAACACATGGGGTACAAAATATAAGGAGTCTTATGTCAAATATTTTATAAATAGCACCCAACTAATAACTTCATAAAATAATTTATTAGAATGGTTTTGTACTGAAAGAAATTAGTCATATACAATAATATTTTACTGTAGTCTATAAAGCCAGTTTAATAAAGTAATTATATATTTATGCTTGGGTAAATTCAAATGGACAATGAATAGTTTTTCCACATTTTCCTGTCACACTATGGATTTCTGGCCAATAAGATGACTTGACATTTAAATCATTTGCCACTAAGACTGATAGCTGGAGTTCATCCCCAGGACTTATATAGTGAGAGAAGGCAGAGAACCCTTAGAAATGCCTTCTGACATCTATGCACTCAAATCACATGCATAATTTTTAAACAAACTGTAATAAAATTTTTTTACATGTAAAAATGAGTAAGAACTAATGGTAATTACTTCAATAAACAGAAAATATTAATCTTATTTATGTATGTGTGGGTATGTTGTGTGGGTATGTGTACATAAGGGCAGATGCAGGTGAGAGGCAAGTAATACCTCTATAGTTAATTTGCAGGCAATTGTGAAACACCTCACATGGGTTCTGGGAACTGAACTCAGGTTTTCAGCAAGAGCAGAACATTTGCTTCACAGCTCAGCTAACTTTGCAACACTTTAAGTAAATTAATTAATTATAGCTGCCCATAAATACATTGTTGTACATAAAAAGACTTAAAAACCCATGAAGCACATTTTAACTTTGTGCAACTATCTAATGAGTCAGCACAATTCCAATGAAATTTCCTACCACTGCCATTTCAGAAGAGCATATTGTGAGTGATGTGGTTTGCTCTAAACACAAAATTCTGGGTCACTGGTTGGGCATGGTGGCACACACCTTTAATCCCAGCCCTTGGGAGGCATAAGTAGGTTGATCACTGTGAGTTCAAGGCCAGCCTGATTTACAAATCGAGTCCAGGACCGCCAAGGCTATACAGAGAAACCATGTCTCAAACAACAACAACAACAAATCTAGGTCATTTTTGTTTATGAGTTTTTGTTTTTCTTTTTCCATGCTGTTTATTCATATATATGTTTATGTCAGAATACACTCACAGAGTCTGGGTCTCAAGAGATTGAAATGAGAGAAGTGGGAATGTGCTGGATGCTTTTCAGGAAGGTGGAATCAAGATGAAGGACTTTGTAGTGCTCACTCTGTAGAGAGGTTTCTAACTTTAGTAATAAAGCTAGTGCTTCTCATGATCAAGACTCAGGAATTCTTTGTAAATGCTGCCAGATTAAAACATAAATAAGGACATATTTATCATTATTTTTGTTTTCTACATTTTCAAGTCTTTATATTACATTTATAAACTGGTAAAATTTACTTTTCTTTTTAAAAATTATTTATTTATTGCTTTGTATACAGTGTTCTGCCTGCATGTACACCTGCAGGCCAGAAGAGGGCATCAGATCACATTATAGATAGTTGTTAGCCACCATATGGTTGCTGGGAATTGAACTGAGGACCTTTGGAGGAACAGTCAGTGCCCTTAACCTCTGAGACATCTATTCAGCCCAACTTTACTTCTCATACTCACATTACTACTTCTCCCAAATGATTACCAAATTTTTGAGGAGATGTGCTACATTTCTTTGGACACATAAATATAAACACACACACACACACACACACACACACACACACACACACACACACACAGAGGCCCGCTTGTGCCCCCCCACACACACGCACACTCAAAACCCTAATGATTTCTTTTAGTGTTCCTTTGATATCATTATTCCTGGGATGGGAACTGGAAAAGCTATCAGGGTTCTTCCCCAAGCAGAAGACAGTCTCCATCTCTCATAAAGGAAGCATTGATTAAACAGTCAGTGAACTCAGGAGGCACTGACTGCATGGGAAAGGAGATTTTAAAAGATAGTCATGCTGTGATTAATAAGTTTAGATTTTCTGAATTAACCAGATTCAGTCATTTCATGATAGCATCCAGAATGATGTAAGAAACCTGTTTTCTGAAAACCAGGTAAATAATCTCATCAACAGTGTTAAATAGACAAAATTTGGTTTGTTTTTCTTCACTAAAAAGATAATAAGAATTAATAAATAGAAGCATTGTTGATCAACAATGTCCTTCAGTTATATTATCAGCAATAAAATGAAGGTATTGCAAAGCTTTTCCATCAGACTTATTGAAATGTCTTATTAAACTGCTGAAGCTACACTGACAAATCTTTCTTTTCTCAATCAGACATGGAGCAGTGTGTGAAGTGTCCTGAGGACCAGTATGCCAACAGAGAGCAGAATCACTGCATCGACAAAGCTGTGATATTTCCGAGCTATGAAGACCCCTTGGGGATGGCTCCAGCCTTAATGGCTATGGGCTTCTCTGCATTCACAGCCTTTGTTCTTGGGGTATTTCTGAACCACAATGACACAGCCATTGTGAACGCCAATAACCGCACTCTCAGCTACACGTTACTCATGTCACTCATGTTCTGTTTCCTCTGCCCCTTGCTCTTCATTGGCCATCCAAACTCATTCTCCTGCATCCTGCAGCAAATTATATTTGTAATTGTATTCACTGTGGCTATTTCCACTGTGTTGGCCAAAACAATCACAGTGGTTCTGGCTTTCAAAGTCATAGCTCCTGCAAGAAGGATGAGGTACATTCTGATTTCAGGAACACTGAATTACATCATTCCTCTCTGTACACTCAACCAAGTTATTATCTGTTCAATCTGACTAGGAGCTTCTCCTCCCTTTGTTGATATTGATACAGACTCTGATCATGGTCATATCATCATTGTCTGCCACAAGGGTTCAGTTATAGCATTTTACTGTGTCCTAGGATACTTAGCCTTCCTGGCCCTGGGAAGCTTCACTGTAGCTTTTTTGGCCAAGAAACTGCCTGACACATTCAAAGAAGCCAAGTTCTTGACATTCAGCATGTTGGTGTGTTGCACTGGGTAGATCACTTTCCTCCCAGGTCATGGTGGCTGTGGAGATTTTTTCCATCTTGCCTTCCAGTGCAAGCATGCTGGGATGCATCTTTGTTCCCAAGTGCTACATAATTTTATTAAGGCCAGACAAAAATTCTCTTCAAAATATCAGGGAGAAATTATATTTGTAAGGTAGTATATCATGAATATTTTGTGTTAAATTAATTTATTCAACTTTTATCCTGATTGTAGATGCCATCCTTACTCTCCTTCCAGTCCTATCCTTCCTCCCTTTTTCCATCCCCTCTTCGTTATGCCTCAGATTAGTGGAGACCACCTTCCCATGTACCCAGCTCACCAAGTTGTATCAGGACTGAGCCTGTCCTCTTCCTCTGGGTCCTGGAAAGACAGTCCCACAGGAGGAAGTGATCAAAACTATGGCATCACAATCCATGTCAATAACAGCCTCTGTAATTCTTACTAGAGGAGCCACATGAAGTCTGATCTGTCAATCATCTACATATGTGTAGTTGTCATATGTCCAGTTCATTCATAGTCCTTGATTGTTTCCTCAGTCTCAGCAAGCCTCTCTGTGCCCTGGTTATCTGGCACTTTTGGTCTTTTGTGGAGCTCCTGTCACCTCAAGACCATTTCTCATTCCTCCCACTGTTTCTCAAGATTCCCTATTATCATGCAATGTTTGGCTGTGAGTCTCAATATTTGTTTTCAACCTGTGTTTAGCAGAGCCTCTCAGAGGGCAACACAGTTAGGATTCTGTCTACAAGCATAGCAGAGTATCATGAATAATGTCAGGGGTTGGCTCTGCCCAGGGACTGATTCTTGGTTTGTGCCAGGTAGTCTGACTGGTAAATGAAATCTCACTAACAAATATAAAGTTGGTACATAACCACCAAGTATTGGACTGCAGTGCATGATCTGTCTCTTCTTAGGATGATGCTCACTGTTTCCTCTAATGACGTTGCATAGCAGTATCATGGCTACTCGAGTTCTGTTTTCCATATTATCTTGCCCTGATCTACTTGTTTCACAATTTATAACTCTTGGGGCATAGTGCTGAGTTCAAATGTTCTTTTCTTCTTTAGAATAAAAAACATTCAAACTAAAATCAAACTTTGTAATATCTGGGTGAACGACCTTGATGCCAGTAAAATGGTGATTAAAAATTTGAGGAAGTTTGTGGGAGTGTGAATTCATGTTTGCACATGAAGGTAAACCAATTTTCTTCTTTACAAGGGGAAGGTAAGGGAATATTGATGTTATCCAAGGAAGTCGAAGATTTAAACTTAGAAGAGTGATAGTTTGACAAACATAAAAAATACTAAAGAAAATGGCTTTGTGTCTTAGCCTTAGCAGTTAATAACATACCTAGTTCTTTAATAAGGCCTGATTCATTGCTCAGGCCTGAAAAAATTATGTTATCAACACTATGATACAATAACTCCAAAGAAAAAGATGTCTTCTTCTGGCTTACATGGTTACCTGAGCTCACCTGTGTACAAAACAAGACATGAAAATTCACAAACAGCTATGCATGGTGGCACACACCTTTAATCCCAGTACTCGGGAGGCAAAGGCAGGTGGATCTCTGAGAGTTGGAGGCCATCCTGGTCTACAAAGTGATTCCAGGACAGCCAAGGATACACAGAGAAACCCTGTCTCAAAAAACCAAACAAAACAAAGAAAAAAGAAAAAAAACACACACAAAGAAAAACAAATAGGTATACACACATTGACATATATTACTGAAAACATGTAGTCTTTAAAATTTGTAGGAGAATATTTTAAAGAGTCTGCATAAGCAAGCTTCTTTTCAGGAAGATCCAAATGGTGATCCCAAGCACTGCAGGATGGAGATCGTGGACCTGGCTTGGTACTACAGACCACAAGTCCTGAAGAGTCTTAGGTGAAATGGGTCCACAAAGTGCAGAGCGCAGGTGGGTCTGGCCTCTGGTCTTGCAACTGGCCCATGGAGGGCAGGTGGCCAGTCCCCAGAATCTGGACCTGTACCCGCTCTGATGATCTGCAGCTGTGCTCTAAAGTATGGGCTTGGTATCTGGGACTTAACTGTGCATGGTAAAGCACCAGATTCCAGAGCTTCTCCCCTAGAGAAATCTCAGGAAAACAGGTGGATCTGACCTCACACCCACCCATGAGTCCACAGAAAGCCCCAGGTGCTGGCAACCATACCGGCACAAAATCTGAAGCCCAAAGCAGCTGAATGTTCTTGCCTCATCTGTGCCCTCTCCCTACCTCTCTGACTGATGTGTGAGTCACAAAGTAATAGCATCAGAGTCAGTGGGCCTAGTGGGATGTGGGAGTGTGGATCTGATCTCATATCTCCACACCATCATGAACTATATGGCTAATTCTGCTTACGACTATATACCATATCTGTCTTTCTGGTTCTAGGTTACCTCATACTGAATGATCTTTTCTAGTTCCACCCATTTGAATTCCAGAGGTGGCAGTTTAGGCAATCTCAGGATCACTTTGCCTTCAGTTCCAGAGGTGACAGCCGTTGGGGACTACCAGCAGTAGTGAGGCATGCACTTGATCTTTGCCTGCCAGTCCCCAGTCCCCACCTCTATCTGAAATTGCTGAGACTATCATTGTGGACTATCAGCAGAGATGAGGACTGCCCTGTGTCCTCTCTGTATGGTTACAATGGCCCCAGCTCTGTCGTAGCTCCAGAGGCTGCATTCATAGGAGATTGCCAGCAACTGTGAGATCTACCTCTCAACTTCCATGCACTGTCTTCATGGTCCCAGGTCTGCCTGCAATCCCAGAGGTGGCAGCTATCAGGGACTTCCTTGGCAGTACCCAACAGGGATTAACTACCAGCAGCACATCATGTCAATTCCCAGGGCCCAAATCTATGTACAATTGCAGAAGCATCAGCCACCAAGGGCTACCAGGGATCTTCATGTTTGCCTCCACCAGGGAAAACTAGATGGCTAACGAATAGCATAGGAACACACTCCACAAAACCCAGGGAAATACAGATTCATCAAAACCCAGATATCCTACTAAAACAAGGCTGGATCATGTAACACATATGAACCCTTGCAAAAAAAAACCTTAAAATTTCAAATGTCTAAAAGTAATAGAAGAAGATATCAGAAGATGGAAAGATTGTCCTTATCCATGGATGAGAAGAATCAACATAGTAAAACTGGACACATTACCAACAGAAATCAATAGACTCAATGCAAATCCCATCAAAACAGCTACAGAATATTTTACAGACCTTGAAAGATCCATTCTCAAAATCATAGGGAAAAACAGAAAAGCAAGAGTAGCTAAAACAATTCTTTGCAATATAATATCTTGTGAAGGAAAATCTACCCAAGATCTCAAGCTGTGCTATACAACAACAATAATGAAAACACCATGGTACTGGAATAGAAATATGCTGGTTCATCAATGGAATCAAATCAAAGACCCTGAGATAAATCCTCACAGCTATGGACACTTGAGTTTTTACAGAGAAGCAAAACCCATACCATGGAAAATACATAGGGTCTTCAACAAATGGTGCTGCTCTAACTGCATGGCTACACATTTAAAAATGTAAAAAGATCCATATTTATCATCCTGCCCAAAACTAAAGGCCCAGTGTATTAAAAACCTCAACATTAAAAACAGACATACTAAATTTGTTGGAAGAAAAATTGTGAAAGTGCCTTAATCTGTTGTCACAGGGATAAACTTCCTGGAGATGACACAAACAGATCAGGCTCTAAGGTCACAATTAATACATGGGACATCATGAAATTGAAAATCTTCTGTAAGGCAAAGGGCATTGTCAACAGAACAAAACAAGAGCCTACATCCTAGGAAAAGATCATCCTATATCTGACAAATAATATCCAAGATTTATAAAGAACCCAAGAAATTCAACACCACCAATAAAAGCAACATAATTAAGAAATGAGGGTCAGATCTAAAAAGTGAATTCTCCACAGAGGAATATTGAATGGCTTAGAAACATGAGTGCTCCACTGTTTGGAGGGACCAGGGTGCGGAGGACCTGCGTGCCCCTGCACATGGGGGGAGCGTGGATTTTTCTCAGATCGGAGCAGCAGTGACAGAGGAAGCAGCAGCAGCAGCAGCAGCAGCAGCAGCAGCAGCAGAAGCAGCAGCAACAGAAGCAGCGGCGGCGGCGGCGGCGGCACCAGTGGCACCAGCGGTGGAAGCTGAGGTTTTCAACTCAGAGCCTTCCAGTGGAGGTGATTGGTGTGGTGGCCAGTAGGAGTTCCTGTGGGAGAGGGACACTGCACCGGATTTGGGTCGCCTGGTGCCTTGAGACCCAAACTGGACTCAGTGGACAGTTCAGCCCCAGAGTCCTGGGTTCACTCAGTGTACTGTGCTGTAGAGACACTGGCTCAGCTCAGCAAGCAATTCTGCCTGAGGCACTACCTCAGCCCAGCAGCAGATCCCATGCTGTGACGCAGGCTGGAGTTAGCACTCAGTTCTGCCCAAGGAACCAGCTCAGCTCAACAGGAGTTCTCCTGCTGTGACGCAGGCTGGGCGGAGAGATCATTTCGACCGTACGCACTTGCTCAGCACAGCCGCAGTTCTGCTGCTGTGGCAGACAGTTCAGGCTCTGAGAATCTAGCTGAGCTCGATGTGTGGTTCGGGCCCAGTGACCCTGGTTGGACTTGGCAGGGGACCCAGAAGGCTGTGGATACCTTGGCCTGACCCAGTGCTCATTCAGGGACCCAGAATGATTGCAGAACCCACAGCAAAGGAGAGCTGAGAATCACTGGCTGTGAGAGCCCAAAACGACAGGGCTAACCTCCTGCCATCCACACCAGTGAAGCATCAGAGCTTCCAGCCTACAGAAATCATGAGAAAACAAGTGAATCTACCATCAGACTCCCTCCATCCAACTCTGGAAGCTACCCACCAAAAACAGAGATGGCAAGATGTCTAAAAAATAGCGTAAAAGCATACGCAAAAAAAAAAAAAAAAAAAACAAGATGGTGTCTCCAATTACCTGCTATCCCAAAGAAAACAACCCAGAGAACTCAAATACAACTGAAACAAAAGTAAATGTCCTCAAATCCTTGGTAATGAGGATGATAATGGAGGAAACAAATAAAATTCATAATCAAATGCAGGAAGAGGCAGCCAAACAGGGGAGAGACATAAAAGAAGCACATAGAGTGGAACTGGAAAAATTTCAGGAAAATGCAAATAACCAAATGAAAGAAATAAATAAAACGGTTCAAGCTCTGAAGATCTATAAAGCAACAATGGAAAAACTCAGGAATATAGAAAAATCAGCTAAAAGAAATGAAAAAATCTGTTCAAGATCTGAAGATGAAAGTGGATTCAATGATGAACACAAAGACAGAAGAAAAATGAGAACGTGAGACCTCAGAGAAGAACACGAGTGACACAGAGGTAAGCTTTTCTAACAGAATCCAAGAGGTGGAAGAACGAATCTCAGGGCTAGGAGCTACAATCACAGATCTTGAAGCAACCATTAAAGAAAATGCCAAATCTGGAAAACTTCTGACACAAAACATCCAAGAAATTAAGGACACCATGAAAAGAAGAAATCTGAGGATAATAGGCATTGAAGAAAGAGAAGATATCAGACTACAAGGCCCAGAAACTATTCTCAGCAAAATTATAGAAGAAAATTTCCCCAATCTAAAGAAAGAGATGCCTATAAACATACAAGAGGCATACAGAACACCAAATAGAATTGACCAGAAAAGAAAAACTGCCTGTCACATAACAATCAAAACACAAAACATACAGAACAAAGAAAAAATATTTAAAGCTGCAAGAGAAAAGGGCCAAATAACATTTAATGGACAACATATCAGAATTACACCCAACTTCTCAGCAGAGACCATAAAAGACAGAAGGACCTGGACAGAGATCCTGCAAACCCAAAGAGACCACAGATGCCAGGCCAGACTACTTTACCCAGCAAAACTATAAAGAACCATTGATGCAAAAAAAATCCATGAAAAAAACAAATTCAAACAGTACCTATCCACAAATCCAGCTTTACAGAAGGTATTAGAAGGAATACTCCATCCAAAAAGGTCAAGCTACAACAAAAACTACTGAGGAAATAGATAACTACACCATGGCAAAAACACAACTACACAAATGCTTGCCTGGAAACAACATCAAAATTAAGACTCTTAACAGTCACTGGTCATTAATATCTCTCAACATCAATGGTCTCAATTCTCCAATAAAAAGACACAGACTGACTGAATGGGTGCATAAACAAGATCCAACATTCTTCTGCATTCAAGAAACACATCTCACTCATAACAATAGGCATTACCTCCGGACAAAAGGATGGAAAAAATATTCCAAGCAAATGATCACAAGAAGCAGGCAGGCGTAGCCATTTTAATATCGAACAAAATAGACTTTCAACCAAGATTAATCAAAAGGGATGAGGACGGACACTTCATACTCATCATAGGAAAAGTCAATAAGATGACATCAAAATTCTGAACATCTATGCTACCAATACAAAGGCACCCACATTTGTAAAAGATCTGCTAAAAAGACTTAAACAACACATTGATCCCCACACAATAAGAGTGGGAGACTTCAACACCCCATTCTCAGTGAGGATAAGTCATTGAAACAGAAACTAAGCCGAGAAATAACATCATTAACCAATACCATGTGTCAAATGGATGTAACAGATATCTATACAACCTTTCACCCAAACAAGAAAGAATATATCTTCTTCTCTACACTCCATGAAACCTTCTCCAAAATTGATTACATTGTAGGTCACAAAGCAAGCCTCAACAGATACAAGAGGATTGTAATAATACCTTGTATACTATCAGACCACCATGGGCTTAGGCTGCAATTCAACAACAACAGAAATAACAAAAAACCTACACATATGTGGAAATTAAACAACTCTCTCCTAAATGACACCTGGGTCAGGGAATAAATAAAGAAAGAAATCAAGGAGTTTCTGAAATTCAATGAAAATGAAGGAACAACATACCCAAATTTGTGGGATACATTGAAAGCAGTGCTAAGAGGAAAATTCATAGCACCAAGTGCCATTAAAAAGAAATTGGAAATCTCACAAATAAGGACCTTAACGACACAACTGGAATCCATAGGGAAAAAAAAAAGCAGAAACACCCAAAAGGAGTAGACCTCTGGAAATAATCAAACTCAGGGGTGAATTTAACAAATTAGAAACTAAGAAAACAGTCCAAAGAATCAACAAAACCAAGAGCTGGTTCTTTGAGAAAATCAACAAGATAGACAGACCGTTAGCCAAACTAACTAAAAGGTAGTGAGACAGTATTGAAATCAACAATATCATAAATGAAAAGGGAGACATAGCAAGAGACACTGAAGAAATACAAAGAATCATAAGATCCTACTTTGAAGACATATATGCCACAAAATTTGAAAATCTAAGGGAAATGGACGATTTTCTTGATCAACTTCACTTGCCAAAGTTGAGTGAAGAACAGATAAACAAGCTAAACAACCCCATTTCCCCTACAGAAATAGAAGCAATCATTGATAGTTTCCCAACCAAAAAAAAGCCCAGGGCCAGATGGTTTCAGAGCATTATTCTACCAGGCCTTCAAGAGCAAGCTAATACCTATACTCTTCAAGCTCCTCCAAAATATAGAAATGGATGGAACGTTACCAAATTCATTCTTTGAGGCCATAGTCTCATTGATACCTAAACCTCACAAATATTCAACAAAGAAAGAATATTTCAGACCAATTTCTCTTATGAACATCGATGCAAAAATACTAAATATCATTTATCATGACCAAGTAGGCTTCATTCCAGGAATGCAGAGATGGTTTAATATACAGAAATCCATCAATGTAATTCACCATATAAGCAAACTGAAAATAAAAAACCACATGATCATCTCTTTATATGCAGAGAAAACATTTGATAAAATCCAACTCCCATTCATGTTTAAAGTTTTAGAGAGATCGGGGATACAAGGCACTTTCCTCAACATAATAAAGGCTATATACAGCAAGCCAATAGTCACCATCAAATTAAATGGTGAGATACTCAAGGAAATTCCTCTAAAATCGAGAACAAGGCAAGGCTGCCCACTGTCTCCATATCTCTTCAATATAGTACTCGAAGTTCTAGCCAGAGCAATAAGACAATAAAAGGAGATCAAAGGTATCCAAATGGGAAATGAGGAAGTCAAATTATCCATATTTGCAGATGATATGATAGTGTACATAGGTGAACCTCAAAATTCCACCAGAGAACTCCTACAGCTGATAAACACATTCAAAAAATTGACTCGATACAAAATTAAATCAAAAAAGTCTGTAGCCTTCCTATACACAAATGACAAGCTTGCAGAGGAAGAAATTAGGAAAACCATACCCTTCACATTAGCCACAAGCAATATAAAATATTTAAGAGTTACTCTAACGAAGCAAGTGAAGGACTTGTTTGAAAAACATTTCAAAACTCGGAAGAACAGATTGAGGATGACATGAGAAGATGGAATGATCTTCCTTGCTCATGATTCGGGAGAACTAACATAGTAAAAATGGCCATCCTACCAAAAGCAATCTACAGGACCAATGCAATCCCTATCAAAATACCTACACAATTTTTAAAGACGTTGAAAGTTCAATTCTGAACTTCATATGGAAAAACAAAAAACCCAGAATAGCTAAAAACAATCTTGTACAATAAAAGGTGCTCCAGAGGAATCTCCATATCTGATCTCAAACTGTACTATAAAGCAATAGTAATTAAAACAGCATGTTACAGGCACTGCAACAGGCTGCTTTATCAGTGGAATCGAATTGAAGACCCAGATATAAATCCACATACATATGGTCACTTGATTTTCTACAAAGAAGCCAAATCCATTCAATGGAAAAAGGATAGCATCTTCAACAAATGCTGCTGGTCTAATGGGATATCTATGTATAAAAAAATGCAATTGGACCCATATTTGTCACCCTGCACAAAACTCAAATCCTAGTGTATTGAAGACCTCAATATAAAACAAGAGACACTAAGTCTCTTAGACGTAAAATGGGGAAGAGACTGGAACATATTGGCACAGGAGATAACTTCCTGAACAGAACACCAACAGCCCAGACATTAAGGTCAACAATTAATAAATGGGACCTCATGAGGCTGAGAAGCTTCTGTAAGGCAGGAGACACTGTCAGGAGAACAAAGCGACAGCCTACAGACTGGGAAAAGATCTTCACCAACCCTTCATCTGACAAAGGTCGAATATCCAAAATATATAAAGAACTGAAGAAATTAAACACCATCAAACCAAATAACCCAATTGAGAAATGGGGCTTGGAACTAAACAGAGAAATCTCAACAGAGGAATTTTAAATGACTGAGAATCACTTAAAGAAATGCTCAACCTCCTTAGTCATCAGGGAAATGCAAATCAAAACAACTTTGAGATTCCATCTTACACCCACCAGAATGGCTACAATAAAAAATTCAAGTGACACCACATGCTGGCGAGGATGTGGGGAGAGAGGAACACTCCGTCAGTACTGGTGGGAATGCAAACTAGTATAGCCACTTTGGAAATCTATCTGGTGCTATCTCAGAAAAATGGGAATAGGGCTTCCTCAAGACCCAGCTATTCCACTCCTTGGAATATACACAGAAGATGCTCCAGCACACAACAAGAAAATTTGCTCAACCATGTTCATAGCAGCCTTATTCATAATAGCAAGAACATGGAAATAGCTTAAGTGTCCCTCAGTAGAAGAATGGATAAAGAAACTGTGGTACATATACACTATGGAATAGTATTCAGCTATTAAAAACAAGGAAGTCCCGAACTTTGTGAATAAATGGATTGAGCAAGAAATGTTCATAATGAGTGTGCTAACCCAGAAGCAGAAACACTCAAATGGTATATATTCACTTATATCTCCATATTAGCCCAAGGGGCATGTCCCACGAAAGCCTTCACTTACCAGGAAACTGGGACAGAGAGGAGGACATCCTAATGGGACTCTAGATGAGAGAAGCATGGGAGAATGGCAAATTAGAAGGATCCAGAGGGTCCTAGAGACCTACAAGTAGAACATTATGATAGGCAGATTTGGGCCCCGAGGTCCCGCTCAAACTAAGGCACCAGCCAAGGACAATACAGGCCATAAACTTTAAACCCCTACCCAGATCTAGCCAATGGTCAGAACATTCTCCACAGTAGAGTGAAGAGTGGGATATGACTTTCTCCCATACTCTGGTGCCTCACATATGACCATGTCCCCTGGAGGGGGAGACCTGGTGGCACTAAGAGGAAGGACAGCAGGTTACCAAGAAGAGACTTGATACCCTATGAGCATATGCAGGGGGACGTAATCCCCCTCAGGAACAGCCATAAGAGAGGTGAATAAGGGGAAATTGGGAAGGAGGGAAGAATGGGAGGATACAAGGGATGGGATAACTATTGAGATGTAACAAGAATAAATTTTAAAAAATGTCAATTGATCTCAAAAAAAAAGAAAAGAAAATGAGCCTCTAGAAATCACTCAGATTCTGTCTCATACTCAGCACTTTCTGATAATTTTACAAGTAATTTTTTTTATCTCTACACTAATTTATCTAAGGATACAGACTTGGTTACTAGCACTTCCATTACACAGTCCATCAGTTCTGATGCCATATTCTGTCCTCTGTTGGAATGGAGTACATAAACATATACAAGGACACATACTTACATGCAAAAAGAATAAATGCACATTTTAAAAATTCATGACTGGAATCTTCTGTGCATCAAGTTATAGGGGAAATCAATGACCAGAACAGGTCTCATACAGAATGTGTTCACACTTCAGTTTGATTTTGTTTCTGTGAGAAAATATAATGTAACATAAATTGAATCAAAATGCACATCTAGGCAGAAGGTTTGTTGTTGATGATGTTGTGGTTGTTGTTGTTGTGACATTGTTAGTGTTTGTATTCCTATGACTGATAATGGAGAAAATGGTATATTTTATTTTTTAGGTGCCTTTTAAACTCCTTCAGCATCCCTTTTTTGTGGACAGGGGTCTCAATGTAAAGGATTTATCACAGCAGCAAATACACACTTGTCTCATTAGAAATTTCATTTTCTGGGCAGTGGATACAAATAAAACAGCAGGCTAACATACCCTCCTGCCTGAATTTTCTGAATCCAGGACCACAATCAGCACTGCATACAGAGGGCAGCATCTGAGGAAATAAGATACATACTGAGTTTTATCTACTTCATCAATAATTATATTATATTAGTGTGGAGAGCCATAGATAGCAGCGCCCCCTGCTGCTTCACCGGCGCAATGCACCCCCTTCTGCACATGCGCAGTGAGAAAACCCTTTGCGCATGCGCAGTGAGAAACCCCCCCCCCCCTTTGCGCATGCGCAGTGAGAAAAACCCTTTGCACATGCGCAGTGAGGAAAAGCCCTTTGCGCATGCGCAGTGAGCAAGCCCCCTTATGTGCATGACGTAAGGTGGTGTGATTCTGACAAGGCATGGCGTGAGGTGGGGTGATCTGAATGCACCAACCAGGAGTGGCGACGTGGCAGTTTCTGATAGGACAGGCACATTATAAAAGGTTCTGTGGGAGCTTTTCCCAGGGTCACTCCGATAGTCAAGGATCCTGAATAAAAACTGCTACAAGAAGAGTTCCCGGTGTTGGTGTCTTTCCTGCTGGATGGGAGTGGCATCGGCATATTAGCATATTGAGATCTCAATAAGCTTATTTTATATACAGAAGCTGAGGTACCACATGTCACTTAGGTCATTGTATAATTCCAAACATTTATATATTAAAACAAGTTGATGAAAATTTTAGAAACAATGAAAACAGAATTTTAGAGTACTTTGTGAAAGCACTACAGAGCTTGCATCCTGGTTTTCTTGTTGATTTTCACCAAGCTGACACAAAGTACAGTAAAAAGATAGTGAACATGGAATGAATCTTACCAGAGAAAATCTCTCTATCAGAATAGCCCATCTTTGTAACATTAATGCATTTTATTATTTTGTATTCATTGTAGGCATGCCCAGTCTACTAAAGGCAATGCTGTTGCTAGGCAAGGGTGTATGAGAAATGAAACAGAGCAAGCAGGTATGCAGTGTTCCCTCAAGAGCCTATGTTTTAGTTGCAGTCTACAAATTCCATCCTTGTCTTCCTTTGTCTATAACCCATGATCCAAAACAACCTTTCTTACTCACTTTGTTCACAGCCAAAGTTTAATAAAAACAATGACTTAGCAAGATATGATGAAAGCATGTCTAAAACAGGGGAAATATCTCAAGTCTCAAATAACAAACACATACTCCAATAAATTAAGACTGCAAATATTCACAAACTTAGCATTAAAAAAACAGTTTAAAAGACAATCCTAGTGACAAAATGCTGAGTTGATATGTAGGAATTTGTACTGTGATGTGTTTCCTGAATTTAGAAGACTTTAAGGAGCCTACAAATACTGTGGGAACCTGAGTAAAAGTTAGTTTGTTTCTACAGCACCAGCCAAGGACAATACGTGCAGTAAACTTTGAGCCTCTACCCAGATCTAGCCAATGGAAAGGACATTCTCCACAGTTGAGTTGAGGGTGGGGCTGACTTTCACACAAACTCTGGTCCTCCATATTTGACCATGTCCCCTGGATGGGGAGGCCTGGTGGCCCTCAGGGGAAGGATAGCAGGCTATCAAGAAGAGACTTGATAGCCTATGAGCATATACAGGGGAGGAGGTCCCCCTCAGTCACAGATATAGTGGAGAGGTGTAGGGAGGAAGTGGAAAGGAGGAAGAAATGGGAGGATACAAGGGATGGGATAACAGTTGAGATGTAACATGAATAAATTAATAAAATATTTTTTAAAGTTAGGTTGCTCAATGTTAATTGAAGGTTTTCTTAGGTTAAAAGACAATTCTCTTTGTATTACACGGAACTTTATGATGGGACTCTGTAAGGAGCATTAGAAATTTGCTGATGGTAGCATGCTCATTCGAATCCTTCATTCAGTATTAAGGTCTAAGTGAAAACCTCATTGTGACTGGTACACAGGTTCATCTCATATTCTCTACATATACAGTTAAGTAGCGCACTTCCTTTTGCTGTGTAGATTGTGAAACAGGCTCTCACTGTGTAGCATTGGGATTCCTCCACTATCTACCTAGAACAGGGAACATTACTCATTCTCTCTCTCTTTTGTTTATATTTCTTATTAATTTATCTATATTACATCTCAACTGTTCTCTCATCACTTGTATTCTCCTGTTTCTCCTTTCTTCCCACTTTTACCCTATTACACTCCCCAATGTCTGTGACTAAGGGGGACCCCCTGTATATGATCATAGGGTATCAAGTCTCTTCTTGGTAGCCTGTTATCTTTCCTTTAGTGCCACAAGGCCTCCCCATCAAGGGGACATGGTCAAATATGGGGCACCAGAGTTTGTGTGAACGTCAGTCCCCACTCTCCACTCAATTGTGGTGAATGGTGTGTCCATTGGCTAGATCTAGGTAGAAGTTCAAAGTTTACTGCCCGTATTGTCCTTGGCTGGTACCATAGTTTGAGGAGGACCCCTTGTCCCAGATCTACCTATCAAATGTTTTTCTTGTAGGTTTCTAGGACACTCTGGAACCTTCTATTTCCTCATTTTCCTATACTTCTCTCACCTAGAGTACCAGCATAATGTCTTCACTTCTATCCTAATTTCCTGGAAAGTGAAGACTCATTGGACATGCCTCTTGGGCTAGTGTCCAATTATAAGTGACTATGTTTCTAAAATACATTAAAATGTTTTATTTTAATTGTTTACCTATGTCCATTAGAAAATCAAATCTACAATTTTCTTCTTTACTGTATATCATTCTTGTTTTGTTATCAGTGTAATGCTAGCTTTGGAAAAAAGGTCTCTAATTATAGAATAACTTGAGAATAACTGATTCTCATTCTTTTTAAAGATCTTTTAGAGGAGCAAGTGAGATGACTTAGTAGTTAAGAGCACTGGCTGGTATTCAAAAATAGTAGAATTTGATTCCCAACACACATATGATGGTTCTACTGCCTATCTTGAGACCAGAAGACCATCAATGAAGCACGAAGGCCTGAGAAACACAGCAGTTCTGGGAACACACAGCCAATGCCATGGACAACCAGATGGCTAAGGCTAGTGTAGGAACACAATCAACAAAAACCAGGTCAATATGGCTTGATAAGAACAAAACCAAAACAAAACAACCAAAAAACAAAACAAAAACAAACAAACAAAAAATCTGGATATCCTCATGAAGCTGAAACACAGGAAAATGTCCTTAAATCTATGCTTATGAAGTTGTTAGAGGAATTTAAAAAAATAAATGAATAAAAGTCTCAAAGAAATACAGGAAAACACAACCAAATAAGAAGAGGCCATCAAAGATCTACAGGAAAATACAGTCAAACAGGTGAAAGAAATGAATAAAATGGCTCAAGACATGAAAATGGAAATAGAATCAATAAAGAAAACACATATCTGAAAATCCTGGAGATGGAAGTTTTTAGAAGAGAACAGGAGTCATAGAGGTAAGCATGAACAACAGAATAAAAGAGATGGAGGAGAGAATCTCAGGCATGGAAGATACAACTGAATAAGTGATATATCTGACAAAGAAAATATTAAATAGAAAAAATACTTACAAAGAGACCTCCAAGAAATAAAGGACAGCATCAAAAGATGAAATCTAAGAATAATTGGAACAGAAGAAAGATTCTAGACACCAAGGACCAGAAATTTTTTTCAAGAAAACCATAGAAGAATATTTACTCAACTTAAAGAAAGAGATATCCTTAAACATGCACAAAGCTTACAAAATACAGAGTATACTAGACCAGAAAAGAAATTCCTATTGCCACATAATAATCAAAATATTAAATCTTGAGAACAAAGAGAAATTATTCAAGTTGGCAAGGGAAAGACCAAGTACCATCTAAATGCAGACCTATCAGACTCAAACCTGACTTCTCAACAGAGACTATGAAAGCGAGAAAGGGCCTGAAAGATTTCATGCAAAAATTAAGAGACCATACATGTCATCCCAGACTACTATTTCCAGCAAAGATTTCAATCATGGTAGAAGGATAAAATCACCTATTTCATGACAAAGCAAACTTTAAAAAATATCTATGTAAAAAACATGTACTATAAAAGATATGAGAAGGAAAACTCCAACCCAACAAGGTCGACTTGATCCAAGAAAACAGAGGATAAAAATAACTTCATAACAGCAAAACGAAAAGAAGACAAGCACATAAACATACTATGACCATCAACACCACAGTAAAAGACACTATCAACCATTGGACAATAAAATCTATCAACTTCAATGGACACAGGTGTCCAATAAAAAAGACACAGGATAACAAATTTATATTTAAACAGGATCTGTCATTCTGATGCATACAAGATGTATATGCCAACAACAAAGATAAACATTGTGCCATTGTAAGTGGATGGGAAAAAGTTTTCCAAACAAACAAACCAAAGTAGCAAGCTAAAATAGCCATGTTGATAGCTAATAAAGTAGAAGTCAACCAAAAATAAACAAAAAAGATGGGAAAGGACACTTCATTTTCATAAAAGGAAAAATTCACCAAGAGAGAATCTCAATCCTGAACATCTATGCCCCAAATACAAGCATACCCACAGTTGAAAAAGAAGTACAATTAAAATTTAAATCACACACTGATCCCCACATACCAATAGTGAGATACTTCAACATCCAATTTATACCAATGGGCATATTGTTGAAACAGAAAATTATGGAGGTGGAAAGATGACAAAGAGTTTAGGAGCACTGTCTGTCCTTCCAAAGGACCTGAGTTCAGTTCCCAGCAACCACATAGTGGCTCACAACCATTTATAATGAGGTCTGGTCCTCTCTTCTGGAAGGCAGACACACATACAGTCAGAATACTGTACAAATAATAAATAAATCTTAAAGAAAAACAAAAACTAAATGGAGAAATATTAAAAATATCCGAGGTCATGAATCAAAGAGGCCTAGTAAATGTCTATAGAACATTTTACACAAACACAAAAGAGAATACTTTGTTCTCAGCACCACATAAAATCTTCTCCAAAATCAACCATATAGTCAGTCAAAATACAAACTATAACTAATACAAGAAAATGGAATTAACCCATTCTTCTTTTCAGATAACTATGGATTAATGGTAGACCTCAACAACAACAGAAATAATGAAAAGACTACACATTTATGGAAACTGAACAGCACCTGTCCCCATGACTTAAAGGAGGAGAATTGTCTTCAAGGAGGAGAAGAAATAAAGAAATTAAAAACTTCTAAAATTATATGAAAATAAAGGAAGAACATACACAAACGTATAGGACATCATGAAAGCAATGCTACAAGGAAAGTTTGTAGCACTAACTGCCCTCATGAAGAAATTGGAGAGAGAGCTGAGAGATGGCTCAGAGGTTAAGAGCACTGACTGTTCTTCCACAGGTCCTGAGTTCAATGCATATCAACCATATTGTAGCTCACAACCATCTATCATGTGATCTGATGCACTTTTCTGGCCTGAAGGTGCAGAGGACTGTATTCATAATGACAAAAAAATAAATCTTTTTTTTAATAAAGAAATTGGACAGAGATCACAAGGAGGCTTGTGTATAGCCTGAGCAACACTCAGTTCAGAGCCCTCCTTGCTACTGACCCCATCTCCCTGACCCACCTAGGACATAGACAGCAGTTAGCCACCAGAGCCAGCAGTGCAGAGCAGTTTGCAGGACACATACCCCTTTGCCCTACATCCTAAGGAGGCCCATGTCAGGTGAGTAACATGCAGCACCTCTCTAATGCTGACTTCATCTGCCTGACCCACCTGGGACACAGAGAGCAGAGAACATATAAAGCCAGAAGAGGTGAATTGTTTCTGAGATCAAAGCTACATTGTCCCTCATCCCAAGAGACTGTGTCTGTCCCTAGCAACATTCAGGTTAGAACCCTCTCTGGTGATGATTCCATCTGCCTGACCAAACGGGAACACAAATAGCAGGGAGACATCTGAACCAGTAAATGTGAGCAGTACTTGGGCCCAACCTCAATTTCATGCTATTATGAGGAGGCCTATCAGGCTGTGGAACATTTTTTTAGAGTTCTCTTTGCTGATGACTCATGACCTGCCAAACCCGCCTGGGACAAGACCAGCGGAGGGAACACCAGGACTGTTAACACTAGAGACAACCTGATGGCTAGAGGTCAGCATAATAACAAAACCAACAAAACCCAAGGCGATGTGATACCACACGAAACCAGCTTTTCTACTACAACAAGCCCAGAAGATACTGTTACACCTGGAGTGCAAGAAAATGAGTGTAAATCTGAGCTTATGAAAATGAAAAGAACTTAAAGGAGGAGAAGAAATACAGGAAAATACATTCAAACAGATGAAGGAACTGAATAAACCCATAAAGAAATGTAGGAAAATACAATCAAAAGGGAGAAGGAAACAAGAATAACAGGTCAAGACCTAGAAATGAACCTAAAAGCAATAAAGAAAACACAATCAAAGGTAATCTGGAGAAAGAATACCTAGGGAAGGGAACAGGAACAACAGACTCATGTACCACCAACATAACACCTGACATGGAAAAAATTGAAGAGAATAAAACATCAGTAAAAGAAAATGTGAAAGCTAAAAAGTTCAGGACAAAAAACATCCAAGAAATCTGGGACACTAAGAAAAGACCAAACATAAGAATGATAGTATTAGAAGAAGGAGAAGACTCCCAGCTCCAAGGTCGAGAAGATATTTTCAACAAAATCATAGAAGAAAACTTGGCCAACCTAAAGAAATAAATGCCTAGAAACATACAAGATGTTTAAAGGAGACCACATAGATTGGAACACATAAAATATCCTTCCATGGCATAATAATAAAATGTTAAATCTATGGAACAAATAAATAATATTAAAATCTGCAAGGGAACAAGTAACTTGGAATGGCATATCTATCAAAATTACACTTGACTTCTCAACAGAGACTGGAAAAGCTAGAAAGGTCTGAACAGATATCTTGCAGCCCATGATGACAACCTAGACTGCTATACCCAGGAAAACTTTCAATCACCAGAAATGGAGAAAAGAGAATATTTCATTAAAAACACCAAGTTTAAATAGTACATAGCCAAAAAAATACTTGAAGGAAAACTCCAACCCAAGGAGGCTACAGACAACTAGGAAAAAAATGACATCAGAGCCACAAAATCAAAAGAAAGGAAGCACTCACACATACCCTAGGTCAAGCCCATGAATTCTCTTCACTTGGTTGTTTAGTCTCTGTGAGCCCCCCAACTACTCCAAGGCCCAGGTTATATTCCTCTGTTGATCTTGTGGATCACTCGTTTATTCCTGGCTTTCTTCCCCAAGATTCCCTGAGGTCCACCTATTATTTGGCTATAGGTCTTTACATTCATTTGCATCAGCTACTGGATGAAGCTACTCAGAAGATATTCTTGTTAAACTCCTATTTGGAAGCATAGTAGAATATCATTAATAGTGTCAAGGATTGTCTTTCTTCCATGGGGTAGACCCAATTTGACACAATCATTAGTTGGCCATTCCTTCCATCTCTGTTCCATCTTTATCTCTACACATCTTGTAAGGAAATACAAGGTTTTATGGGGGAGTTGGTGTCCCAATACCTCCACTAGAAGTTCTACCTGACCTGCAGTGTGGATACTTTAGGCTCCATATCTAGCACTGCTAAGAGTCTCAGTTAAGGTCCATTATCATCACAGCAGAAATCATGGTGGTGTGCAGGTAGACATGATGCTAGAAAAGAAGCTAATAGTTCTACATCTGTACCTGAAGGCAGCAGGAAGACAGAGTAACACTGGGCATGGTTCCAGCTTCCTAAACCTCAAATCTCAACCCCCACTGACACACTTCCTCCAACAAAGCCACATCTACTCTAACAAACTATATGTAGTATTCCTTTCAAATATGCCACACCCTATGAGTGTATGGGAGCCATTTTTACTCAAACAACCACAAAAACTTGAGTATGTGTCTCCTTTAAGGCAAAAACTTTGGGGGCAAGAAAAAAAATTCATTATCCTTTAAAGTAAAATTTTAATTTAAAGTTAGCATAGCTAAATAGTAAGTAATGATTTAGATAAGTATAAACAATACCCACTTGTAATTTTAAAAATTTATCAATTAAATATTTGATGTTATTCCACAATATCTTGGCCTAATAGGTATTAGACGATTTAGTAGTCTGGTTAATATTAAAATTTCTCAAATAATTTGCTAGCATAAGTATTATTATTAATCAATTGTAATGAGAGTCCTAGAAATACAATTTATAAGAGCTATTTAACAAAGACAGTTTCCAGATGTGACACAATGGCATTTTCCTGGATTCACCAGGGCCCCGTCCTAGGCCTGGGACTATGCTCTATAGCTGACTACTTAGGAAAAGGCATTATGCACTCTGAGCACAGATCACCATATACCTGGCAGCAAAGAAAATCCCAACACAAACTGCTGTACTTTCAGATGTCAAGTCCATTTATTATTAGAAACTTGGAATATTGTATAAAATAATATTTTTGTACAGTGTACAATAATAGAAGAGAGGCTTTCATGAACCTTAACTACCCCCTTTGCCAGAGTATGATCATATATCACACTAAGGACAACCATAAGAAATGAACAAACAAACAAACAAACAAACAAACAAACAAACAAAAAACACTACCTATTAAATCAAAAGTAGTCATCAACTTTAAACATTTAAACCTAAATATTTTTTTGTGGCATATATGCCTTTATTATTTTTACTTGTAGAAATAATTACAAACAATTCATTTGTTTTTCTTTTTTTATTCATCTTTTTATTATTATTAATTTATTCATATTACATCTCAGTTGTTAGCCCATCCCTTGTATCCTCCCATTCTTCCCTCCCTCCTGCTTCCCCCCTACTCCCCTCCCCTATGTCCGTGACTGAGGGGGACCTCATCCCCCTGTGTATGCTCATAGGGTATCGAGTATCTTCTTGGTGACCTATTATCCTTCCTCTGAGTACGACCAGGCATCCCTATCCAAGGGACATGGTCAAATATGGGGCACCAGAGTTTGTGTGAAAGTCATATCTCCTTCTCCACTTAACTGTGGAGAATGTCCTGTCCATCGGCTAGACTGGGTAGGGGTTCGAAGTTCACTGCCTATATTTTCCTTGGCTGATGCCATAGTTTGAGGAGGACCCCAGGGCCCAGACCCGCCTGTAGTTTTCCAGGACACTCTGGATCCTTCTATTTCCTCATTCTCCCAGGCTTCCCACAACTGAAGTCTCAATAGGATGTCTTCCCCTCTGACCCACTTTCCTGGTAGGTAAAGTTTTTCATAGGGATGTACCCCTTGGACTAGTGTCTCAATATAAGTGAGTATATATCATTTAACTCTTTTTGCTTCTAGATGAACTCACTCATTATAATTTCTAGTTCAATCCATTTGTCCTCAAATTTCGGGAATTCCTTGTTTTTAATAGCTGAGTAGTATTCCATAGTGTAATTGTACCACAGTTTCTTTATCCATTCTTCTATTGATGGAAACTTAAGTTCTTTCCACGTTCTGGCTATTATGAATAAGGCTGTTATGAACATAGTTGAGCATATGTCCCTGTTGTGTGGTAGTGCATCTTCTGGGTATATTCCAAGAAATGGAATAGCTGGGTCTTGAGGAAGCCCTATTCCTATTTTTCTGAGGAAGCGCCAGATAGATTTCCAAAGTGGTTGGATTAGTTTGCAGTCCCACCAGCAATGTAGGAGTGATCTTCTCTCTCCACATCCTCGCCAGCATGTGATGTAAGTTATTTATATTAGCCATTCTGATGGGTGTAATATGGAATCTCAGTGCCATTTTGATTTGCATTTCTCTGATGACTAAGGAGACTGAGCATTTCTTTAAGTGTTTTTCAGCCATTTGATATTCCCCTGTTGAGAATTCTCTGTTTTTTTCTGAGCCCCATTTCTCTATTAGGTTATTTGGTTTGGTGGGGTTTAATTTCTTGAGTTCTTTATATATTTTGGATATCAGACCTTTGTCAGATGAAGGGTTGGTGAAGGTCTTTTCCCAGTCTGTAGGCTGTCGCTTTGTTCTCTTGACAGTGTCACCTGCCTTACAGAAGCTTCTCAGCCTCATGAGGTCCCATTTATTAATTGTTGACGTTAAGGACTGGGCTGTTGGTGTTCTGTTCAGGAAGTTGTCTCCTGTGCCTACGTGTTCCAGATTCTTGCCCACTTTTTCCTCTGACTGGATTAATGTCTCTGGTTTTAGATTGAGGTCTTTAATTCACTTGGACTTGAGTTTTCTGCATGGTGACAAATAGGGGTCTAATTGCATTGTTCTACATGTAGACATCCAGTTAGACCATCACAATTTGTTGAAGACGCTGTCATTTTTTCATTGAATGGATTTGGCTTCTTTGCAAAAATCAGGTGACCAAATATGTGTGGATTCATCTCTGGGTCTTCAGTTCGATTCCATTGATCCACTAGCCTATTGCTGTGCCACTATCATGCTGTTTTAATTACTGTTGTTTTATAGCACAGCTTGAGATCAGGAATGGAGATTCCTCCAGAGGATCTTTTATTGTATAGGATTGTTTTTGCTATTCTGGGCTTTTTGTTTCTCCATATGATGTTGAGAATTGTTCTTTCTATATCTTCAAAATATTTTGTAGGTGTTCTGATAGGGATTGCATTGAATTTGTAAATAGCTTTTGGTAAGATGGCCATTTTTACTATGTTAATTCTCCCGATCCATGAACAAGGTAGATCCCACCATCTTCTGATGTCATTTTCAATCTCTTTCTTCAGAGATTTAAAGTTTTTTTCAAACAAGTCTTTCACTTGCTTGGTTAGGGTTATTCCTAGATAGTTTATATTGCTTGTGGCTATTGTGAAGGGAGGAACTTTCCTAATTTCTTCCTCGGCCTGTTTGTCATTTGTATATAGGAAAGCTACTGACTTTTTTGAGTTAATTTTGTATCCTGCCAATTTGGTGAAGGTGTTTATCAGTTGTAGGACTTCTCTGGTGGAATTTTGGGGGTCACTTATATACACTATCATATCATCTGCAAATAGAAATAATTTGACTTTTTCCTTTCCCATTTGGATCCCCTTGATCTCCTTTTGATGTCTTATTGCTCTGGCTAGAACTTCAAGAACTATATTGAAGAGATATGGAGAAAGTGGGCAGCCTTGTCTGGTCCCTGATTTTAGAGGGATTTCCTTGAGTATCTCTCCATTTAATTTAATGTTGGCTGTTGGTTTGCTGTATATAGCCTTTATTATGTTTAGAAAAGTGTCTTGTATTCCCGATCTCTCCAGAACTTTAAACATAAATGGGTTTTGGATTTTGTCAAATGCTTTTTCTGCATCTAAAGTAATGATCATGTGGTTTTTCTCTTTCAGTTTGTTTATATGGTGGATTACATTGATGGATTTCTATGTGTTAAACCATCCCTGCATGTATGGAATGAAGCCTACCTGGTAATGGTGAATGATGCCTTTGATATGATATATTCGCTTTGTGAGTATTTTGTTAAGTATTTTGGAATCAATATTCACAAGAGAAATTGGTCTGCAATTCTCTTTTTTTTGTTGAGTCTTTGTGGGGTTTAGGTATCAATGTGACTGTGGCCTCATAGAATGAATTTGGTAATATTCCATCCATTTCTATCTTTCAGAATAACTTGAGTAGTTTCGGTAT
The DNA here is from genome assembly GCF_964271855.1 of Acomys minous. Taxonomy (NCBI): domain Eukaryota; kingdom Metazoa; phylum Chordata; class Mammalia; order Rodentia; family Muridae; genus Acomys; species Acomys minous. The sequence continues at coordinate 65,385,940 of NC_140493.1, read as the reverse complement.
TAGCTCCTCTTTGAAGGACTGGTAGAATTCTGTGCTGAAACCATCTGGCCCTGGCCTTTTTTTGGTTGGGAGACTATCAGTGGTTGCTTCTATTTCTATAGGCAAAATAGGGATATTTAATTTCTTTATCTGGTCTTGTTTCAATTTTGGAAAATGGAATCAGTCGAGAAAATTGTCCATTTCCCTTAGATTTTCAAATTTTGTGATATAAATGCCTTTAAAGTATGTTCTTATGATTCTTTTTATTTTTTAGGTGTCTGTTGTTATGTCTCCCTTTTCATTTCTGATTTTGTTTATTTAGATAGTGTTTTTCTGTCTTTTAGTTAGATTGGCTAATGGTTTGTCTATCTTGTTAATTTTCTCAAAGAACCAGTTCTTTGTTTTATTGATTCTTTGGATTGTTCCCTTTGTTTCTAATGTATTGATTTCAGCCCTGAGTTTGATTATTTCTAGGTGTCTACTCCTCTTGGGTGTTTCTGCTTCTTTTTTTTCTAGAGCTTCCAGATGTGTTGTTAACTTGTTTATGTGGGATGTTTCCATTTTCTTTTAAAGGCACTTAGTGCTATGAATTTTCCTCTTAGCACTGCTTTCAATGTGTCCCATAAATTTGGGTATGTTGTTCCATCATTTTCATTGAATTTCAGAAAGTCTTTTATTTCTTCCCTTATTTCTTCCATGACCCACGTGTCATTAAGTAGAAAGTTGTTTAGTTTCCACATGTTAGTATACTTTTTGTTATTTCTGTATATTTTGTGTCAACTTGAAAAATAATAGTAAACTTGTGCTAGTTATTTTATTACCAAATGGACACAAACCTAGACATATTTGAGAAGAGAAGATATCAATTGAGAAATTCCTCCATCGTATTGACCTATCGACCAGTTTATGGAGAATTCTGTTAAAGACAGATCAATGGGGGAGGTCCCAATTCAGATCACCTGGCTACTGCTCCACACATAGCTGCTGTGTCCTGGGTTGTATAATAACTCAAACAGAGAAAGCACTGAGAAGCTAGCCAATAAACATTTTACTGCCATGTTCTCTGCTTCTGTTCCTCTCTCCAGGTTCCTGCCATGAGTTCTTTTCTTGTATTTCTTGTTTGTTTCTTTTTGTTTTGATGATGGACTGTAACCTGGAGTGCAAATAAACCTTTACCCCACAGAGTTGCATTTTTGTCAGTTTGACAAAAAGGAAACAAAGACAAATACTATGGGAATAAATAACTTCTATGTGAGTAGATTTGCATCTTATTCAACAAGATGAAACTCATACCTAACACCAGCATTAGGCCAAGAACCTATGCCTGAGTCTCTGAGTATTTCATTTTTCTCTGTTCCTCAACCTCTCCTCAACAACTGGTTTCTCTAGCTAGTTGTTCAATTAATGATTAGTTTCCCTTAACCATCATTCACTGCCTCCTCAATTCTCCCTAACTCATATCCACATCTCTTCTCTGTTTGCCTTTCCCAGAGCTAGTATGCAGGAGCAGCAAGGGATTTCTTCTGTTTTCATGAGGTTGTAGGCTTTCTGTTGTTTAAATCCAGCTTTAATGCACGGTAATCTGATAAAATTCAAGACGTTCTTTCCATTCTCATGATGCTATCTTTGTGAATGAATACATGTTCAATTCTGGAGAAGCTTCTTTGAGGTACTGAGAAGAAGATATATTCTTTTTTTTTTGAAGAAAAGCTCCATAGATATGTTATGCCCATTTGACACATGATATTGATTTGTTTAATTATTTCTCTTTAGTGTCTATCTCAATATCCTGTCTTTTGGTGGGAATATGGTGTTGATGTCTCCCACTATTAAAGTGTGGGAAACCAGAATGGAAGATTGAAGCTTTAGAAATGTTTCTTTTATAAATGATGGTGCCCTTGTATTTATGACATTGATCTTGATAATATGAGTCCTCTTTTTGTTTTTCGGTGGGTTTTTTTTTTTTTTTTGGTTTGTTTGTTTGGTTGGTTGTTGTTGTTGCTGTTGAGTATGAAGTATCTTATAAAAATTGTAAATTTATTTTTATTGAAATTCTATTTTATTAGATATTAAAATGAATACTTCTGCTTCATTTTTGGGTAAAATTTGCTTAAAATACCTTTTTCCAGACCTTTATTCTTAGATAATATCTATCTTTGTTGATGAGGTGTATTTCTTACATGAAGCATCCTGTTTAAGCATCCCTTTTCTTGGCTTCTGTCATTTTTTAACACCTAGAGTTGCAAACTTTGTCTTTGTTCTTCAAAAAAATCATTTTACACTAAAAGAAAATAAATACATACATATACATGAAAAATCTTTTGAACAAGTTATCTTTTGAAACTCACACTGAACAAAAACAAATTCATTAAAAAAAACAAGTCTGGCATAACGCATTAAAACACTGAAAAGGGCATATACTCTGTGATTACAACCTGTGGCTGCAGAATCCACTTGACTTGAGAAAAAGCTACGGAAACTTAAGTCTGGGTTTACCATTCTTATGCAGATTTGTACAGTAAATTCATATAGGATGTTGAACCTTAACCCCCCATTTGAAACAACCATTTTTCTGGAGTCTGCTGGCTTGTTAACACTTGGTTTCTGCATCTCCTGCAGATCATGCTCGCTGACAAGCACTGGACTCTACATGGTACTGATTAAGTAGGGCCCTCATCTGAAGTAAAGCACACCCCATGTTGTTTTAATGGGTATTACGTCTATCAAGGTTGAGGGATACTAATGACTAATGTTTGTTAGTTCCTGTTATTTTATTTTAGTAGTGATTCTCTCTCTCTCTCTCTCTCTCTCTCTCTCTCTCTCTCTCTCTCTCTCTCTCTCCGTGTGTGTGTGTGTGTGTGTGTGTGTGTGTTCGTGTGTGTGTGTGTGTATTCGTGTGTGTGTGTGTGTATGTGTGTGTCTGTGTGTGTGTGCATGCTTGTGCTTCCTCCTTCTGCTTTTGCTGCAGTGGACTTATTTATATCCTGTGTTTTCTTTGGTTAACTAACCTTCTTGTTTTGGAGTTATTTTTCTAGTATCTTTTTTTAGGGCTAGGTGCTTGCACAGGTATTGCTTAACTTTGGTTTTGACAGGGAATATCTTGTTATCACCATTGACAGTCTGCCTTTGTAAGTTACTTGGCCTTTTTTCTTAGCAGCTTTCATTAGTCTTTCTTTGTTCTGTACATTTAGTATTTGTATTATACTGTGGCAGTAGGACTTCCTTTTCTGGTCTTATCAATTTGGTGTTTGGTAGGCTTCTTATATGTTTATAGGCTTCTCTTTCTTTAGATTGGGGACAATTTCTTCTATGCTTTTGTTGAAACAATTTCTATTCCATGCAGCTGGTAATGTTCTCTTTCTTTTATTTCTCTTGTTCTTGAATTTTGTCCTTTCATAGCATCTCTAATTTCTTGGATGTTTTGTGTCAGGGGCCTTTTAGATTTAACATTTTCTTTGACAGATGTATCAGTTTCTTCAATTCTATCTTTTACACTTGAGATTCTCTCCTCCTTCTCTTGTATTCCATTCATGATGCATAGATCTGTAGTTTGTATTCTTTTTCCTAAATTTCCATCTCCTGGATTCAGTCAGTTTGTGTTTTCCTTTTTTGTTTCTATTTACATTGTCAGTATTTGAGCCATTTGGGTCATTTTTTCACTTGTATGATTGTATTTTCCTGTATTTCTTTAAGGGTGTTTACTCTTTTCCTCTTTAAAGGTCTCTTTCATCTTCATAAGGATAGAATTAAGATAATTTTCCTGTCTTTCTGATGTATAAGGATATCTAGGGCTTGTTGTAGTAGAATTCCTTGGTTCTGTTGGTGCAGTTTGGGCATGGGTATTGTTGATTGTGTTGGTCTGTTGCCCTTTAGCCATTTAGTTGTCCCTGTTTGGTGATGAATGTTTCTGCTAATTGCTGGGGTACTAGAAGGTGAGTGGAGTCCTGAGTCAAAGCCTGGGTGCTTCTGGAATCTTGTATCCCTACTCTTGGTAAGGTGTGAAGTTCCATGGGCTGGAGGGCAGAACTGTGTGTCTCTGGAGACATGGCTGCCTTCCTTGGGAAGGCAGGTAAAACCATGCTTCAGAGGCTGGATGATCCTGTGTCTCAGGAGCCCTCTTTAGGATGGTTGATCGAACTCTCAGAGGGATTCATCAGGGAGGCAGTTAGAGGCTTGGGAACAAAACTGAACCAGATTCCCCGAAGCACCCCCCAGGAAGACAGTTAGAGATTTGGTCCTAAGAGTTTGTCTTTCTATTTGCATTTTAGAGTGATTTTTAAAAATTATTCTGTTTTTACCTGTGTTCTGATAAATATTGATGAATATTGGGCTGATTATTAGTATATTTTTCATAATACATGTATGCACTAATTTCAAAATACTTATTTTATCAACCTATAAGCCCTTCCCAAGACTGAGGTACCCAAAGAACTCATGACAACCTAGGAGGTGTGGCTGCTGTGTGAATAGGCAAAATGACATCTGGGACTGGGCTTGGTTTAGGACATACAGTTCTGAGGGTATAGAGTCTGCCATAGCTTGAGTTCTGAGCCGAATCTGGAAACACAAACCATAGAGTCATAGAAAGAAACACAGAGTTTAAATAATAAAACAAGTCTCCATTAAGTGAGAAAACTAGAGAGATTAAAAGATAAAGTATTTTACATATTAAAAATTGAAAAATGTTGTAGAATTGGGGGTTGTATGCTTTATAAATTTTATTGTCACCATACCAAAACGCATGTCCAATTAAAACTCAATTTTATATATAATTTTAAAGAACATCAAAAGAAGTCAGGCGTAGAGAGAAAGGAGACTGAAAACTGAATGCTAAAATGAAGGTTGCAAAAACAGAGACTAGAATATTCCTTACACCACAATTAAACATCTCCAGGGAAACTAGGCTTGACAGTCCACATATTTAATTCAGCACTCTAGAGATAGGATAGAAGCAGGTGTATTTTTGTGACTTCAATGCCAGCTTCATCTACAAAGAGTGTCTAGGACAGCCTGGGATGTTAAACAGAGACACCCTGTCTCATTAAAACAAGGAGCTTCAGGAAAATTCAATATAAGGCCTGCAGTGCCACCTTGTGACAAAATTAAAGAATGCTAACCCATTGAAACACTAGAGGCTTCAGTGATAAACCATCAGAATCAGAATATGTGGTATATTTTCAAAATCAATTAATAGATGAAGGTCAATATGATGAACTTGAAATAGATGTTCTCACGTCTAATACATGCAATAGACATTGACCCCCTCCTCAGATCTAGCCAATGGACTGGGCATCCACAGTTGTATGGGGAGAGAGGACTGACACTGACATGCACACTGGTGCCTGATATTTGACCACTTACCCTTGGTGGCACTCAGAAAATGGATAAGCAGGTTACCAAAATGAGACTTGATGTTCTGTGACTGTATGGTGTGGGAGGAGGTCCCTTCCAGTCACAGATGTAGGGGACGGGAATAGAGTGTAAGTGGAAGGGAGGGAAAATTGGAGGATACAAGTGAGGGGAAACAATTGAGATTTATTCTGAATAAATTAATTAAATAAAATTTAAGAATTTACAGGTTCTATTAATATCACCTTAAAGCAATTGCTTACCATAGCTTAAGTGTTCCATTTTGCAGAGTTTCAAAAAAAAAAAAAAAAAAAAACAACCGTGGGTACCATTCCATACATTCTTATAGAGAATTTCAGGAGGCTTTTGTCTTGAGTTCTAAAAAGGATGATTTTGAGATTGTACAATAATTAGAGGTGATTGCTTACTTGCTAAGGCATTTAAAATTGAATCTGATGATGCCTCAACATATGTGTCCTATAGAAAACAACAATTATTTAGACACTGTACCATAGAAAATGTTACAAATATAATGTACACGCCTACAGGACAAGCAATTATAGAAAAATTTAACAGGACATTTACATGAAATGGTCATAAAACAGAAGGGATAAATGGGATGTTCTAGAAACCCCTTTTAAAAGGTTTGATGTCTTTTAAGTTATTACCCAAAATTATTCAAATTATATTACACTTCATACAGATGATATTACTCAAATGATTATTTACTTAGTGTTGACTCAATGCAAATGGCATACAAGTAGTTGTTTTCACTTGTTTTCCTGTAACCTTATGTAATGAAATGAAAGTTCTTAGAGGACATTTGTGGTGTTTTTAATAGCTCAGTATTTAAGTCCCTTGCCACTAGGCTGATGGTCTTTTCTCCTCATGATCCAACTCCTAGATTATGTCCTTGAAAGGTTACCAATTCTAGAAGATGTATACTGATATCAATGAACTAAAGCATAAAACATGTTGCAAAGTAATTAAAGAAAATAGAATGAAATCCCTACCCAGCACCCAAATGGCAGCCCCCGATCATTTTACTGGCAGATCATGGAACTGGACTCTCTTTTCTAGTCTCTGTGATCACTGCAAATATATGATAAAACATCCTTATGTAGGAATAAAAATAAAATATTTATTTAAAAAAGAAATCTTATCCTTATAACCTGGGTCCAGGGATATTTATAAAACCGACAAAGAAACAAAGATTAAGCAAGCAAGCAAACAACAATGTCATTTGGTAGTTCTTAGTGAAATGCTGCTGTTTAAGATCCATGTTGTCCATCAATAGAAATATGACAATTGCAGAGAGTTTTGATCATCATAGTCATCTACAAATCAAACATGCTAAAGAGACTATTTTATCCTCTTGTCAATCGTTCAACTGTGTCTCTTATGGGAGATTTAATATTGAAGGTTAATATGTGGTATGCATAAGAGAGTCTCTGTCATCTCTTCTCAATTATCTCTTTAGTAGGTACTTAGTCTGGCATCTTAACTGTACAACAAAAAGCAGCATCCTTATGCAGAGTCATTAAAATATTCTCCTCTAATTTTTAATATTATGCATTATCAGTTATTTGTGTGTGTGTCTTCGTGTTTGTGTTTTGTTTTGTGCACAGGTGAGTTCAGGTAACCATGTAGCCCAGAAGAGGACATCTTATGCTTTGGAACTATTGTTACACAGGGTTGCTAATATCATTTTTTCAGGGCTGAGTAGTGAATCACGTCTTATTCTAGAGCAGGATATGCCATTAACTCCTGAGATGTCAATCGATCTTCTTCAGTATTCTTTCTGTTTATCAAGCCATCACTCTCTCTTCTAAGTTCAATCTTCTAACTCCTTGTATTCCGATTTCTTCCTCCAGCAAGTAGGAATATTGTTTTACCATCATGTGAAAACAGGAATATACTCTCCCACAGACATCTGCAAATGTTTAATAACCATTCAATGGGTTTCAAAGTCATTCACTCAGATATTAAAATAACAACTTTGATTTTATTTTGAACTTTTTTATTTTAGAGAGGAAAAGAACATGTGCACTTTGCACCACACTATGCCTGAATAGTGATAAACTGTGATATACATGGATGAAAGTAAGACTACTGGGATGATGTAGATGACTGTAGTAGCCATGACTGCTATAACACCATTAGAGGAACCAGTTATTATCATTTTAAAATCAGATAAAACTTGTACTATCACTCAATATTTGTTGATCATGCACAAACTTTATAGTTGATGGTTAGAATTAACTTACTAGTCAGAATACCTGGAGCAACTCAAGACCCAACCCATGGAAGACAGCCAACCACCAACACTATTAGTGATACTCTGCTCTGTTGCTTAAAGCAGCCTAGATGGGTTATCCTCTAAAATGCTTCACGCAGAAGTGATTCAAAACAAATGCTGAGTCACACATCCAAACATGTAGTGTTACATAAAAAGTCTTGTAGAACAGTGGAGTGAAGGAGAAAAGGGCCTTCAGGTATAACCGCTGCAACAGAAGATCAACAAAGACAGATAACCAGGGCCAAGGGGGCTTAATGAGACTGAGGCAACAACCATGGACTATGTATGAACTTGACCTACATCTCCTACACAGATGTAGTTGATGGGAAACAGATGTTTCATGTAGGTTCTCTAGTGACAGGCTGGGGAGCTGTCCCTGACATGTACACTTTGGCCAGTCTTTTGATCAATTCCTCTTTGAGGAACTGTTTTCCTGTGCCAAAGGTGAAAAGGACATGCTCAGTCCTGATGCAACTGGGTGAGCTGGGTGAATGAGAAGGGGATCTTCACTTATCTGAGGAATAGAAGAGAGGCAATGGGAGAGAGGGAGGAAGGGTGGGACTGGAAGGAGAGAAGACATTGGGTCTACAACCAGGATGTAATGTGAATAAATAAATTATTTTCAAAAATGGATTTGGGAACTATGCCTCTAGTAATATGATTTCTCCCTGACCTTTGGAAGAAAAATTGTGTGTGGCCTGAATACAATTGTGTAGCACTTGGGAACAAAGATGCACCCCAGCATCCCCGCACTGGAAGACAAGATGGAAAAAATCTCCACAGCCACCATGACCTTGCCCTTGGTGCTATGGTAGACAGGGAGGAAAGTGATCCAAACAGTGCAAAACACCAGCATGCTGAATGTCAAGAACTTGGCTTCATTGAATGTGTCAGGCAGGTTCCTGGCCAAGAAAGCCACAGTGAAGCTTCCCAGGGCCAGGCAGCCTAGGTATCCTAGGACACAGTAAAATGCTATAATTGAACCCTTGTGGCAGACAATAAGAATGTGGTCATGCTCAGAGTCTGCATCAATATCAACAGAGGGAGGCGAAGCTCCTATCCAGATTGAAGAGAGAATAATTTGGATGAGTGTACAGAGAGGAATGATGTAGTTAAGTGTTCCTGAAACCAGAATATACTTTATCCTTCTTGCAGGAGCTGTGACATTGAAAGCCAGAACCACTGTGATTGTTTTGGCCAACACAGTGGAAATAGCCACAGTGAATACAATTCCAAATGTGATTTGCTGCAGGATGCAGGAGACTGAGTTTGGATGGCCAATGAAGAGCAAGGAGCAGAGAAAACAGAACATGAGAGACATGAGTAAGATGTAGCTCAGAGAGCGATTATTGGCCTTCACGATGGCAGTGTCATTGTGCTTCAAAAATACCCCAAGAACTAGAGTTGTTAGGCCACAGAAACCCAAGGCCATTAAGGCCAGAGCCATCCCTAAAGGGTCTTCATAGCTTAGAAAGATCACAGCCTTGTGGATGCAGTGATTCTGCTCTCTGTTGGCATACTGGTCCTCAGGACACTTCACACACTGGTCCATGTCTGTATCAGAAAGGAGAGATTTGTTAGTACAGCTTCAGCAGTTTATTGACAAGACATTTCAATAAGTCTAATGGGAGAGCTTTGCATTACCATCATTTTTTTCTGATAATATAATCAAACAGCATTCTCATACAACAATGCTTCTACTTATTAATTCTTATTATCTTTATAGAAAAAACATATTTTGTCTATATAAAAGTGTTGATGAGATCATTTACCATGTTTGCAGAAAGCAAATTTCTTCTGGATGCTATCATGTAATGACCGAGTCTGGTAAATTCACAAAATCTAAACTCATTAACCACAGTGTGACTGAGTGTCTTTTAAAATCTCCTTTCCCATGCATTCAGTCCCTCCTGAGTTAACTGACTGTTCATGTAATCCTTTCTTTATTAGAGATGGAAACTGAGTTCTGCTTGGGAAAAAAATTGATAGCTTTTCTAGTTCCTGGCCTGAATATAATGATATCTAAGGAACAATAAAAGAAATCATTAGGTGTGTGTATGTATGTTTGTGTGTGTGTGTGTGTGTGTGTGTGTGTGTTTATATTTGTATGTCCAAATAAATGTAAGAGTTGTGCTCATAAATTTGGAAATCATTTGTGAGAAATAGGATGTGAGTGTGAGAAGTAAAGTTTACCGGTATATAAATGTAATATAAAGGTTTGAAATTTGTAAAAAATAAAAAATAATGATTAATTTGTCCTTTTTAATGTTCTAATCTGATGCTATGGAGAAAGAATCCTTGAGTCTTGATCATGAGAAGCACTAAGTCTACCACTAAAGGTAGAAACTTCTCTGCAGACTGAGCACTACAAAGGCCTTCATCTTGACTCCACCTTCATGAGAAGCATTCAGCATCTTCCTGTTTCCCTCTTTCAGTCTCTATGAGACCCAAACTCTGTGAATAGACTCTGAGGTAAATTTTACATCAATAAGCAACATGGAAGAAATAAAACAAAACCCACATACAAAAGTGGCCTAGATTTTTTTTCAAGACAAGGTTTCTCTGTGTAGCCTTGGCTGTCCTGGAAGCACTTTGTAGACTAGGTGGGCCTCAAATTCACCGTGATCCTCCTGCCTGTGCCACCCAAGTGTTGGGATTAAAGGCATGTGCCACCACACCCAGATTTTTAGGTGGAATAAACTACTTCACTCATAATATGCTCTTTTGAAATGGCAATGGTAGGCAATTTCATTGGAATTGTGCTGATTCATTAGATAGTTGCACACAGTTATAAGGTGCTTCCTGGTTTTTAAGTCTTTTTATGTAGAACGATTTATTGATGGGCAATTGTAACTAGCTATTTTGCCTGAAGTGTTGGAAAGTTAGCTGAAGTATGAAGAGAATGTCTTGCTCTTGGAGAAAACGTGAGTTCAGTTCCCAGAACCCATGTGAGGTATTTCAGCACTGCCTGCAAATTAACTATAGAGGTATTAGTTGCCTCTCACCTTCATCTGCCCTTATGTACATATACACTCACAACATACATACACAACTATAAATAATATTAATCATTTTCCATTTATTGATGTAAATACCATTAGTTCTTATTCATTATAACATTTAAAACAATTTTATTACAGTTTGTTTAAACATTATGGATGTCAGAAGGCAATTCTCAGAGTTCTTTGTCTCCTCTCACTATATGGGTCCTGGGAATGAACTCCAACTATCAGTCTTAGTGTCAAATGATTTAAATGTAGAGCCATATTATTGGCCAGAAATGTATTTTAAGAACTTGAATTTCATTGCATAGTATCACAGGCAAATGTTGGAAAAACTATTCATTGTCCATTTGCATTTAGCCAAGCACGAATTTATAATGATTTTACTACTGTAGCTTTGTAGGTTGCAATAAAATTTTACTGTTTTTACTAATTACTTTCGTTACAAAACTGTTCAAATCTATTATTTCATGAAATTATTATTTGGGAGCTCTTTATAAAATATTTTATATAAGACTCCTTATATTTTGTACACCATGTGTACAATTATCCTCACCTTCCTAGAAACAAATCACAGCAGACAATTGAAAATGGGTGAGGGAATAACAATTGGGATATAATCACAGTAAATTACAATAAAGAAGGCAGAAAAAGAAAATAGGCCTCTATAAATAACACAAATTCTGTCTCATATTCAGCAGTTTCTGATAATTTTACATGTAATATTTTTATCTCTACTCTAATTTTTCCAAAGATACAGACTTGGTTTCTAGCATCTCCATTGCACATTCTATCAGTTCCGGTGCCATAATCTGTCCTATGTTGGATTCTGTGCATATATAGTGTACATAAACTTATGTAGGGACATACATACATGCAGAAAGACTAAATGCACATTTTGAAAATTCATGACTGGATATTTCTGTGCATGTGTTTATAGGGGAAATTAATAAACAGAACAGATCTCATACAGAATGTGCTCACACTGCGCTGTAATTTTGTTTCTTTGAGAAATATGATGTGACAGAAACTGAATCAAAATTTACATATAGGCAAAAGGGTTTTTGTTGTTGCTGTTCTTGTGACACTGTTAATGTTTGTATTCCTGTGACTGTTAATGGAAAAAATGATATATGTTATTTTTGTAGTTGCCTTTTAGACTCCTTCAGCATTTCTTTATTGGTGGAGAAGAATATCAATGTAAAGTTTATCACAGCAGCAAACACTCACTTGTTCCATTAGAAATTTCATTTTCTGGGCAGGGGATGCAAATAAAGCAGCAGGTGGACATTCCCTCCTTCCTGAATTTTCTGAATCCAGGACGACAGTCAGCACTGCATACAGAGGGCAGCATCTGAGGAAATAAGACACATATTGAGTTTTACCTACTTCATCCATAACTATATTATATTAGCATGTTGGGATATCAATAAGCTTATTTTATATACAGAAGCTGAGGTACCACATGTCAGTTAGCACTTTGTACAATGCAAATGTGTGAATATATTTAAACAAGTTGATGAAAAGTTGAGTTTTTTACCAAATCTAAAACATTATGGAAACAGAAATTTAGAGTACTTTGTGCAAACACTATAGAGATTGCAACTTGGTTTTCTTCTTGATTTTCATCAAGCTGGCACAAAGTACAGTAAAAAGGTAGAGGACATTGAATGAACTTTATCTGCCAACTTCTCTGTATCAGAATAGCCCTTCTTTCTAACACTAATGAATTTTATTATTTGGTATCCATTGTAGGCATGCCTAGTCTACTAAAGGCAATGCTCTTGCTAGGCAAGGATGTATGAGAAATGAAACAGAACAAGCCATAAGCATAAGTTCTCTCAAGGGCCTATGCTTTAGTTTCAGTCCACAAATTCATTCCTTATCTTCCCTTGTCTATAACACATGAGCTAAAACAACCTCGAAAAGGAGGATGCAAGGGATGGGGTAACAATTGAGATGTAATATGAATAAATTAATAACTATTTTTAAAAAGGAAATTTGCTGACTGTTGCATGCTCTTTTGAATCCTTCATTCAGTACTAAGGTTTATGTGAAAACCACATTGTCACTGGTACACAGATTCATCTCATGTTCTCCACATATGCACTTAAGTAGAATGCTTCCTTTTGCTGTGGTGGTTGTGAAACAGGGTCTCACTCTGTAGCATTGGAATACCTCAATTCCCTATCTAAAACAGGGAACATTGCTTTCTCTCTTTTTTTTACTTGTTCTATTAATTTATTCATATTACATCTAAATTATTATCATATCCATTGTATCCTCCCATTCTTCCATCCTTTCTACTTTCACCCTAGTCCCCTCCCCTATGTCTGTGACTGAGGTGCACCTCCTCTCCCTATATATGATCATAGGGTATCAACTTTCTTCTTGATATCCTGATATCTTTCTTCTGAGTGCCACCAGGTCTTCCCATCAAATGGACGTGGTCAAATATGGGGCACCATAGTTCATGTAAAAGTCAGTCCCCATGCTACACTCAACTATCTACACTCAATTGTCTAGATCTGGGTTGTGGTTTGATGATTACTGCACATATTGTCCTTGCTTGGTGCCATAGTTTGAGCAGAACCCCTGGGCCCAGATCCACCCATCATAATGTTCTTCTTGTAGGTTTCTAGGACCCTCTGGATACTTCTATTTCCCCAGTATCCCATACTTCTCTCACATAGAGGCACAAGAGGATTTCTTCACATCTATCCCATTTTCCTGGTAAGTGAAGAATTTCATGGGACATTCCCCTTGGGCTAGTGTCCAATTATAAGTGAGTATATCTGCCTTTAGTCATCAGGGAAATGAAAATCAAAACCACTCAGAAATTCCATCTTAGACCCATCAGAATGGCTAAGATAAAAAATTCAAGTGATATCACATGCTGTTGAGGAAGTGGAGAGAGAGGAACACTTCCTTATTGCTGGTGGGAATACAAACTTGAACAAACAATTTGGAAATCTATATCAGAAAACTGAGACCTTTGAAATATACCTAGAAGATGCTCTAGCACACAACAAGGGCATATGCTCAACCAGGGCCAAAGCAGCCTTCATCATAATAGCCAGAACCTGGACAAGCCTAAGTGTTCATTAGTAGAAGAATGGATAAAGAAACTGGTACATATACACTATGGAACACTACTCAGCTATTAAAAAAAGGAATTCCCAAAATTTGTGGAAAATGGATTCAACTAGAAATTATCATACTGAGTGAGTTAACTTAGAAGCAGAAAGACTCAAATGGTATATACTCATTTATAATTGGACACTCTCTCTTTTTAAAATATATTTTCACAGTGTGGCACATGGTAAATTTTTTTTATTTAAGTAATTTATTCAGATTAAATCTCATTTTTATCCCCTCACTTGTATCTTCCGATTCCCTATCCCTCCCACTTTCATCCTATTCCCCTCTCCTAGATTTGTGACAGAAAGGGACCATCTTCCCCACTATAAGATCACAGCCTATCAGGTCCCTTCCTGGTAGCCTGTTAACTTTTCCTCTGAGCATTAACAAATCTTCCCACCAAGAGGAAATGGTCAAGTAGGGGTCACCAGAGTTCATGTCTGAGTCAGTCCCTGCTATCCACACAATTGTGGAGAATGTGGTGTCCATTGCCTAGATCTGGATAGTTGTTCTAGGTTTACTATATGCATTGTCTTTGGTTAGTACAGTATTTTTAACTGACCCACCTGGGTCCAGATCTGCCAGCCTTAATTTCTTCTAGTTGATATCTAAGACCCTCTGGGTCCTTCTATTTCCCTATTCATCCTTACCTCTCTCACCTAGAGTACCAGTAGGAAGTTGCAGTATCTATCCTAATCTCTGGCTAGGTACTTAGAAAGATTTTAATGACCATTTTGAAGAAGAGTGGAGACAGTGCATATTGTTGCCACATTTCTGTTCAATATTTTAAGCCATGGTCTGTCTGTCACACTGCCTGCCTTGGATTAGCTATCTAGGCCAAACTGTTTAAATATCAACAGAGAACTTTCTAAATCTGCATAAAAAGTGTTTGGAATAAAACATGCACTACACCTGCCTGGCTTCACTCATTTTTTAAATTTTTTTATTAATTTATTATTGTTACATCTCAATGGTTATCCCATCCCTTGTATCTTCCCATTCGTCCCTCCATCCCATTTTCCCCTTATTCCCCTCCCCTATAACTGTTCCTGAGGGGGATTACCTCCCCCTGTATATGCTCATAGTGTATCAAGTCTCTTCTTGGTATTGAATTTTTTATATTTTTCTCTACTTCTAGTAGAATGCTTTCAGTTTGTTTGCCATAAAAGTCCTATTCTGTCATGACATTACCTGTTCTTTGTATTCCAACATGTTTCTTTTTTTACTCTGAATAGATGATAGACTTATTTACAATACATTATGAGTATTTTGTATAACCATATAACTCCATCTTAGAGTGTATATATATGATTTATCTTCGTGAACTGATCTGCATTTGTGAATCATGCTTGCATTTATTGAATGAAATATACTTGGGTGTAGAGAACAAATGTTATGGTGTGTTGTTGAATTGTCTTGATAGGTGTTTATTTAAGAATTATTCAATCCATGCCCACCAAAGTAAATGTTTTTTCATGGATTTTGTTTGTTTGTTTGTGTGTTTGTTTCCACTTCATAATGAATTACCACCCACATTTTTATAGAAGGATTCTGTTCAGGTTAAAAATAACATATTTCCCATGGAAGTAACAAAAATATTTGAGGGTGTTGTTGTTGTTTTATTGAACCAATCTTGTTTTCTATGGATTTTTCATTAGAGATGTGATCAATAACAATAAATTATTATTGTTGATTATTTGGTGAATATTGTCTACTTATTGATATTGTAGTATTTGAAAGTTTCCTAATAGTTTCTTTTCTCTGGAGCTTAGTGCTTTTTATGTGTTCCTTTGATTCTTGCATTCATCATGTAAAGTGGTTCAAGTAGTGTCTTTCATAGTGAAATTTCAGTGCTTATAAATTCCTGTGATTGTGTCTATTATTGAACTCTGTTCTGTATCCTTCTGTTATGAAAATAACTTTTCTGTTTTATTTACTGTAGTTTGCTGTTAAATGTTTGAAACACATCACTATTACTCTCCTTCTGTAAGAATGTCCATGGTGAAATTGACTGATATACAGATGAGAACTTGCTATGACAGTGTCGTCCATACTGTAGCCTTCAACTTTATGTCTTTGTTACAAAATAATTTTTAAGTTAAATATAACAAAGGTTGTTCATTTACTGATTTTGAATGTTTGCTATATAAATGACTATTGTATCTCAATGGGCACACATCTTACTTGAAATTTATGATTACATTATACTGGATATAGTGTTGATAAGTTGAATGTGTCCTTCTTTTCCTTTTGTGATCTGGACTGTAAATCTAATCTTTTAATCAGGAACCTTCAAGTCTCCTATATAATAATCTTATGTTTTGTTTTATTTTTGTTATTGTCTGAATTTTCTAATATTTATGTACAATATTCAAGCTTTGTGATCTTGTCTTTATCTTGAACTATTGTCTTGCTGAGACTTTTTACTTAGAATTTTATTTAATTTATTTTGTTTTTCCTTTACTTTCTGTTTGAATATTTTTATTATTTTGTACTTTCATGGAATTCCCTTTTCTCATGCTTTTTCAGTGACTTTTTTATGTTAGATTTTGTGATCCCTTTTACCCTTCCGGAGGTAATTTATGTCTCTTCTTCTCACTTTTCATAGAGCATTCTAATAATCATTCTTTCATTATTTAGCATATCATTAAACATACTCTTATTTAAGACTATGACTGTAACATTTTTAGTTAGGTAGATTTGATATCATCATTTTTATGTTTGTTTATTTCTGCATGTATCCTGATATGCATATCTGGAAGCAGAGCAATGGTTCTATATTTTTTAGTATTGAGTATTATTCCAGTGCATGTTTTTGTAATGCTCAATCAAGCTGTGTAGAACATACATGAGATTTCACTGTTGACATTATAGGCATATATATTTCAGTAGCTAAACTTTAGATCCTGTGTTCCTTTACATAACAATGATTTCCCTTATCACTATGAGAAGGACTATTAACTGCAAATGCCAGAGTACATGAGCAACCTGAATTCCTTGACTTAACATCTTTAAAATTTGAACAACTTTGTGGTTGCATAGTTCAGATTACCTTAAAAGAAACCACATCAGAACTCATACCAATAACATACCCTGGAGGTATCGTGGAATTTTTTTATTCACAAATTTCTACACAGCAAAAAAGTATTACTACCAAATACCTCCAAATACAGAGAAGAAAACTAGACACCAGTTCATTAGTTTGAATGACCTACAATTAAAAGGGCCATGCAAGGATACTGTAGTGAGGAGTTTCTTTACATTGCACAATTCAGAGCTAAGGCATGGAAAAACTGTGAATAATAGTTGATTTCTTGCATCCATTTTGCACATCTAAGCTGCTCACATTTCCAGAAATCTGCATCACCCTTCTAATGTCCACATACACCATATACGCCAGTGTTGCATGGACATATATCCAGATAGAAAACTCATATACATATGAAAAAGAAAGAAAATACAAAATAATAATTCGTAGAATATTTAATATGTATCACAAAATTATTACTTTATGATTAGGGAGGTTGATGATTTAGGGATTCTTTGTCGGAAAGCTTAAGCAAACATACAATAAAATTGTTGCCTTCTCTTTGATCACTTCCCCCTGATGGGGTCCCTTATCAAATCACAGAGGAAAAGTATGCAGGCAGTCCTTATGATACCTGATAGGCTGGTGTCAGCGAGTAGTAGAGAACAGTTCCCCTCTCTGAGGTCTAGGGAAGGGGCATGGGGGAAAGAGGACACAGGTTGGACCTGGGAGGACATGAGGGATTTGGCTAAGCCCGGGATGTAAAATGAATAAAATAAAACTTTTAAATTAAAACAGTAATTAAAACTAAAAGAAATGATGATTTTGCTTTCTAATTCCTTTGTATTTTTAATTTACTGCATCATTATAGTTAGCCTTAGTCTCTAACTTTTTTATCAGAGATTCATAATAAGTGAGGAAATCACTATATATTAATAAGACTGGTACCAGGAGTATATGGCTCACTTTTATGGAAATATTATAAATCAGTGATCAAAATCTATTTCATATTCATATTAAAAATAAAAACACATTTTTTGTTATAATAAAATACAATGTAACTAATGTATGAACTCCTTGAAGAATTAACATCAAAAATAGTGAAAATAAGAAAATGTAACACAGGAGACTAGAAGTGGATTCCTTATGGGACAGTTTTTTCATTTCACTAATTTATAAAAAAGCAAAAATGGACCAAATACACAGTGTTTACTTGTATGTAATGGAAATCAGTACAGTTCTTTCAACACACCTGTAGAATTCCTGTGGCCCACTCTAGCATGTCTTCAGATAAATGCAGCTGTTGACCATGTGGTAAATATAGACTAACTTTTCCTATCTTCACCTTAAGATCAAAATCATGTGGGAGATTCCAAATGTAGAAAATGTCATACTCTTTCTGAACTTTTTCTTTCTGGTTCATGGTCACTTTGTCTCCATTAGGACTAGTGAAGTCGGTCTTTCTCATCAAGGAGTGCATCTGAAATACAAGCAGCAGTATATAATATATAAGCCCTTCCCTAATGGGAGAAAATGTATGATGATTTTATCTGAAATACAATTTTATTGAAGGTATCTTGTGGAAATTTTCTTGAAGTGAAAATGATATATCAATTTGTTATAATGTTTGCAGAATTTTAGTTCACTGAAAGGAAACTACAAAACACAAGCATAGAAAAGCACATATACATCAAACATAGATTTGCAACACACACACACATGCATCTGCACACAGAGAGACCTACATCTATGCAGAGTTACACATATAATATAGCCCCATGTTTGTTTACACAGACATTAATATACATGCCCAGACACACATATGAGCATACAGGCACAGACAGACATATACACCCAAACAGACACACAAGTACAGAAATATACCATACTCATACATAGACACACACATACACAGACAAATGTACGTATGGAGACATATTGAGATACAAATATTCACAGAGAGACATTGACACAAAAACATATTTATGCTCACAATATCAAAGGAGAGATAGACAGGAACACACACACATACACACACACAACACACACACACACAGAGCAAGAGAAATACATATGTGCAGTCCAAAATACAGAAACACAGAACACACAGATACATGCACTGAAAATTACAATCAGAAACACATACAAAATCAGAAACAAACATACTCATGGGCATTGAAACACAGAAAATTTATGGTCACTTCTACAAACAGACCGATAGTCAGATGGACAGAAACACACAACCACAAATGCACACATAACTGTGCACATACACATAAACACAGATATACATACCGATACACAGGAACACACTTAAACAAACAAATACAGTGAGAAACATATATTCAAACATAAGAGAGTGTGTGGGTGTGTGTGGGTGTGTGTGTCTGTGCATGTGTAATGAACTGATTCACATAACTATTTCTGTGCAATTATACTAAAACTTTGAGGAAGGTGAACAGAGACTACATTTGGGGAGAATCAATTGAGAAAACAAGCCCTTTAACTTAATACCTCAAATTTCAGAATTAACAAACAATCATCTCATCATGGAGACAATTAATGAGAAAAGACTAATTATCTCTCTAGTATTAGAACAGGTATGATTATATTCAGTTGCTCTGTTACAGAATCACTGATTTTCACTGATAAATGGTGTCTTTCATTCCAATACCTTTGTATTAAAGAACTATACATAGCTCTAGATTTATTGTGTCAGCATAAAAAACATTTAGAAACCTAGGTTTTGGGGAAACATTTCCTAGTTCACTCAGTTAATCATCTGAGAGACCTTTAAAAACTATGACATTGATAAGATCATGTATAATCCAATAAAAGAAACACTACCTTGGAGCAGATATGATCATGCTTTTTCTCATTGTCAGTTGGCTGATTTTCTACCTGTTGTAGAAGCACCTCATGAAATACATGGGCCAAAACATATGCAGCATTGTATATGTCATAACTGCTATCACTGAAGGCCATGTCAAAAGTCTGTGCCATTAGCCATTCCAAGGAGGAATTAGTTGAACAGTTTTTCAGTGTCTTCCAGTTAGATGCTGAGGCTTCACAGTTAAACTTCATCCACTTCAGTCTTGCCAGATATTTATCTGAGTATTTGAGAGGGTTCAATGTCTGGACAAAATTTTTAAAACCTGAAATCTTGCCATGGTGCTGTGCAAAAGCAAGAGTCACTTGGAATGGGTTGGGTGTGAGATCTCTCTTATTTGTAGGAACATCCCACTGTGAGGTGGTGATCCATGTTCTTTGTATACCTAGAGATTCCCACATTCTAAAGGCCACAGCAAGAGTACTGTCTATGTCACCAAAAAGGATAACAATTTTTGTCGATGATGTCATGATTTGGTTGTAATACACTTCAGCTCTTGACATGTATACCTCCATATTCACTGGGATCATGTTCACAAAGGCAAAACAGACTGTGTCCTTTTCCACCTCTCTTTTCAAATCTGAGAGAAATTGTGTACCCTGTTCATTGTCAGAGATGGCCATCCCTACCCAGTTGCAGTTTTTTTTTAATTTATTTTTTTTAATACATTTTTATTAATTTATACATATTACATCTCAGTTGTTAGCCCATCCCATGTATCCTCCCATCCCTCCCTTCCTCCCACTTCCCCCCCCTACTCCCCTCCCCTATGTCTGTGTCTGAGGGGGATCTCCTCCCCCTGAATATGCTCATACGGTATCAAGTCTCTCCTTGGTGACCTATTATCTTTCCTCTGAGTGCCACCAGGCACCTCCATCCAAGGGACATGATCAAATATGGGGCACCAGAGTTTGTGTGAGAGTTAGATCTTCTTCTCCACTCAACAGTGGAGAATGTCCATCGGCTAGTCCGGGTAGGGGTTCAAGGTTTTTACTGCCTATTTTTTCCTTGGCTGTTGCCACAGTTTGCGGAGGACCCCAGGGCCCAGACTCGCCTGTAGATTTCCAGGACCCACTGGATCCTTCCATTTCCTCTTTCTCCCAGGCTTCTCACACCTAAAGTTTCAATAGGATGTCCTCCCCTCTTACCCATTATTCTGGTAGGTACAGTTTTTCATGGGGACGTACACCTTGGGCTAGTGTCTCGATATAAGTGAGTATATACCATTTAGCTCTTTTTGCTTCTGTGTGAACTCACTCATTATGACAATTTCTAGTTCAATCCATTTGTCCACAAATTTTGGAAATTCCTTGTTTTTAATAGCTGAGTAGTATTCCATAGTGTAAATGTACCACAGTTTCTTTATCCATTCTTCTGTTGAGGGACACGTAGGTTGTTTCCAAGTTCTGGCTATTATGAATAAGGCAGCTATGAACATGGTTGAGCATATGTCCCTGTTGTGTGGTAGTACATCCTCTGGGTATATTCCAAGGAGTGGAATAGCTGGGTCTTAAGGAAGCCCTACTCCCATTTTTCTGAGAAAGCACCAGATAGCTTTCCAAAGTGGTTGTACTAGTTTGCATTCCCACCAGCAATGCAGGAGTGTTCCTCTTTCTCCACACCCTCGCCAGCATGAGGTGTCAGTTGAGTTATTGATCTTAGCCATTCTGATGGGTGTAAGATGGAATCTCAGTGTCGTTTTGATTTGCATTTCTCTGATGACTAAGGAGGTCGAGCATTTCTTTAAGTGTTTCTCAGCCATTTGATATTCCTCTGTTGAGAATTCTCTGTTTAGCTCTGCGCCCCATTTCTCTATTGGGTTATTTGGTTTGGTGGTGTTTAATTTCTTAAGTTCTTTATATATTTTGGATATTAGACCTTTGTCAGATGAAGAGTCGGTGATGATCTTTTCCCAGTCTGTAGGCTGTCGCTTTGTTCTCTTGACAGTGTCACCAGCCTTACAGAAGCTTCTCAGCCTCATGAGGTCCCATTTATTAATTGTTGATGTTAAGGCCTGGGCTGTTGGTGTTCTGTTCAGGAAGTTGTCTCCTGTGCCTATGAGTTCCAGACTCTTCCCCACTTTTTCCTCTAACTGGGTTAATGTCTGTGGTTTTAAGTTGAGGTCTTTAATCCACTTGGACTTGAGTTTTGTGCATGGTGACAAATAGGGGTCTAATTGCATTTTTCTACATGTAGACATCCAGTTAGACCAGCACCATTTGTTGAAGATGCTGTCGTTTTTCCATTGAATGGATTTGGCTTCTTTGTCGAAAATCAGGTGAGCAAATGTGTGTGGATTCATCTCTGGGTCTTCAGTTCGATTTCATTGATCCACTAGCCTATTGCTGTGCCAGTACCATGCTGTTTTAATTACTGTTGCTCTATAGTACAACTTGAGATCAGGTATGGAGATTCCTCCAGCGGATCTTTTATTGTAAAGGATTGTTTTTGCTATTCTGGGCTTTTTGTTTGTCCATATGAAGTTGAGAATTGTTCTTTCAATATCTTCAAAATATTTAGTAGGTATTCTGATAGGGATTGCATTGAATCTGTAAATTGCTTTTGGTAAGATGGCCATTTTTACTATGTTGATTCTTCCAATCCACGAACATGGTAGATCCCGCCATCTTCTGATGTCATTTTCAATCTCTTTCTTCAGAGGTTTAAAGTTTTTTTCAAATAAATCCTTCGCTTGCTTGGTTAGGGTTATTCCTAGATATTTTATATTGCTTGTGGCTATCGTGAAGGGAGTAATTTTTCTAATTTCTTCCTCTGCCTGTTTGTCATTTGTATATAGGAAAGCTACTGACTTTTTTGAGTTTATTTTGTATCCTGCCAATTTGCTGAAGGTGTTTATCAGCTGTAGGAGTTCTCTGGTGGAATTTTGGGGGTCACTTATATACACTATCATATCATCTGCAAATAGGGATAATTTGACTTCTTCCTTTCCCATTTGGATCCCCTTGATCTCCTTTTGATGTCTTATTGCTCTGGCTAGAACTTCAAGAACTATATTAAAGAGGTATGGGGAAAGTGGGCAGCCTTGTCTGGTCCCTGATTTTAGAGGGATTTCCTTGAGTATCTCTCCATTTAATTTAATGTTGGCTATTGGTTTGCTATATATAGCCTTTATTGTGTTTAGAAAAGTGCCTTGTATTCCCGATCTCTCCAGAACTTTAAACATAAATGGGTGTTGGATTTTGTCAAATGCTTTTTCTGCATCTAAAGAGATGATCATATGGTTTTTCTCTTTCAGTTTGTTTATATGGTGGATTACATTGATGGATTTCCGTATGTTAAACCATCCCTGCATTCCTGGAATGAAGCCTACCTGGTCATGGTGAATGATGTCTTTGATATGCTGTTGTATTCGCTTTGCGAGTATTTTGTTGAGTATTTTTGCATCAATGTTCATAAGAGAAATTGGTCTGAAATTTTCTTTTTTTGTTGGGTCTTTGTGGGGTTTAGGTATCAATGTGACTGTGGCCTCATAAAAGGAGTTTGGTAATATTCCATCCATTTCTATCTTTCGGAATAGCTTGAATAGTATCGGTATTAGCTCCTCTTTGAAGGACTGGTAGAATTCTGCGCTGAAACCATCTGGCCCTGGGCTTTTTTTGGTTGGAAGACTATCAATGGTTGCTTCTATTTCTATAGGCGAAATAGGGCTATTTAATTTGTTTATCTGGTCTTGGTTCAATTTTGGTAAATGGAATCGGTCGAGAAATTTGTCCATTTCCCTTAAATTTTCAAATTTTGTGGCATAAATGTCTTTGAAGTAGGTCCTTACGATTCTTTGTATTTCTTCGGTGTCTGTTGTTATGTCTCCCTTTTCATTTCTGATTTTGTTAATTTGGATAGCTTTTCTTTGTCTTTTATTTAGATTGGCTAACGGTTTGTCTATCTTGTTAATTTTCTCAAAGAACCAGCTCTTGGTTTTGTTGATTCTTTGGATTGTTGTCTTTGTTTCTAATTTATTGATTTCAGCTCTGAGTTTGATTATTTCCAGGCGTCTACTCCTCTTGGGTGTTTCTGCTTCTTTTTTTTCTAGGGCTTCCAGATGTGTTGTTAGGTTGTTTATGTGGGATGACTCCATTTTCTTTTTAAAGGCACTTAGTGCTATGAATTTTCCTCTTAGCACTGCTTTCAATGTGCCCCACAAATTTGGGTATGTTGTTCCATCATTTTCATTGAATTTCAGGAAGTCTTTTATTTCTTCCCTTATTTCTTCCGTGACCCATGTGTCATTAAGTAGAAAGTTGTTTAGTTTCCACGTGTTGGTATGCTTTTTGTTATTTCTATTGTTGTTGAAGTCCAGCCTTAGACCATGGTGATCTGATAAGATACAAGGTATTATTTCAATCTTCTTGTATCTGTTGAGGTTTGCTTCGTGACCAACTATGTGATCAATTTTAGAGAACGTTCCATGGGGTGCTGAGAAAAAGGTATACTCCTTTGCGTTTGGGTGGAAAGTTCTGTAGATATCTGTTAGATCCATTTGATTCATGACATTGGTTAATGAAGTTATTTCCCGGCTTAGTTTTGAAATCAAAGTCCTATCCTTGAGTGAAAGTGGGGTGTTGAAGTCTCCCACTATTAATGTGTGGGTATCGATGAATGGGGCAAGCTTTGTTAATAACTCTTTTACAAATGTCGGAGCCCTTGTATTCGGAGCATAGATGTTCAAAATCGTGATGTTTTCCTGGTTGACTTTACCTTTGACAAGTATGAAGTGACCATCCTTGTCCCTTTTGACTAATTTTGGTTGAAAGTCTATTTTATTAGATATTAGAATAGCTACCCCAGCTTGTTTCTTGTGACCATTTGCTTGGAAAAAAATATGGAACGCTTCACGAATTTGCGTGTCATCCTTGCGCAGGGGCCATGCTAATCTTCTCTGTATCGTTCCAATTTTAGTATATGTGCTGCCGAAGCGAGCACCCCAGTTGCAGTTTAAGTAAAGTAAGAAGGCGACAAGGGCCATGGGGAGAGATGTATCCTCCTGGGCCATCTGATAAATATAGGAAAATTGTACACGGTCTTTCAGGAAAGGATGGAAAGGCCCATAAGTAAGATGAATAACCTAGGACACAGGGAGCAGCATGAAGTAGCATGTACTATTAAGACCTTGTAAACACATTTTATCTGTAAAAAATTCTAGAAACCCCCCTTACCTGTTTCTTCTTCTCTTATTCCCATTTCACACAAAGAAATTCCAGATCCCCATCAAGTATCTGAATAATAACATTGAACTACACAGATTGACATAAGGCCAGGAAGACCAGTCTACTCTTTACACCCCTCCTTACATCTTATCAAAGCCACCAATGGAGACACAAATTAATTAAATTTTAACCCAACAAACTCTCACCTGCTGAGGTTCACGGCTGTACATGAATGTATGATATAGTATAGATGCTTCCCAGTTTGGTCCTATAAGAAGTACTATACAACTGACTACTTGGGAACAGTCATAATTAGGAGGATACAAATGAGATTGTCGAGAAACATGAATGAGATATTTTAATTCTGACACACTTATAAAATATGGTACTTGAAATACTAAAGACATATTTGGTAGAAGATCAGGATTTCTGTTTATTTCATCCAAGGAAAAAGCCAAAACCAGAGGAAACTGGCTTTCAGCTGCTGTTCTGTAAAATGGTACAATATTTATTATGTACAGAAGTAGACAAATAATCATTTGCAATCAATACTACGACTAGTCTGTACTTGAAAATATTCTCTTTATCCCTATGTTTGCAACAATTATCCCGTGTAATAAGGTTTACAAATATAAAAATATGGAATCTTGGAACACCCTTAAAATTTCATGTGAGTTCATCTATACAAAACATGCTTATTCCATGGAAAGCATGTCCATCTGTGGTTATTGAGTACTTGCTAAAAAAGGAAAGACAAGGCCACAGGATTTTGGCCAAGCTGTAAACCTGATCATGTATTCATTTATTAATTATAGAGAAATATGAAAATTACACATGAGGGTTGAGCCTCTGAGTTTCTGGTATTTCCATATGAAATTAACTGAATTGGCTAAGGTAGAGATAGTATGATTGATGAGTGTACAGGAGTGTTTCTGGGGCAATACATGGTACCTGTACTAATGATAAACTATAAATTATTTGAAAATATATTTATCATATTCTCCTCTATCCTACTTCATATTGTTGTTTTTCTTGTTAATTTATTTTTCAGGCAGAGCATCTTTTTACTGGTTTATTTTCAAATAAATTCAAACACAGACAATGTATATTTAAAAATATGTATATCTGACTTTGGAACTAAATCTGTTACTTTATCAGAAAACTGGTAAAAGCTTAACATCCAGACATAGCTATACCATATACCCTAGGACACTTGCTCAATTATGTTCATAACAGCTTTATTTATAATAGCTAGAATCCAGAAAAAATGATATTATTTAAACAAACAATAGAGAACAAACAATAATATACTACTCCAATATAAAAACAAAGAAAATCATGAATTTTCAGGCAAGTAGATTAGAAAACATCTACTGGGTGTGATAATCCAGACTAACAAAAACACACATGGCTGTACTTACTTAGCCATATAGTACAGGATAAAAAAATGCCAGAATTTACTAACCCAAAGAAAATGAGTAAGAAGAAGGAACCCAGAGAAGATGCTTTATTCTAACTCAGAAAGGGAAATAAAATAGACAGCAGAAGAAGTTGAAGATATGGAACAAGATAGGGAAGAGAGCTCAGATAGAAATGAAGGTGGATATCCGACCTGGGGAGAGCTGATGCAGCAGGTCAGAGGGACTGAACATAAGAATAAGGCATGTGTGGAGATATCTCACTGACAAGATGGATAAACAAGATGGTTCTGGGATAATATGGTGGTGACTCAGTTGAGGGGACACCCTAGAACTAGACAGAACACCTAGTGGAGGAAGGGGAATACCAACAAACCCACAAAAACTATGACTCAAAACTTACCTTTCCTACAAGATATGCAGTGATAAAAATAGAGCAGAGATTTAGGGAATGTCCAAGCAATGCCTTGCCCAAAATGAGACTCAGAACACAGGAGAGAGAAAACTTCAGACACTATTATTGACACTCGGCTGTGCTTTCAGACAGGAGCCTGGCATAGATGTCCCCTGAGGGTTCCATCCATCAGTGAATCAAAACAGATGCTAAGAATAAAAACCAAATATTAGACAAAGTGTTCAGAGTCTTGTAGAAAAATGGGAGAAGTAAAAAGGATGAAGAACTAACATGAACTACACAAGAAAATCAACGGTCAATTTTTCAGGGCACAGAGAGGGTTGTGGAGACTCAATCACCAACCAAGTGGACCTAGGACCACTACACAGATGTAGGTGATGTGTAGTTCAGGCTTAGTGTGGGTCCCCTAGTAAGAGGAGCTGGGACTGTCTCTGACATGGACTCTGTTGCCTGTTTTTTTTTTTCACTCTCTTTCCCTTGGTGGGGCTTCTTTAAAGGAAACATGGAAAGAGTACACACTCATTCCTGATGTGAATGTAGAGATGAGGTGATTTGGTAGGGGATACCCTTCTTTGAATAACAGAGAATGCAGATGGAGTAGACAGAGAGAACATAAGGGAGCAGTCAATGATCAGTGGGGAAAATACATAAACAAATACATTATTTAAAGAGGATGTATGCCTGTATGTGTCTGGATGTATGAACCTAAGCAATGCTTTTTTATGACATGGGCAAAAATTAAATTGGGGTTTTTTATTCTCTTTATGTGAAAAATCACTCCTGTCTCTTCCTAGTTATTTCCTATCATCTGAACATTAAGCATCAAATATAATCCTCCATGCAGAATGATTCACTCATATTTAAATATAACTACATTTCCATTTAGAAATTGTACCTGTGAGTTATCTTTGTCTATACAAGTAGTTCCTTTTAGAATACCCTTTATTACAGCACAGAAAAATTGCCATTGGATATTTCAGTAAAAAACATTAGAAAGTTGAGACTAGAACGTGTGTGACACAAACACTAACTCTTGCATACTAAACATAAACAGAATCAATTACTTCAGCTACCAGAGAGGCCTAGTAGTATAAAGTGCTTGCTGTGCTTGGAAACAACAGTCAGGAATCCACAAAGCAAAAAATGTGTAGCGTATCCACATGGTAAAATATGCAATTATACTTAGTAAAATTACTGAAAGAGAAATGTAAGTAGTAACAGCGACCAATGTGTAGGAGCAGAAACAGCTTAGACATAAAAAGAAGTCACATAATTCTTAAAGAACTGCAGAGATGAGCTACTAGGAACTTATCTATTTCTGTTCTCAAACACTATCAACTATATATGCCACAAATGTAACTCAGTCAACTGACAAAGGAAGGAGTCACCACTATTAGTGATACTCTGTCTTCTCAAACATAATATTTACCACCTAAGCATTCTTTTTTTGTGCTAAAACATATTTTGACCACATTTCCAGTTATACTAGCAGAGCACTAGCATCTTACTGAGAATAATGAACATGTAGAAATTGCAGTGAGACTTGTTTGCGCCAATATTACACGTTTGTAAAATAGAATGTAAAAGCAGATGGGAAATCTTTATGATATCTTTGTAATAAAAAAGGGCAAAATTAAGTTGGAATATAAGATTTTTTGGTTTCTCTTTATGGGAAGAATAATCTCTCCTGTCTCTTCCTAGTCATTTCATATCATCTAAACAACAAACATCAGACATATCCCTTCATTCTGAATGAATCACTCAGATTTAAATATAATTAATGTTCCACTTAGAAATTTGAGACTAGAATTTGTGTGAACTGAAACACTAACTTATGAATGATAAACATTAGAAGCACCAGTTACTCGAGCTGTCAGAGTAGACTAGTAGTATAAAGTGATGTTCTTAAAAACAACTATCAGATATCCATAAAGCCAGAATCTATACAGTAACCACATGATAAAATATACAATTATGCTCAGTAAAATTATTGAAAGAGAATCACAATTGGCAAATGTGATAGAAGTGTCAGAAAATAAACAACTTAGATTTTATTTCTCTTTCTTCTTATCATTTATTTATTCTTTCATATTACATCTCAATTATTATCCCATCCTTGTATCCTCCTAGTCCTCTCTCCCACTTTCACACTATTCCCTTCCTCTATGACTTTGACTGAGGGGGACCTCCTGCCCCTTTATGTGATCATAGGGTATAAAGTCTATTCTTAGTAGCCTGCTATCCTTCCCCTCAGTGCTACTGAGCTTTCCCATCAAGGGGACATGGTCAAGTATGGGGAACCAGAGTTCATGTGAAAATCAGTCCCCTCTCTTCACTCATCTGGGAAATGTCCTTTTGGTTGGCTAGATCTGGGTATTGGGTTGATGTTTACTGTACATATTTTCCTTGTTTGGTGACATAGTTTGAGCAGAACCCCTGAGCCCAGATCTGCCCATCATAAATGTACAAACTTCTAAATAATTGAAAAGGTGAGCTACTAGGAAACTCCTCTAATCATGTTCTCAAGTACTGTCAACTACCTACACATGCTACAAACGTAACCCAGTCAGATGACAAGGAAAGAAAATGATCACTACTATTAGAGATAGCATCAATTTTCAAATATATAATTTACAGTCTAAGCATTCCTTCTTTATGCTAAATAGAAAATAAAGAACCGGGCTTTGTAATACTTAAAACCAATGGTTGTGTATGTATACAAGTTAAGATGGAGATATAAGGACGTATTTAAAGTTCACATTGGACAGAAATCCTACTTACATTTTTGATGAAGATTCAAAATTCATAGAGTGACCACATTCAGATAATTTTATAGAGTAAATGGACATCTATGAGAAAGCTTTCTGTACCTAGATGTACTCCAAATACTAGGTGCCCCCACACAGGAACTGATAGTTACACAATGACAGAAACATACTATATGGCCACTTAATTGTACCTTCTCAGGATGAAACTTATTGAAATACTAGGGGTATTGTTTGATAATAAAGGACTGCGTACTGTGCAATGGAAACTCTCAAAAAGAGGGCTAATATTTATGATCATGGCAGAGATTGCTTTCTTCACTCAACTACTGACCTTGAAATCAGGAGGCTAACTGGAAGAAACAAAATACTTTATGAGCTAAAAAAATTTCATAAAATAGCATTGAGTTTATAAAAGAATTTGGTGTTGTTTTTTTGTGTGCACATTGGAAGAAAAAGACAACATTCAAAGCATTGTTCTGTTTCCCATCTTCAGACCTCTCCAGATATAATTGTGATGAAATCTACATGAAAATTTAAAAAGCACTTACAGCGTATCCAGAATGTTGCTAAAATAGTCTTTCTGCACAGACCATTGCACTGCATGAAGGTAGAAAAAACACGCTTCCATTACCTCTCTGTTCTTTTCTTCATTCTTCATTCTCCAAAAGCACCTGGAAGGAGTGAAACTCATCATGAGAAGTGGAGTGTTCAGAAGCAAATAGAACAAAATCAAAGTGAACATCTTTGTCCTACTATAAGCCCCAATGTTGTGGATTTTGAAGTGTCTTGCATATCAGCCTAACAAATGGGCACTCATGTGTTCCTATCTTCTTTATTTTTCTGGACAATGGAAAGTTTACTTGCACATTCATGATTCTTTTTTGCCCTTAGGCCCTTCCTCATTCCTGGAGGAATCTTCCTTGGGACTTGTCATCTGAGGTCCACAGTCCATGTGGTACACATGAGTTGATAAATATATTAGATAATAGTTCTGTCTCTGGTTCCATGACATCATTCAGGTTTATGGATATTAAAATCCCTGAGAGAGGCTGTTCAGTGAAAGTTTTGTTTCAGTACTATCTTATATATCTGTTTATGTGTACACCAATAGAAATTATGTCAGTAGATTTTTTTAGATTATGCACAGTGAAATATAAATTATTGATTAAGAAGGGGCATACAAAATGGCTCATGACTACATGGTGAGCATTGTACCACCAAGTCTTTATAATGCAGAGGTAGCCACTTATCTGGGACATCTGAGAACCTCAGAACATACACACAGTGAAATATGTCACACAAGTGACAAATAAAGAATATCTACCCAAAGTCTATGTTTCTAGTTTTGCAGAACGAATAATCAGGTGAAATCCAGAAATTTCTTGAGTCCTGTTGTACCAAAAACCATCCAGCTCTTCACAAAATAGGAGCTCATGTACACTTTAAATGTTGATTTTTAAAATTCAACAATATCCAAAGAAACGCATGAACTTTGTATATCATTTGAAATATTAATGAGACTTATCCCTCAAACTATACCTACATCATTGTAATAAACTATGTTAAAAAATTGAGTTCTAACACATGATCTCCATCCTAGAACCTCAGTTCTCACAGATCAATAAAATGTGATAACCCATTTCTTCTACTTCACTTTGCTTTTCAGTATTGTTTTATACTCATTTCCATTCAAGTAATATATGTAAGGAATACTTGTGCTGAGTATCTTAGAAGCACATAATTGGGAAACACCTAATTTTAATGTGTAAACTCTTCCTATACAAATTTCAGAGTAATCTATTCTTCATTGCAGTGTGGAATCTGAATTGCCAGTATAAAAGTATACTGATATTTTCTTCCCACTAGCTTCACAAGATATTCCATCCCTAATTCCTGTGGGCCTATGAACTTCTCAAATAATGCCTGACCTCACTTTTTGTGTGAAGATGTCTGTGTCACACAAACACACACATACACACACACACACACACACACACACACACACACACACACACCAACAAACACTCCAACACACATGGATTCAAGACAAACACCGTTTTTTCCAAGTATTTATTTTTATTTTTTAATTAATTCTTGTTACATCTCAATGGATATCCCATCCCTTGAATCCTCCCATTCTTCCCTCCTTTCCATTTTCCTCTTATTCCCCTCCCCTATGACTTTTCTGAGGGGGATTACCTCTCCCAGTATATGCTCATAGGGCATCAAGTCTCTTCTTGATAAACTGCTGTCCTTCCTCTGAGTGCCACAAGATCTCCCCGTCCAGGGAACATGGTCAAATGTGAGACACCAGAGTACGTGAGGAAGACATATCCCACTCTTCACTCTACTGTGGAGAGTGTTCTGACAACTGGCTAGATCTGGGTAGGGGTTTAAAGTTTATGGCCTGCATTGTCCTTGGCTGGTGCCTTAGTTTGAGCGGGACCGCTGGGCCCAAACCTGCCTATCATAATGTTCTACTTGTAGGTTTCTAGGATGCTCTGGATCCTTCTACTTTGCCATTCTCCCATGCTTCTCTTATCTAGAGTCCCAATAGGATGTCCTCCCCTCTGTCCCAGTTTCCTGGTAAGTGAAGACTTTCACGGGACATGCCCTTGGGCTAATGTGCAGATATAAGTAAGTATATACCATTTGAGTCTTTCTGCTTCTGGGTTAACTCACTGATTATGATCATTTCTAGCTCAATCGATTTTTCCACAATTTTCGGGAAATCCTTGCTTTTACTAGCTGAATAGTATTCCATAGTGTATACGTACCACAGTTTCTTTATCCATTCTTCTATTGAGGGACACTTAGGCTGTTTCCATGTTCTGGCTATTATGAATAAGTCTGCTATGAACATGGTTGAACAAATTTTCTTGTTGTGTGCTGGAGCATCTTCTGTGTATATTCCAAGGAGTGGAATAGCTGGGTCTTGAGGAAGCCCTATTCCCAGTTTTCTGAGATAGCACCAGATAGATTTCCAAAGTGGCTGTACTAGTTTGCATTCCCACCAGCAATGAAGGAGTGTTCCTCTCTCCCTACATCCTCGCCAGCATGAGGTATCATTTGAATTTTTTATCTTAGCCATTCTGATGGCTGTAAGATGGAATCTCAAAGTTGTTTTGGTTTGCATTACCCTGATGATTAAGGAGGTTGGGCATTTCTTTAAGTGTTTCTCAGTCATTTGATACTTCTCTATTGAGAATTCTTTGTTTAGTTCCAAGCCCATTTCTCAATTGAGTTATTTGGTTTGGTAGTGTTTAATTTCTTGAGTTCTTTATATGTTTTGGATATTCGACCTTTGTCATATGTAGGGTTGGTGAAGATCTTTTCCCAGTCTGTAGGCTGTCGCTTTGTTCTCTTGATAGTGTCTCCTGCCTTACACAAGCTTCTCATCCTCATGAGGTCCCATTTATTAAATGTTGAAATTAATGCCTGGGCCGTTGGTATTCTGTTCAGGAAGTTGACTCCTATGCCAATATGTTCCAGGCTCTTCCCCACTTTTTCTTCTAAGTGACTTAGTGTCTCTGGTTTTATGTTGAGGTCTTTAATCCACTTGGATTTGAGTTTTGTTCAAGGTGACAAATATGGGTCCAGTTGCCTTTTTTTTTACACATAGACATCCAGTTAGACCAGAACCATTTGTTGAAGATGCTATCATTTTTCTATTGAATGGATTTAGCTTCTTTGTCGAAAATCAAGGGAACATATGTATGTGGATTTATATCTGGGTCTTCGATTCAATTCCACTGATCAACCGGCCTGTTGCTGTGCCAGTACCATGCTGTTTTAATTACTATTGCTTTATAGCACAATTTGAGATCAGGTATGGAGACTCCTACAGAGCACCTTTTATTGTACAAGATTGTTTTAGCTATTCTGGGCTTTTTGTTTTTCCATATGAAGTTCAGAATTGAACTTTCAATATCTTTAAAAAATTCTGTAGGTATTTTGATAGGAATTGCATTGAATCTGTAGATTGCTTTTGGTAGGATGGCCATTTTTACTATGTTAATACTCCTGATCCATGAGCAAGGAAGATCATTGCATCTTCTCTTGTCATCTTCAATCTCTTTGTTCAGAGTTTTGAAATTTTTTCAAACAAGTCCTTAACTTGCTTAGTTAGAGTATCTCCTAAATATTTTTATTGCTTGTGGCTAATGTGAAGGGTGTGGTTTTCCTAATTTCTTCCTCTGCAAGCTTGTCATTTGTGTATAGGAAGGCTACAAACTTTTTTGAGTTAATTTTGTATCCAGCCAATTTGCTGAAGGTGTTTATCAGCTGTAGGAGTTCTCTGGTGGAATTTTGAGGGTCACTTATCAATCATATCATCTGCAAATAGGGATAATTTGACTTCTTCCTTTCCTATTTGGATACCCTTGATCTCCTTTTGTTGTCTTATTGCTTTGACTAGAACTTCGAGTACTATATTGAAGAGATATGGAGAGACTGGGCAGCCTTGCCTTGTTCCTGATTTTAGAGGAATTTCCTTGAATATCTCACCATTTAATTTGATTTTGGCTATTGGCTTCCTTTATATAGCCTTTATTATGTTGAGGAAATGCCTTGTATACCTGATCTCTCTAAAACTTTAAACATGAATGGGTGTTGGATTTTATCAAATGCTTTCTCTGCATCTAAAGAGATGATCATGTGGTTTTTTATTTTCCGTTTGTTTATATGGTGAATTACATTGATGGATTTCCATATATTAAACCATCCCTGCATGTCTGGAATGAAGTCTACTTGGTCATGATGAATGATATCTTTGATGTGTTCTTGTATTCGTTTTGCAAGTATTTTATTTAGCATTTTTTGCATCAATATTCATAAGAGAAATTGGTCTGAAATCCTATTTCTTTGTTGAGTCTTTGTGAGGTTTAGGTATCAATGAGACTATGGCCTCATAGAATGAATTTGGTAATGTTCCATTTCCTTCTATCTTTTGGAGTAGCTTGAAGAGCATCAGTATTAGCTCGCACTTGAAGATTTGGTAGAATTCTGCACTGAAACCATCTGGCCCTGCACTTTTTTTGATCGGGAGACTATCAATGATTGCTTCAATTTCTGTAGGGGAAAGGGGACTAATTAGCTTGTTTATCTGTTCTTCACTCAACTTTGGCAAGTGAAATTGATCAAGAAAATCGTCCATTTCCCTTAGATTTTCAAATTTTGTGGCATATATGCCTTCAAAGTAGGATCTTATGATTCTTTGTATTTCTTCAGTGTCTTTTGTTATGTCTCCCTTTTCATTTATGATTTTGTTGATTTCAATAATGTCTCTCTGCCTTTTAGTTAATTTGGCTAATGGTATGTCTATC
Source organism: Acomys minous (assembly GCF_964271855.1). NCBI lineage: Eukaryota > Metazoa > Chordata > Mammalia > Rodentia > Muridae > Acomys > Acomys minous. The sequence continues at coordinate 65,351,162 of NC_140493.1, read as the reverse complement.
TTTTTTATTTTCTCAAAGAACCAGCTCTAGGTTTTGTTGATTCTTTGGAATGTTTCCTTAGTTTCTAATTTGTTAATTTCACCCCTGATTTTGATTATTTCCAGACGTCTACTCCTTTTGGGTGTTTCTGCTTCTTTTGTTCCTAGGGCTTCCAGTTGTGTCATTAAGGTGCTTATGTGCGATGCTTACAATTTCTTCTTAAAGGCACTTCGTACTATGAATTTTCCTCTTAGCACTGCTTTCAATGTATCCCACAAATTTGGGTATGTTGTTCCTTCATTTTCATTGAATTTCAGAAACTCCTTAATTTCTTTCTTTATTTCTTCCCTGACCCAGGTGTCATTTAGCAGAGAATTGTTTGGTTTCCTCATACGTATAGGCTTTTTGTTATTTCTGTTGTTGTTGAATTGCAGCCTAAGCCCATGGTGATCTGATAGGATACAAGGTATTATTTCAATCCTCTTATATCTGTTGAGGCTTTCTTTCTGAACTATGATGTGATCAATTTTGGAGAAGGTTCCATGGGGTCCAAAGAAGAAGGTATATTCTTTCTTGTTTGGGTGAAAGGTTCTATAGATATCTGTTAGATCCATTTGACCCATGGCATTGGTTAATGATGTTATTTCTTGGCTTAGTTTCTGTTTCAATGACTTGTCCTTCAGTGAGAGTGGGGTGTTGAAATCTCCCACTGTTATTGTGTGGGGATTGATGTATGGTTTAAGCCTTTTTAGCAGATCTTTTACAAATATGGGTGCCTTTGTATTGGGAGCATAGATGTTCAGAATTCTGATGTCATCTTGGTTGACTTTACCTTTGATGAGTATGAAGTGTCCGTCCTCATCCCTTTTGATTAATTTTGGTTGGAAGTCTATTTTGTTAGATATTAAAATGGCTACACCTGCTTGCTTCTTGTGACCATTTGCTTGGAATATTTTTTCCAACCTTTTATCCTGAGGTAATGCCTATCATTATGGGTGAGATGTGTTTCTTGAAGGCAAAAGAATGTTGGATCTTGTTTATGCACCCATTCAGTTAGTCTGTGTCTTTTTGTTGGAGATTTGAGACCGTTGATGTTGAGAGATATTAATGACCAGTGACTGTTAAGAGTCTTAATTTTGATGTTGTTTCCAGTCGAGCGTTTGTGTAGTTGTGTTTTTGCCATGGTATAGTTATCTATTTCCTGAGTAGTTTTGGTTGTAGCTTGACCCTTTTGGATGGAGTTTTCCTTCTAGTACCTTCTGTAAAGCTGGATTTGTGGATAGGTACTGTTTGAATTTGTTTTTTTCATGGAATATTTTGTTTTCTCCATCAATGGTTATTGATAGTTTTGCTGGGTAAAGTTGGCTGGCCTGGCATCTGTGGTCTCTTAGGGTTTGCAGGATCTCTGTCCAGGCCCTTCTGGCTTTTATGGTCTCTGTTTAGAAGTTGGGTGTAATTCTGATAGGTTTGCCATTAAATGTTATTTGGCCCTCTTCCCTTGCAGCTTTTAATATCTTTTCTTTGTTCTGTATGTTTTGTGTTTTGATTATTATGTGACAGGCAGTTTTTCTTTTCTGGTCAATTCTACTTGGTGTTCTGTATGCCGCATGTATGTTTATAGGCATCTCTTTCTTTAGATTGGGGAAATTTTCTTGTATGATTTTGTTGAGAATAGTTTCGGGGGCTTAGAGTCTGATATCTTCTCTTTCTTCAATGTCTATTATCCTCAGATTTCTTCTTTTCATGGTGTCCTTAATTTCTTTGATGTTTTGTGTCAGGAGTTTTTCAGATTTGGCATTTTTAAATGGTTGCTTCAAGATCTGTGATTATATCTTTTAGACCTGAGATTCGTTTTTCCATCTCCTGGATTCTGTTAGAAAAGCTCAGCACTGTGTCCTTCACCTTCTTCTCTGAGGTCTCATGTTCTCGTTTTTCTTCTGTCTGTGTGTTTATCATTGAATCCATTTTCATCTTCATATCTTGAACAGATTTTTTGATTTCTTTCATCTGATTTTTGTATATTACAGAGTTTCTTCCATTGTCGCTTTATAGGGCTTCAGATCTTGAACCATTTTATTTATTTTTTTCATCTGGTTGTTTACATTTTCCTGAAAAATTTCCAGTTCCACTCTATGTGCTTCTTTTATGTCTCGCACCTGCTTGGCTGCGTCTTCCTACATCTGATTTTGAATTTTATTTGTTTCCTCCATTATCATCCTCATTACCAAGGATTTGAGGTCATTTTCTTGTGTTTCCATTGTATTTGAGTTCTCTGGGTTGTTTTCTTTGGGATAGCTGGAAACTGGAGATGCCATGTTGTTTAGGGGGTTTTGCGTATGCTTTTACGCTGTCCTTTAGACATCTTGCCATCTGTGTTTTTGTTGGGTAACTGCCAGAGTTGGGTGGAGGGAGTCTGATGATAGAGTCACTTGTTTTCTCACGATTTTCTTTGGCTGGAAGCTCTGACACTTCACTGGTGTGGATGGCAGGAGGTTAGCCCTGTTGTTTTGGGCTCTCACAGCCAGTGATTCTCAGCTCCCCTTCGCTGTGGGTCCTGCAATCGTTCTGGGTCTCTGAATGAGCGTTGGATCAGGCCAAGGTATCCACAGCCTTTCGGGTCCCCTGCCAAGTCCAGCCAGGGATACTGGGCTTGAACCATGTGTCAAGCTCAGCTAGATTCTCAGGGCCTGAACTGTCTGCCACAGCAGGAGAACTATGGCTACGCTAGCTGGTGCCTCCAGTGGAACTGAGCGCTCCACCCAACCTGGTCACCGAAGGATAACTGCGGCTGCACTGAGTTAGCGCCTAGGGTGGAATTGAGCTCTCTGCCCAGCCTGTGTCATGGCAGGATAACTGCGGCTGCGCTGAGCTGGTGCCTAGGGTGGAACTGAGCACTCCTCCCATTCGGTTTCACAGCAGGAGAACTGCGGCTGTGCTGAGCAAGCACCTGCAGTGGCACTGAGTGCACTGCCCAGCCTGTGTCACAGCAGGGGAACTGCAGCTGCGCTGACCAAGTGCCTACAGTGGAACTGAGTGCTCCGCCCAGCCTGCGTCACAGCAGGAGAACTGCGGCTGTGCTCATGTGGTGCCTAGGTTGGAACTGAGCACTCCACCCAGCCTGTATCACAGCAGGAGAACTGCGGCTGCGCTGAGCTGGTGCCTAGGGTGGCACTGAGTGCTTGGCTCAGCCTGTGTCACAGTAGGGGAGCTGTAGCTGTACTGAGGTAGTGCCTTGGGCAGAATTGCTTGCTGAGCTGAGCCAGTGTCTCCACAGCACAGCGCACTGAGCAAACCTGGGACTCTGGGGCTGAACTGTCTGCCAAGTCCAGTTTGGGTCTCAAGGTACCACGCGACCCAAATCCTGTCCAGACTCCCCTCTTCCGCAGCAACTCCCACCATCCACCACACCAATTGCCTCCACTGGAAGGCTCTGAGTTGCAAACCTCAGCCACCACCGCTGGTGCTGCTGGTGACACTGCTGTCTCTGCTGCTGCTGCTCTGATCCAAGAAAATCCACACTCCTCCGGTGTGCAGGGGCAAGCAGGTCCTCCGCACCCTGGTCCCTCCGAACCGTGGAGCACTCCAGCTGCCGTGGTGTGGGGACCTTGGTATTCCTGGCTCAGAAATCTGTGCAATTCCCTGAATTGTTCACTGGAGCTTCCAAACACAGTCCACACTGCTCACCTCCATCTTTGAGGAGATCTTATATATATGTATTTATATGAGCCCAAAACAGGAGGCGGGGGCTTTGGATCTTGGTAGTGTTTCCTGTTGTTTGGCATCGAGATGCTCCTAGAGAGAAACGCTCCAGAGAATGCTCTGAGGCTCTGGGTTCCAGAAGCTGCAGTGGCAGTCACTTTTGTCAAATTGCTGCTTTGCTGTTTAATGCATCTGCTGGAATCCTGCCAACTACACCAGTGGAATCGCTCCAAAGAACTGAGTCTTAAAAGGTCTACTTCTCCTGTTCCCATTAACCTCTTTTCTTTCTTATCTTGGGTAGGTGGGTTGGAAGGGAGGTATAAGCATTAAAGAATCCCAAATATAGTAGATTAGAGAAAGTTCAAAGAAAAAAAATAAAAAAGAAAAAGTTCAACACCTACATGTATGTATGTATATGTGTATGTACATATGTACATATGAATGAATGAATGTTGGGAGCACAAAGGTCCCTCTTCCAGATCACTAGGGAAAACAGAAAAGTTAAACATCCAGAAATGCCTCCTCAAAAAAGGAAATGAATTCCAGTTTCACACTCAGAGAGCTAGGAGTGGATGTGGTTAATAACCTGGTGACCTTTGCTATCTATAGAGGCAGATCTTACCCAAATGCCCCAGAATGTTCATTCCAGACTCCCCTTCCCTAGACCTGTATCTTTAACTTTGTTTCTCAGTCAACAGAACCCACCTTTAGGGGAAGATGTCACATGTAATTTATGCCCTGTTGTGTCCAATGCTATATGTAAGACCTGTATGACAGACACCACTCCAGATGCATTCTGAGGTCCTTAAACTAATGTATGGAGCCTATCTCTAGCACCCATCTTTTTGAAAGAAATAACATGTATTTTGAGTTGAGTTTCAGTGTCATTATGCCTCATTATGCAGTGGAGATTCTGTTACACCAGGAAATGTTCTTCCAAACTGTACTGTGTTTAAGCAGGCCTTCAATAAACTGCCTGGTGTCAGATTGACCCAGCCCCAATGAAGTTGGGCCAGCCTGAGTTTTCCTTCTTGCTTCTTACGGTTTATTTCCCTACTGGCTATGATGCCTGCAGAGAGTCCCACACTCTTAACCTCTGAAACATATCTCCAGTGTTCAGGCAATTCTTAATAACTCAAGTTGAAAGTCAATATTTATTTTATCAACTCTGATTTCCTTTAGTCCTTGCATGCTACCTATTTTCTCTGTAGAAGTCAACTTTATGGTTCCAACTGAACTAGGACCATTTGAAACGTGTCTAGACTCCTGGCTTATTTGATTATATGTTATATCCTATGTCAGTCCTGTTCCACAAAGCAAGCCTTCACTCTGCATATCTGCATAACGTTGTTTTAGCTTACACAATTCTGCCATGCACACACATGAACACATGCATGTGCACACATGTACAAGCACAACCACACACACCTATATTATATTTAGGTGATCTCTTATAATTTTATTGATGGCTAATGGACATTTTAGGGTGAGTATGGGAGAACAGGTGCTACTCCTCAGTAGCTTTATCCCCAACTGATCTTATCTCGTATGGAGCGGACACATTCTATTTCTTCTCCATGATTTTCAGAGGAATTGCTCTACTGTTTTCCATCATTTTGGAACAATTCATTCTAATTTTACCAATGAACAAATTCGAAGGACAGTAAAGAGAGTGTTCAAACATCAAAAGTAAATAAAAGAATTCAAATCTCTAGAAACGAACTGCAGACATTTATGAATTCCTTGAGGAAGCTTAAAGGTATTCAATGAGCGATCCAAGAAGAGTTAACAACCAACTGAAGTTAGGAAATGTATAGCATCAAAGACAGAGTTGAAGCAATGCAAAGAAAGTGGACCATAGCTCAGAAAGCCACAATATGAGGAAAGAGCAGAAACCGGAGGACAGGGGAATGGAGACTTCATTGTTTTTAAACTAAACAAAAGCAGGGGACCTACCTAATGAGCAGCCACAGAAATGTGATCTGTCCTCTCTCAACAGCCCATGGTTCCACAGGATGACCAGTGGAATCTGCAGCAGCAATGTGGAATTTGACAGAAGAAGCACAGCAAGGTCAAAAGCACCTGTGAGCAGCATCACATGCAAGCAGCTCTCCTCCGAGAAACACATGCAAGACCAAAGGAGACATCTAGAAGTCTGACTGCCCACCACAGCACTAGACTGGGAGAGTTGTGTGTGACTTACGACACAACTACCATGCAGCCCTTAATCCCAAGCCCTGTCTGGCAGTCAGGAGATACTTAGAGTGGGAATAGGTCCTTTCTACATCATGCCTCAGTGAGGAGGAAGCCTTGAGCACTGGGGCCTGTTATTATACTACAAAGTTAAGAAAACTGTGGTGCTTAATATAATTTGTTTTCCCTCTGTAGCAGATTTCTCTGTACATGGGATGCCGGGTGACAGCGTTTTCTTGTACTGTGATTTCTTCCACGATTAGGAGGATCCTCTCAAAAGCTTCTGCTGTGTTCCCGACTACATGATCAGTACGATAAGCCTTCTATTAACACATTAGTAGGGCACAGAATGTTCTCTGGCCCCAGGCTCCATGAACACAAACAACTTTACCAACCATGAGGATCATCCTTGACTCTTCCAGTGTTGGCACGAGCTGTCTGCTGTCCTGTCACCTATCTAGACTTGCCATTTGCTTTCACACTAGGACTGACACCTCTATGTTCTTTCCTGTACTTTTATCTTGAAGCATTAGGAACACCTCCAGAACACTTATAGTTTCTCTTCATTCTCTCTCTCTCTCTCTCTCTCTCTCTCTCTCTCTCTCTCTCTCTCTCTCTCTCCCGCTCTCTCCTAATCTGTCTGTGTGTCTTTGTCTGTACCCCTATGCACCTGTTACAGTGTCTGCAGGGGCCAGAAGAGAGCAACTCGTGTTCTGGAACCTGACTTACAGGAGGATGTTACATATCCATGCAGGTAAAGGGAACTGGACCTAGGAACTGCACATGCAACAACAGCTCTTAGCTGCTGAGCCACCTCTGCAGACCCTTGTTGACTGGTCATCACTAGCTACCGCGGGGACTTAAATCCAGCAGCAATGATACATAATTCCACGGAACACCGAGCACACTCCCCGTAGTGTCCTGATGAGTAAAATGCCATAAAAGACGGTCACACACAAAGATATGCTCAGAAGTTCTAGCATCAAGAAGTGCTGACGATGAAAGGCATTTCCCCCCTAATCATGTGCCTGAGTGCTTAAAAGAATAAGAGCGAGTCAACGTGAAGTCCTATATAGGAAGGTACTAAAAAGGTTTGTGTAGCAATTAATCAAATAGAGACTCAAAGACAATATGATGGGTCAAAGTAACAGACTTATTTATGTGAAGAAAGACAAGGACTAAGGAAGAAGCACTTTTAGCCTAATCCAGAAGCAAAGCGCAAGTCCTTAAGTAGCAGGGATAGAGCTGAGAAGGGGATCCTGCAAGGTGTGCCAATCATGTCAGTGCTACCTTCGGCAGTGCTGTAGAAAGTCACACGCAAATGAATCAGAATGGAAGAAAGAAAGGATGAGCTCCTGGAAACACTTGCATTTTACTCATCCTGACACTACATTGGGGGGGGGAGGGGCAAGGGAGAGGGAATGTCCTCAGTGCTCTGTGAATTATGTTTCATTGCTCCTGGTAGCTAGTGATGACCAATCAACAAGGGGCTGCAGAGGTGGCCCAGCAGCTATAAGAGCTGTTGTCGCACTTGCAGTTTCTAGGCCCAGTTTCCTTTATCTGCATGGATGTGTAACCTCCTCCTGTAAGTCAGGTTCCAGGAAGTTCTTGAGTCATGAAACTAGAACAGGCATACATGCAAGAGCTCAGACTGAAGCAGGAGGAGTTTCCTTTTAAAGTCCATGAGGGCCAGAAAGATCCGGCACAGAACTCTCTCTCTCTCTCTCTCTCTCTCTCTCTCTCTCTCTCTCTCTCTCTCTTTTTAAAGATAAACCTTACACTAATGACAAAAGGAAAATACCGCATAAGAGACAAAGAAAAAGAACACGTAAACAGGATCATCAAAGGTGAGCTCATGCCAAGAATGCAGGACTGTTTCCACACCTACAAACTAATTAATATAAAGACACCAAACACGCAGACTCAGTGAGGGAAGAAATAAGACCCTGTCAACAGACCCAACATTCATACACACACACACACACACACACACACACACACACACACACACACTCACAAACATGCATATATATATAAAAGACAAGTGTGTGTGTTTGTACATAGACTATATTTCATAGAATATATATATTCTATGAAAGGATTTAATTTACTTTAAATATAAGAATACAAAATGCTAAAAGTTGAGGGAAATTTTTTAAAAATATATGCTTGAAGAGAATTGGCCATAATGTAGGAAGAAAACACCAAATCCATCAACTTCCAAAAGAAAGAATTTTAACAAATGCCAGAGAGCTATGTGATCAATATGATTGCACTTCAGAAAATAGTTTCCAAGTACATGAAGCAATCAATGACAGACTGTAGGGGAAAAAAAGATCCTGATGCAGAGAAGCTTCAACATCTGCCTTTCGGTGATGTTGGCGATCAGAGAGAACATTACTGAGAGATGACCACGAACAGCACAGAAAACCAATAATGCCCAGCAGGCCTCCAGAGAACATGCACACAACTGCAGAAGATGCCCAGTCTTCTCAAACTTCAGCCAGCATGCTCCAGGGTGGCCACATCTTAGAAATAAGAGCGAGTCTCAAGTCTCTTTTTGGTAGCCTGCTATCCTTCCTCTGAGTGCCACCAGGTCTCCCCCTCCAGGGGACATGGTCAAATATGAGGCATCAGAGCATATAAAGGGGGAGGAAGTCCCCCTCAGGCACAGTCATAGAGGAGGGGAGTAAGGGGAAAATGGGAGGGAGGGAGGGAAGAATGGGAGGATACAAGGGATGGGATAACCATTGACTTGTAACAAGAATAAATTAATAAAAAAAGAAAGAAAGAAAAGAAAAGAAAAACAAACAGTTAACATTCACATTTAAAAAAAAAGAAATAGAGCGAGTCTTCAAATGATCAAAGGTGTCTTCTCTAAGAACCTGAAAAGCTGACATCAACAGTGGACAGGAAACAGAAGACTACATAAAAGACATGTGAATACTGACTCACCGCTAGCATGTTCTTATTCAAACATGGGTAGAATTGTAAAAGGATGTTTATATTATGTAAAGATTATACGTAATTTGAACCAAGATTGTACAGGCATTTTTCATATGAATAGAGGGAAACCTTCCTAAAATTTACAAAATTGTGAGAAATCACAAAGACTTCAAAACATATGAGAGAAGGACCAAACTATATAAAAATTGTAGCTACACAAACCATGGAACGATGCTATGAAGGCAGGTGACACAGATATCAATGGAAAGACAAAGTAGATCGAGTTTTATACTCTGCACAGGTTTTAAGCAAATCTTACCAGAGTTCTGTTGGAACTATTTTAGGAATGGGAAATTAACCCTAAATGACACAGACCCAGAAGGAACTACAAAATACTCCAAAAAACAAAACAAAACAAACAAACAAACAAACAAAAAACCCACAAAAAACCCGAGAGCAGGGAAAACAAGCAGCATCAATTAATTCTTCTAACTAAATACTACGTTAAAATTATAGTACTTAAACCTGTTAAGATTGGCATGAAGACACATCCAGTGATGTGGCTGGGAGTGGGAAAGATCACTCGCAGGCAAAGTCACATGAAATTATATTTGCCTCTAAGCCTTACCTAGAGAGTCTACATGATAATCTTGAGATCACTCTCTGTGGAGTCGTCTAGAATCGTTTCTAATGAAACAGAATGAGGTAAAACCAATTTCATGTCCTCTTTCTAGTGTCACTTGAGCCTGTCCCCACGCTCTCACACCTGGGTCCTTTGTTACAGTCTACTCGGTCTTCACCATCTCCGGCTCTTAGTGGTCTTTCACAGCTGAGCAGATCTGGCTGAGCAGTGGGGAGACCTGCACACGGGAAAGAGATGCTTCAGGGAGATCCTGGAGCTTTTCATGGAACAAAACTGAAAGATGTTAACCCCTGACAAAAGGATAAACCTGAAGGAAAAAGACAATATCAAGACAAATGTTTCTCTTCCTTTAGGGATTTCGCTTAACTCTGTGAGATGAGAGACTCATTTAGGCACAGTTAAGATATATGTGGAGCAGTTTTCCCAGGAACTCTGAGGAGGAGGAGCTAGGGAGATGGCAAGAAAACTATTGTCATCCACACAAACCAAGATCTCTGAAAAAAATCCCTGCAGGGTCTAGGCATTCCCACTTGTCCTACAAGAAGTCCACAGTCACAGCACTGAATGTCAACAAACCCTGAAATAAAACAAACAAACAAAACAAAATAACCCCCCAAAAACAACTAGGCCACACATACATGGGCAGAATGCTTTTCTTCAACCAAGGGGACATTTCTCTGACACAGGTAAGTGAACATAGTCATTCAAAAGATGCTTTCGAATTTTGTCTTATTCTAAAGTGTGTTTGCTAACCATAAAATAGTTATGCTCTGATATGCTCTCAAAAGCGTGCATACTCACATCCCTGAACCTAAGAATTTAGCATCTACATACACGTTTCTGAGTTATTTATTTTCATCATTGTGTGCACACACCTCAGAAGGAAAATTAATGGGGAGTAAAACTCAGCATAGTAAACATTAATGTTTACTAGCATAACTACGACACTTGATAAAGCATGGTTATGGGTAAGAACATCAGAAGTGACCACTCAAACACAATTTATAGCCAAGTGATGGTCTTTATGCCAGTGAAGGGAGACCACACTCAAGTGTTCAGGGACCTAAGTGCGGCTGTGTCCAGAACACGGAGTTTTTAATGGCAGAGACCTAGTCCAGGCATCTTGCTTAGCAGCTGCAGAGGGAGTTTTGAAGAGTAAGCAGTTTGAAGCAAGCAGTTTTTAACAGAAACTAAGATAGGTGAGCCAGCCTGAGAAGGGCTTTCTGCACAGGGGCAGGTAGGATAAAAGGTTAGCAGTTTTAACAAAGGATAAGTAAGATAGGTTAGCTAGGTCATCCTGACCTTTGGTTTCTAGAATAGCATCGGGTACTTTTCCACGGGATTCTCCAACAAGGAGATCATTTTCTAGTGAACCCTGAAAACAGTCTCAGCAAGAATACAAGATGGAGGAGCCGCCACACTGTTTTGCCCTGTCACAGTGTATTTTGATTCAATCAAATCTGCACTGGTTTATTATGTGACTACTATATACAAAGCTCTCTGCAGTGCCTAGTCCCAGTGGCAAAGGCCAGTCACTCTCCTGAATATGCAAGCAGTAGAACAGAGAAGTTAAAAAGCATCCATGATTTTAAATCCCAGCCGCTTTGTACACTGCTACAAAGCAAAGAGAATCCCGTTTGCAGACAACTGATAATGCCAATGCTCTATTAGATTATTTTATGAAAATATTCTGGCAACTACAAAATGAATTATAAAATTCACTCTTAAGCCCCGATTCATAGGATCTCAAACTTCTCAACAATGGGACGATATACGCGGTAAGATAGCCATGACAGAAATGTGAGAGTAGCGTCCTTTAAGAGCGGCTCCATCCCTGTTCAGCTCCCTCCAGTTTCCCAGCCCCTCAGCACCTCTGACCTGGGAGGGTCCAGGGCCACCGGGCTGCTGTTCCTGCCACAGCGATGTTGACTACTGACTTTCCCAGGGCACCTCGCGTGGCACCTGTGGCTACAGGGAATTTCCTTGTCCTCCTGGAAAAGCCAATGTCCTCCAAGCTGGATTCCAGACCATAGGGCTCGTCTGGGTCCCACAGTGAATGGTGGATTTTCCTGTCACTCTGGCTGGCTTCTTCGATCGCCTCCCTAGCCCCACCCACTACCCACGGGTTCCAGTTATGTGGATCCTGTGAACCCGCCCACACCAGGCGAAGGCTGTTTCTTAGTATTTCAAGACCACCCGGATCTTTTTTCTTTTTTCCACTTCACTCTTTTCATCAGAAGAATATCCTCACCCTGAGGAGACCCGCCCCTCCCACTGCGCTCTGAGCTGCCAGCCACTGCGTCCCAGCTCTCAAGCTACCCTGGACCAGCTCTTGGAGCCTCCCCGGATGCTTGCTGCCAGCCTAGACCAGAACTGGATCTAATAGGACACTGAACCCCAGTATCTAACCCTAACCCCCGCCCCCCAACACTGGGTTCTGAACCCTTCAGATACAAGTTATCCCACCTAACTTCAAGCCACGGCATACCAAGCCCCGAGGGCTAAAAACACACACAGACAAAACAGCAAACACCTGAGAAATTCTGATTTTTTTTTTGTTGTTGTTCCATTTGCCAAACGCAATAGTAAAACTAAGACAAAATACTCTTGGATCAAAGCACACAACTGCATCTCTATCCCCTAGGGAGAGAGCAGTTTAAATAATAGCCAGTGTAAAGAGTTGAAAAACCAGAGCCATGTTCAAGGCGGTGAGACATTGTAAAGCATGTGAATCAACTCAAGGGGAGAGGCACAAAATGATTTGTGGGCAAGAAAACACGGAGGAATGATGGAAGGAAGGGAGGACAATGTATGGTATGAAAACTGAATTAAATAAGTAGTTAGAAACAAAAAAACAAAAACAAAAACCAAACAAATGAAAATACTGTAAGCCTAATAACAAAGAGATCGGGCAGGAAACAGGATATTAGGCTTAAAGAAAATGATGAATTAAAATGTTCCACTCTGCCAGGGACCAAACGGCCTGTGGCCGACCCCCACCCATTCAGCATCTGCAGCAAACATCCTGCTTGGCCACTCATTAGGCATGCAAGGCATCCGGCTTAGCCCTGAGAAGAGAGCGATCCGATCCTGAGATAACCACAGAGACATCCTGCTTTGCCCCACCTAGGAAAACCCCTCTCCCTGCAGATGTTCCCGGGGCTCAACCCCAGAAGATTCTGTACTTTTCCATTTACCCTCCTTGCTTACCCCTGCCCTCCCTAAAGCAGGTTTTAAAAAGCCTGCCCTCACCTTCAATAAACGGCTCTTGACAAGCTACTGTTTCCTTGAGCAATGCCTTTCTCTCGCCCATTACTTTATCCACAGGTTGCGACCCCCCTCGTGAGGCTCGAGGTGCGGGTTTCTCCCCAAACGGATTAAGGGACCGGTCCACAGGATTTTTCATGACCAGCCGAGCTCGCCCGGCCGGCCTCGTCATTAGGTGAGTCATCCATTCGCAAATCTCAAGAATGGGCCATTCGCTGTCCAAGGAAGCAAAGTTCATAAGAAGCTTAAAGGACATACTCAGAGAGAGGGGTATTAGGGTAAAAAAGAAACATTTGATTGAGTTTTTTGTTTTTATTGACCAGACCTGTCCCTGGTTCATGATTGATGGACCTACTATTCATTCTAAAAAGTGGCAAAAGGTGGGGCGTGAGTTTAATGCGCTTATCCAAAAAGATGGTAATGCAGCGGTGGTGAACAGTATTTTTTCTTATTGGGGCCTTATACGGGACATAATTGAGTCCGGCAAAAACGAAAGCGGACAGAGGCAACTCCTATCCGTGGCTGAACTCTGCCTGCGCGAATCTCTTCCTCCTTCTTGTTCCTCTTTGCAGGGTTCCTCTCTTACGCTCATTGACATGTCCCCCGACTCTGTTCCTCCAGCATCCTCGAAATCTTCAGAAAATCCTTCCCCTGCGCCCGTTTCTGATTCTTCCACGGGCCCCCGCCGTCTTTACCCTTCGCTTCCTCCCGCCTATGAGGATCCTATCTCAACCATGGATTCTTTTGCGCTCTCAGCCTTTTTTCGTTGGCCATATTCCCGCTCACTCCACCCTGCCTGGGCCTCTGACTACACTTAATGCCCAGGTGGACTCAGCCACGCGCCCCCTGCTTTCAGGGCTGGCCATTCCATCCGCCAGTGACTCCGTTGCTGTGGCCAGGGAGGCTCACGCCCTCCACCACCTTAATTCCCAAAGCCTTTGCCACATGTTCTCCATCACTCGGGAACAAGCCCGGGCTATTGTTAAAGAATGCCAGGCATGTGTCACCTTTCTTCCCGAGCCACATACGGGAGTCAACCCTCGTGGCCTCATGCCTGGACAGGTCTGGCAAATGGATGTTATTCATTTTTCCTCTTTTAAGAAACTTAAGTATATTCATGTGTCTATAGATACTTTTAGTGGATTTATTTGCGCCTCTCCGCACTCTGGAGAGTCTACTAGAGATGTTATTGATCATGTTTTGTATTGCCTTATTGTACGCTGGAGAGTCTACTAGAGATGTTATTAATCATGTTTTGTATTGCCTTACTGTTGCCCCCAAACCCTTTACCTTAAAGACTGATAACGGCCCTGGATATACAAGCTCTGCCTTCAAGTCCTTCTGTGCCCAACTGCAGATTAAATATGTTACGGGGATACCTTACAATCCCCAAGGACAAGGAATTGTTGAAAAGGCCCACCAGACACTTAAAACAATGCTTAATAAGTTACAGTTTTCCAACGGAATCCCATATCCCTCCACAGTGGGACCCCCGCCTACTTCTCAATTATGCATTGTTGGTCCTAAATTTTCTACAAAACAATGACCTTGGCCACTCGGCGGCTGATCACCTTTGGCACTCTTCCACCTCCTCCACCTATGCCAAGGCTTTGTGGAAGGATCCACTAACCCATCAGTGGCATGGACCCGACCCAGTCCTTATTTGGGGCAAAAGCCATGCCTGCATTTATGATCAGAAAGAACAAAATGCGAGCTGGTTACCTGAGCGCCTAATCAAACCTTTTAACCCCCCTCCCCCAGGGAACTCCCCTGAGGAAAAGATGTAATTGTGCTCTTTTTCAGGACCATGATCTTTGGTGTGCTAGTCATTTTTTTACATTGCCTCTGCCTCTTCCTGCCTGCCTCTACCGTCCCTTCATATGACCACCGGCCTTATGCCATTTATAATTTTACCTGGGAGATTGTTAACCAGGCCAGTGATGTTGTTAATTCCTCCTCAACCCTGGGTGCTGAGCCCCATTGGCCCATCCTTCATGTCGATCTTTGTGCACTTGCCCTAGGAGCTAACTCCTATTGGGGCATGGAGGATATTTTTTGGCCTACAACACAGTCCAAGGCACCCGAGCTCAAGTCCTTTTTCTGTGATGTCGGAGGTGCCGGCCCAGGCTGTCACAATGATTTAGAGTGGGCCATGCTTCACAAAATTTTTTCTAAAGAGGGAACAGTCTATGGTGGAGGCATCTATGTTTGCCCAGGTTTCTCTCACTGGCCCCGTCATGATAACCACCGTGGTGGTGGGGCCCAAGATTTTTACTGTGCCTCTTGGGGGTATGAGACCACTGGCGACACGTACTGGAAGCCATCCTCTTCTTGGGACTATATCATTGTCGATTCCTGGGTTCATCCTCAGCCCTATGGTGAGGCCGTTAAAGACCTTTGCAATGCGGCCCGTTCAGTCACCAATGGCTGGTGCAACCCCCTGACCATCCGCTTCACTGAGCCCAGTAAACGAGCCATTTGGACGGGTCGTGGATTTGAATGGGGTCTCCGTGTTTATAAATCAGAGTACGATTTTGGACTTACGTTCAGGTTGCACCTCCTAAAAGAGATACCCAATAAGGGCGCTGCAGTGGTTGGGCCTAATCATATTTTCCATCATCCCGTTCCCATTTCTGCTCCTGCCCCCCCCCCCGCCTAAACCCGCCACCTTTATGCCTCCCTCCCCGCCCACCCCCTCGGACGACCTCCTTCGATCCATTTCACCCCCTCCCTTCTGACCTACCCTCCCCGTGGGCCCCCCCAGTTCGGCTGATGGCATTCTCCAGTTGTCAAATGCCTCCATATGGGCCTTGAAAAATGACTCCTCCTTGTCATTTCCTGAATGTTGGATGTGTTTCTCCCCCTCCCCGCCCTTTTATGAGGGTATTGCTCTTCTTTCCACCTTGCTCTTTACTAATGTTACCCCCACCCTCACCGGCTTAGCTCCCGACAATCGCATTACCCTCCAGTCTGTTTCCGGCATGGGTACTTGCCTTCTGGGTCCCCATATGCTCCCTCCTCTTCCCCTCAGCGACGTTTGCGCCCAGACTGTCATCCCTGACCTCTCCCTCCCCTACATTCTCACGCCAAATAACACCCATTTTGCTTGTTCCTCTGGTTTAACCCCGATCGTCTATGCCCCTACCTTCCTTTCCTCCAAAGACTGGTGTGTCCTTGTTATTCTTCTTCCCCATTTTACTATTCATGACCCCGACTCATTTTTAAATTTTCTGGAGGGGGGAATTTCCCTAACCCTAATGCTGCCTCCCCCTGGCTTACTACTCTTCTCCCCACCCTGCTTGGGCCCCTCATTGGTGTTCTGCTTCTATTATCCTTTGGCCCATGGGCTTTCAACCGTCTTACAGGGTTCGTTAAAAGTCAGGTTGAAGCTGCCACCAAGAATATCCAGGTTCACTACCACCGCCTGGAGACTAAGGACCCAAATGAGACTTCTATTACCATCCAGGAGATATCACCTACGCCTCAGTCGGTTACCTATGGGCGGCCTTTACAGTTCCCGAGGATGCAGAACGCTGGATGGCGAGCCTGGTTGTGCCCTTGGCGCCTTTGGTAAACCTGTGCAAGCCCTCCCCCATATCTTTTGGCCTGAGCCCACCTTGACCTGACCCGCAATAGTGCCTGGTAAGTCAGAGACGGAGCAATCGAATAAGTCTCGGTTATCAGACGTTGGGCGGTCCTTGGTGGGAGGACAGACCATAGGCGTGGTAAGATTGAGCATCGATCCTCTAGCAGGCTCAGGCCATCGTGAGGCCCCCTTTCCTTGGGAATTTGGCCGGTCCAGAATAACTGTTGTCCTGAAACACTTGGACATTAGTGATTCTCAAATATACCGCCATCCTGTAACAATGACTGGTGACCTCCTAAAGGTCACTTGCTGGGCTGTAAGGTCTCCCTCAGGCTAAAGTAAACAAAAAAGGGTGAGATGCCAGGGACCAAACGGCCTGTGGCCGACCCCCACCCATTCAGCATCTGCAGCAAACATCCTGCTTGGCCACTCATTAGGCATGCAAGGCATCCGGCTTAGCCCTGAGAAGAGAGCGATCCGATCCTGAGATAACCACAGAGACATCCTGCTTTGCCCCACCTAGGAAAACCCCTCCCCCTGCAGATGTTCCCAGGGCTCAATCCCAGAAGATTCTGTACTTTTCCATTTACCCTCCTTGCTTACCCCTGCCCTCCCTAAAGCAGGTTTTAAAAAGCCTGCCCTCACCTTCAATAAACGGCTCTTGACAAGCTACTGTTTCCTTGAGCAACGTCTCTCTCTCGCCCATTACTTTATCCACAGGTTGCGACCCCCCTCGGCCCCCCAATAACTGGCTGGACTGGTTACCACTCAAGTAACACTAGTTGATTAAACAAATAAGTGAAATTCCAGCTGCGCATTCTACTTTTAATGTTTTGTTTCTAATACTTAGTGGTTTAAAATCGGTATATAACAGTCGATTTTTATCATGTCCTTTGCATGCATGCGCAGCAGTACACTTCTCTGGTAAACTGCTTCTCTCTTACACTCTTCCACTCACTTGTTGCTATCTTATCCTGAGAGAGAGAGAGAGAGAGAGAGAGAGAGAGACAGACAGACAGGCAGACAGACAGAGACAGAGACAGAGAGAGACAGAGACAGAGACAAACAGAGACAGACAGAGACAGAGAATTATTGGAAGAGTGATCTAGGATTGTAGGGAGTTGGGAATGAAAGTGTGTACCAAATGAAGCTTATCATATGAAAACGGAAAGTATTATTATTATTATTATTATTATTATTATTATTATTATTATTATTATTTAATAATAACCCATAAGTCTATACTTTCATTTTTCTTTCTTTATCTATTTGGTATCAGGTAATACTAGGTTTATAAAGAAGTCTGGCAGCCTTTATTCCTTTTTACATTAAAAGTTACAATTAAATAGCTTCAGTTTCAGTTATTCTCTGAAGTTTTCATAGAATTCTGTGGTGCATCAATGGGCTTTCGGTTTTTTTTTTTTTTGAGGAGTGTGCATTTATTATTGCTTCACTGTTGATGCTGCTTAAGTATCTGTTTGTTTATTTCATGTTGGTGTAATTTTGCTATGTGGTATGGATCAGGGTATCTGTCCATTTCGTTTACAGTTTCCAACGGAGTTGCCTAGAGGTCTTCAAGTCAGTAGGCAGCAGATGTGTTTGTACACTCATGCCTACTGGTTAGGCTGTGCAGTTAGCCGGGGGTACTTCTTAAGTTATGTTGACAAAAAGTCCTGTATATATATATATATATATATATATATATATATATATATATATATATATATATGTGTGTGTGTGTGTGTGTGTGTGTGTGTGTGTGTGTGTGTGTGTGTGTGTGTGTGTGTGTTAGGGGAAATGCAGACTAAATCTCCTTTAAGGGTCAATCTCATCGCAGTCAGAATTACCATTCCTAGGATAAATACCAAATTCTGACATGAATGTTAGGAAAGGGACGCTATCAAATACTGCTTGTGGGAATGTCAAGGAAGACAGCCACTTTGGAAAACAGTCTAAGTTTTTCTAAAAAGAAAGAAAGAAAAAGAAAGAAAGAAATAGAAACAGCATATATACTACACTGTGTTTAGTCATTTACACACAGATGATTGTTACCTGCAATTTTCTGTGTACACCAGTGTCCCTCTGCATAATCTGAGGAAAACAGACTCCAGAATGACTCGTTTCTTTAGAGAGTCTACCTAAAAGTAGATTTGTCATAATTATAATGAGGACCAGGTTCCTTTGGTGAGTTCTCAGGTTCAGACTGGACTGTCATGATTGTGACAGGTGAGAAGGCATCTCAGCTCTGCAAGGGGATGTGAGTTCATAAAATCAAACCCAGGGCTAGGGGGTTGGTCCTTAAAGCACGGGGTTCTGAGTCTATGGGCACCCTTCAAATGACGGGGCTGTTTGTTTCACATTGTCGGAAAATTGTTGTTTTTTTATGTATACAAAACAAATGTTTACACACACACACACATACACATGTTACCAGGTAATTAATAGATTCTGCATATATGGATGAATTAAATATAGTAGTAATTAACTCCGTGTCAGCAATGATGCATCCATATTGAGTCAAGGAATGAGATAAAAGCATTTTTTCCTTGGAGTCACTTCACTAAAGGCAAGTATAGATTTGAACTTTCTGCTTCATGTTCCCTGTGCCCTGTTAGGGACAGACAGACACAGACAGAGGACAAAGACAGACACACAGGGACAGAGTCACAAGACAGCATTCAGGCAGCACATACTGAGAATCATGCAACAGACAGGACAGAAGACAGTGGAAACAGGGAACAGAGAAACTCTGGACTCTCTCTTGGTTAAATGACTCAGAGGAGAAGTGCTTTTATCTCTTTCCTGGACCCTGATGCATCACTGGAGACTTGGAATAAATCGCTGATGCATATAATCTGTGCGCATTTATGTATCCTTATCTCAAAACAGTTAATGAAAAAAAGAGGCCATCATTTGAGTCGCTGGAAGGTTTGGAGGGAAGAAGAGAAAGAGATAAATGATTTAATTATAATCTAAAAAACTATTTAAAAGAAATGATGAAGATATTGTTGCCAGAAGTAAAGTTTCTGAAAACAGCCTAAGTCACAATTGAAAACTTAGTCCATTGCTTCATTTACAAGCTCTGTATATTTTAATTAGATCAAGACCTAATAATTATGAAGAAAATCTCTGCAAGCAGGCTTATCCTAAAATGTTATATTTGCATAGCAAAAAATTAATTTAGAGATTGTTTTTGTTATTTAATAAAAATATAGTTCAATAATTCAATCACTCTGTAGATGCAAAATACCATCTGTTTTTCATAAGGCAGTAAAGAAGGCCTTGACTGTTGTTTATTGTATATGTATGAGTGTTTTGGCTACAAAAATGTGAATGCACCAAATGCTCAGAGTACCTGAGAGAGCAGATCATTGAATTCCCTAGAACTGGAGTTACAGGCAGTTGTGAGCCTCCCTGTGGGTGCTGAGACCTTGGTCCTCTGTAAGAGCACTGAGTGTTCTTTAGTGCTGAGCCATCTCTCCAGCCCTGATACCGGCCTCTTTATTACACACCTCGTAAACTAACAAAGTTACTATTGTCAGGGAAAATATTCTCTGTAGTGTTTATTTAAAAAGGAAACTTTATTACAGAGGTCTGAGAAACTTATAAATCTATCACTGCATATATCACATCTTTAATAGAAATTATATACCTGTAATGAAAGCATCAGAATAAAACAAAAGTTTAGTCAGGAGACAGTGGCACATGCCTTTAATTCCAGCACTCAGGAAGCAGAGGCAGGTAGATGTCTGTGAGTGAGAGGCCAGTCTAGTCTACAAAGCTTCTTGTTCCAGGACAATGAGAGCTCCATAAAGAAATACCATTTCAAAAACACCAAAGGCTGGCTAGTGAAATTTTAAATGATGGCATGAATCGATGGTTTCACCTTCTCATGTTATGTCTTTATAGAATTTACATACCACAACAGAAAATCATGTTTGAAAACAAAGTTGAGTGTTCTTAGTCACTGCACCCCTGATTATTGTGAATGTGAACCAACAAAGCCCAACAAATAGTGTACGAGCATTTGCAAAGCATGAACTAAATGACATATATCCATTTGATCAAAACAAATACTTTAAAAATACGGCACTCAGGCAAAGGAAGACATTAAAACAGAACTAGAAAATTAAGCTGTTTTTGTGTTAGAAATGAGTCTGAGCATCTCAAGAAAATGGCTAGGAAAAAACTGTACTTCTGTGGAAGCAAGCATAGCTGTGCCAAGTCCGTCATGCAAGCACATCCACCAGGGGTCCCATGAGGACTATGTTTATAAAGCAAAAGGGGCTGGTATTTGAATAGTCACCTCACAAATGCATAACAGTGGCTAAGTCAAAACAATGCAGTTTACAACTGGAACATATTTTTTGAGCACAAAAATGAAACCTCTTTTGAACATATGAACTCAAGAACAATTGATCATTGAAAATTGGCAAACTTACCTATCTGGGACTGGGCTTGGTGTAGGGACATACTGCTCTGAGTGTATGGAGTCTGCCATAGCTTGAGTTCTGAGCTGAATCTGGAAACACAAACCAGATAGTCATAGAAAGAAACACAGAATTTAAATAATAAAACAAGTCTCCATGAAGTGAGAAAACTGGAGAGATTTAAAGATAAAGTATATTACATGTAAAAAATTGAGAAATGTTATAGAATTGGGGGTTGTATGCTTTATAAATATTATTGTCACCACACCAAAAAGCATGTCCAATTATAACTCAATTTTATATATCATTTTAAAGAACATCAGAAGAAGTAAGGCTTACAGAGAAAGGAGACTGAAAATTGAATGTTAAAATGAAGGTTGTAAAAACAGAGACTAGAATATTCCTTAAACCACAATTAAAAATCTTCAGGGATATTTGAACAGTCATAGGGGAGGAGAATAAGGGGAAAATGGGAGGGAGGGAAGAATGGGAGGATACAAGGGATGGGATGTAACAAGAATAAATTAACAGAAAATAAAAAAAAGAAAAAGAAAAAAATCTTCAGGGAAAACAGGCTTGACAGGCCACATCTTTAATTTCAGCACTCTGGAGATAGAAGCAGCTGGATCTTTGTGAGTTCAAAGCCAGCTTGGTCTACAAAGAGATTCTAGGACCACCTGGGCTGTTAAACAGAGACACCCTGTCTCATTAAAATAAGGAGCTTCAGGGAAATCCAATATAAGGCCTACAGTGACACCTTGTGACAAAATTAAAGAACGCTATCCCACTGAAACATTAGAGGCTTCAGTGATAAACCATCAGAATCAGAATATGTGGTATATTTTCAAAATCAATTAATAGATGAAGGTCAATATGATGAATTTAAAATACATGTTCTCAAGTCTAATGCATGCAATAGACATTGACCCCCTGCTCAGATCTAGCCAATGGACTGGGCATCCACAGTTGTATGGGGAGAGAGGACTGACACAGACATGCACACTGGTGCCCCATATTTGACCACTTACCCTTGGTGGCACTCAGAAAATGGATAAGCAGGCTACCAAAATGAGACTTGATGGCCTGTGACTATATGGTGTGGGAGGAGGTCCCCTTCAGTCACAGACCTACGGTAGGTGAGTAGAGTGCAAGTGGATGGGGGGGGGAATGGGAGGATACAAGTGAGGGGAAACAATTGAGATGTATCTGAATAATTTAATTAAATTAAATTTAAGAATTTACAGGTTCTATTAATGTCACCTTAAAGCAATTGCTTACTATAGCTTAAGTGTTCCATTTTGCAGAGTTTCATAAAACAAAACATGGGTACCATTCCATACAGTCTTATAGAGAATTTCAGGGTGCTTTTGTCTTGAGTTCTAATAAGGATGATTCTGAGATTGTACAATAATTAGGGGTCATTGCTTACTTGCAAAGGCATTTAAAATTGAATCTGATGATGCCTCAACATATGAGTCCTATAGAATACAACAATTATTTAGACACTGTACAATATAAAATATTACAAATAGATCTTACACACCTACAGGACAAGCAATTATAGAAAAATTTAACAGGACATTTAAATGAAATGGTCATAGACCAGAAGGGATGAATGGAATGTTCTAGAAACCCTTTTTAAAAGGTTTGATGTATTTTAAACTTTGGACAAGTGTGACAAATGTTGACACATGATATGAAATATTGAGTAATATTTTATTCAATGTTGTTACATATAAAGTCATGAAATAGTACCTGGAATGGTTGTAATAGTGAAAGTTATTAGCCAAAATTATTCAAATTATATTACCATTCATACAGATGATATTAGTCAAATAATTATTTACTTAGTGTTGACTCAATACAAATGGCACACAGGTATTTTTTTTTATTTCTTTTGCTGTAACCTTATGTAATGAAATGAAAGTTCTTAGAGGACATTTGTGGTGTTTTTAATAGCTCAGTATTTAAGTCCCTTGCCACTAGGCTGATGGTCTTTTATCATCATGATTCAACTCCTAGAATATGTTCTTGAGAAGGTGACAAACTTCTAGAAGATGTATACTGATATCCATGAACTAAAACATAAAACATGTTGCAAAGTAATTAAAGAAAATAGAATGAAATCGCTACCCTTCACCCAAATGGCAGCCGTCGATCATTTTACTGGCAGATCATGGGACTGGACTCGCTTTTCTAGTCTCTGTGATCACTGCAAGCATATTATAAAACAGCTTTATATAGGAAATGAAAATAAAATATTTATTTAAAAAAGAAATCTAATCCTTATAACCTAGGTCCAGGGATATTTATAAAACAGACAAACAAGCAAAGATTAAGCAAGCAAGCAAACAAAAATGTTGTTTGGTAGTTCTTAGTGAAATGCTGCTGTTTAAGATCCATGTTGTCCTTCAATAGAAATATGACAACTGCAGAGAGTTTTGATCATCATAGTCATCTAAAATTCAAACATGCTAAAGAGTCTATTTTATTCTCTTGTCAATCGTTCAACTGTGTCTCTTATGGGAGATTTAACATTGAAGGTTAATATGTAGTATGCATAAAGAGAGTCTCAGTCATCTCTTCCCAATTATCTCTTTAGTAGGTACTTAGTCTGGCGTCTTAACTGTACATCAAAAAGCAGCATCCTTATGCAGAGTCATTAAATATTCTCCTCTAATTTTAAATATTATGCATTATCAGTTATTTATGTGTGTGTCCCTGTGTGGGTCTGTGTGTTTCTGTTTTGTTTTGTGCACAGGTGAGTTCAGGTAACCATGTAGCCCAGAAGAGGACATCTTATGCATTGGAACTATTGTTACATTGGGTTGCAAATATAATTTTGTCAGGGCTGAGTAGTGAATCAGGTCTTATTCTAGAGCAGGATATGCCATTAACTCCTGAGATGTCAATCCATCTTCTTCAGTATTCTTTCTATTTATCAAGCCATCACTCTCTCTCCTAACTTCAAATCTTCTAACTCCTTGTATAATATCACGATTCCTTTGGCTTCCCCAGCAAGTAGGAACATTGTTTTACCATCATGTGAAAACAGGAGTACACTCTCCCACAAACATCTGCAAACTTTCAATAACCATTCAATGGGCTTCTAAGTCATTCACTAACATTAAAAGAAGAACTTTGATTTTATTTTGAACGTTTTTTATTTTAGAGAGGAAAAGAACATTTACACTTTGCACCACACCATGCATGAATAGTGATAAACTGTAATATAAGTGGATGAGTGCAAGATTATGGGGATGATGTAGAGAACTGTAGTAGCCATGACTGCTATAACACCATTAGATGAAACAGTGAGAATCATTCTAAAAACAGATAGAACTTGTACTATCACTCAGTATTTGTTGGTCATGCACAAACTTTATAGTTGTTGGTTAGAATTAATTTACTGGTCAGAATACCTGGCCCAAATCAAGACCCAACCCATGGAAGACAGACAACCACCAACACTATTAATGATACTCTGCTCTGTTGCAGACAGGAGCCTAGATGAATTATCCTCTGAGAGGCTTCACCTAGCAGTGATTCAAAACAAATGCTGAGATGCACAGCCAAACATGGAGTGATACATAAAGATTCTTGTAGAACAGTAAAGTGAAAGAGAAAAGGGCCTTCAGGTAATAGAAGCCCCAATGGAAGATAAAAATCAGCTAACCAGGGCCCAGAGGGGCTTAGTGAGACTGAAGCAACAACCATGGACTATATATGAACTTAGCCTAGGTCTCCTACACAGATGTAGATGATGGGAAACACATGTTTCATGTAGGTTCTCTAGGTAGAGGTTTGGGAGCTATTTCTGACATGGACACTGTTGCAAGGCTTTTGATCACTTCCTCTTAGTGGAACTGTCTTCCTATGCCATAGGTGAAAAAGACATGCTCAGTCCTGATGCAACTTGTTGAGCTGGGTGGATGAGAAGGGGATCTTCACTAATCTGAGGAATAGGAG
Organism: Acomys minous; assembly: GCF_964271855.1. Lineage (NCBI taxonomy): Eukaryota > Metazoa > Chordata > Mammalia > Rodentia > Muridae > Acomys > Acomys minous. The sequence continues at coordinate 65,326,450 of NC_140493.1, read as the reverse complement.
AGAGGTGATGGGAGAGAGGGAGGAAGGGTGGGACAGGAAGGACAGAAGATATTGGGTTTACATCCAGAATGTAGGTGAATCAATCAATTAATTTCAAAAATGGATTTGTGAAATATCCCTTTAGGAATATGATTTCTCCCTGATCTTTGGAAGAGAAATTGTGTGTGGCCTGAATACAGTTGTGTAACACTTGGGAACAAAGATGCACCCCAGCATCCCTGCACTGGAAACCAAGATGGAAAAAATCTCCACAGCCACCATGACCTTGCCCTTGGTGCTATGGTAGACAGAAAGGAAAGTCATCCACACAGGGCAAAACATCAGCATGCTGAATGTCAGGAACTTGGCTTCATTGAATGAATCAGACAGGTTTCTGGCCATGAAAGCCATAGTGAAGCTTCCCAGGGCTAGACAGCCTAAGTATACTAGGATACAGTAAAATGCTAAAACTGAACTCTTGTGGCAAACAATGATGATGTGGCTATGCTCAGAGTGTGCATCAATATCAATAGCTGGAGGAAAAGCTCCTATCCAGATTGAACAGAGAATAATTTGGATGAGTGTAAGAGAGGAATTACGTAGTTAAGTGTTACTGACACCAGAATATACCTCATCCTTCTTGCAGGAGCTCTGACTTTGAAAGACAGAAGCACTGTGATTGTTTTGGCCAACACAAATAGCCACAGTGAATACAAATCCAAGTGTGATTTGCTGCAAAATGCAAGTGGCTGAGTTTGGATGGCCAATGAAGAGCAAGGAGCAGAGGAAACAGAACATGAGTGACATGAGTAAGGTGTAGCTGAGAGAGCGGTTATTGGCCTTCACAATGGCTGTGTCATTGTGCTTCAAAAATACCCCAAGAAACAGTGCTGTGAAGGAAGAGAAGCCCAAGGCCATTAAGGTCAGAGCTATCCCTAAGGGGTCTTCACAGCTCAAAAATATCACAGCTTTGTGGATGCAGTGATTCTGCTCTGTGTTGACACACTGGTCCTCTGGACACACTGGTCCATGTCTGAATGAGAAAGGAAAGACTTGTTATTGCAGCTTCAGCAGTTTATGGAGAAGACATTTCAATATGTCTGTTGAAGATGATTTGCAATACCTACATTTTATTACTGATAATATAATTGAAGGAAATTGCTTTACAGCAAAGCTTATGTTTATTAATTCTTATCTTCTCTGAGAACAAATCCAAACCATCATTTGTCTATTTAGCTGTGTTGATGAGAATTTTTACCATATTTTCATAAAGCACAGATTACTTACATTATTTGGAATCCTATCATGAGATGACTTATCTGATAAATTCATAAAATCAAAAATTAACCACAGAATGGTTGAGTGTGTTTTAAAACCACTAACTCTATACATTCATTGCCTCATAAGTTTATTGACTGTTTAATTAATGTTGTCTTTAAGAGAGATGGAGACTGTCTTCTACTTGGGAAAGACCTGTCATATCTATTCTTGTTCCAATTGACCAACCTGAACATATTGATATAAAAGGAATAGTAAGAGAAATTATCAGGGTTAGGTGTGTGTGTGTGGAGGGGTGTGTGTGTTTCCATATGAAAGAAACAGGTGAGCTCATAAATTTGGAAATAATTTGATTTATATGGGGGAAGTAGGAATGTGAGTGTGATAAGTAAAATTTATATAAGTGTAATATTAATGATGGAAAATTGTAAAAGTAATTAATATGTCCCTAATTATTTGTCATCTGGGAGTATAAAGAAGAACTCCTCAATCTAGTTCATGAAAAGCACTAGGTGTCTACTGAAGTTAGATACCTCTACAAACTGAGCACTAAAAAACCCTTCATCTTGACCCCATCTTCTTGGGAAACATCCTGCACATTCCTACTTTCCTAATTCCAAACTGTATGATACACAGAATCTGAGTATACTCTGGGATAAAATATTTACTGATAAACAGCATGAATAAAATGAAATAAGTACCATTAATCAAGAGTTGTTGCCCAGATTTTTTTGTGTAGAGCAAAGTACCGCATTTACAATATGCTTTTCCCAAACAGCATGCTCAGGAAACTTGAGAGAAATTGTGTCAATTCGCATGATAATTTCAGAGACTTATTGTCGATGTCGCCCCCGACCAGCAGGAAAGACACCAACACTGGGAACTCTTCTTGCCGCAGTTGATTCAGGATTCTGGACTAACAGAGTGACCCCAGGAAAAGCTTCCACAAAACCTTTATAGTGTGCCTGGTCCTATCTGAGACTGCCACGTTGTCGCTCTTGGTTGGTGCGTTCAGATCACGCCACCTCACGCTATGCCTTGTTTGAATCACACCACCTAACGCTATGCCTTCAGGCATGCGCATAAGGGGCTTGCTCACTGCGCATGTGCAAAAGGGGCACACTGCACATGCGCAAAAGGGGCACATTGCGCTGGGGAAGCAGCAGGGGGCACTGCTATCTGTGGTTCTCCACAGTTCCCCCTTATTCATTAAATTTTGAGCAAGTGGCACAAAGAATGCCTGGTAGGTTGTCCCCCCTGCTCTGGAGAACTAGGCTGACAAGATGGTTGAAAATTGGCCATGTAGCCCATCCCCAACATCTTTTTCTTCTCCTCCCTCTCTTTATTAGAAAAGGAGGTAGATGGATCCATAATATACAGGTGAGCTTGGGTCCCCGAAGGGAGTGGGCATTAACCAGAGGGGGAAAGCATTGACCTGATGCTCCTGGGGCCACATTGGCCTGTCAAGATGTCTTTTTGAGGAGGAGAGGGGGGTCCTGATCTGCTGTCTGTGGGCATCTCCAACATACAGCAAACAAGACAGTTTCCGACATCAACCTCTATGCAATCAGGTTTATTTCTCGGGGGACTCAGAGTCAGACAATCGGGTCCTCCCCCTGTGGTACCTCGTCCTACACCCCTTGCAGGTGCCCATGCCTTACGGCAGGCAATATCTGAGTATATGCCATTCTCACCATGCCAAGGAAGGGGAAACGGAAGCACATTAGTGTCATGGCCTTGGTCTGCCAAGTGAACGGAGGATCTATACCCATCACTGACTACTTCTCTATCATGCCAAGCCACATTTGAGGAAATTACCCAGCCTCTAGTGCAGCAAATGCTTGCATCATAGAGGCCTGCGTGCGATGTTGGTGGGCGTGCATCCTACATATGCACCAGAGTGCTAGGCAACTGACAAGGACCAGACACACTGTCAAAGCTCTTATTCCTGCCCATTCCTGCAGATTAGAGAAGGCGTTCTGGAACCACTGTGACAGCCCAGAGACCATGGAGATGTCAGTTCGTGTAGAATTGATGTGCACTAGGGAGAGATGCAGTTCCTGCAGGAGACCATCCAGGCTTCTGCTCCAGTTACCTGCAAGATACTGGGAGAAACCACTAGACAAGTTAATAATCTGAAAACATAAGCTTCTCTTAAGGGGAAAGCCCATATTTTCTGTATCAGATGCAATCTCTTTTGTTAATGAAACATTGGTGATGAAGATTTTTGGGAAAATTGCGGTTGTATGTTTTGGAAAACACGACAAGATTCCCCACCTATACTCAGGCTGTGTCATGGATCCCGGAATGTTTCCCACCTTTATCATCCAGATTCCCATCTATGGGGTCAGGCTCTGCCAGAGGCTTTGGAACATCATCATTTTTTCTTTTTGTAAGTCGAGTTAACCTTTCAGGCACCCACACTGATTGGTCTGCATCCTGTGGAAACACACAAACAGATCCTCTCGCCCAGACCAATACTGGGTCTGGGCCCATCCACTGCCCTGTAAGGACATCCTTCCACATGACTGTGACTTTATAAGTAGAGTCTCGGCTCTCATGACGCTCGGCAGCCATCATGCCGGACTTATCTAATTGAAAAAAAAATTATAGTTAACATAGCCAAAGAAAGGCACTCTCTAGGTGTTCTTTTATACCCTATTCCCCTTTTTTCTTTTTGAAGGCATTCCTTAAGGGTGCGATGTGCTCTTTCAATGATGCCTTGTCCCTGAGGATTATAAGGGAGGCCATGAAGTAATGTAACACCCATCTGTGCACAGAAAGAGGTAAAAGTAGCTGGACCATTATCAGTTTTATAAGTTTTTGGCATGGCCCAGGCACTCCATGCCACAAAGCAATGATCAATAACATGGTGGGATTTTTCTTCTGTATGTGGGGATGCAAATATAATACCTGAGGCAGTGTCAATCGAAACATGCACATATTTTAGCTTCCCAAATTCTGGTATATGAGTGACATCCATCTGCCAGATATGCAAGGGACGTAGGCCTCAAGGATTTACACCCAGGGGTAGTTGAGACCTAAAAGGAGCACATGCTTGACATTCTTTCACCACAATTTGTGCCTCCTCGCTTGTAATGGCAAAGCGGGAAGGTAAAGTTTTCGCATTAACATGGAAATAAGAATGGAATTGACGGGCTCAATCCAGATTAGTCAAAGCAGTTAGGATTAAATGGGCCCACGTGGCTTTATTCATTATATCATTACCTTCTGATAAAGGCCCTGGGAGCCCGGTATGTGCTCGAATATGTTGAATAAAGAAAGGTTGAGTACGTTTCCAAATGAGGGTTTGTAATGGGGATATCAATTCTCCATTCACACTTTTCATATTAATTTTCCCTGTTATCTCTAACTCTTTGACTATATTAACCAGGTATTTGGAGAGAAGTTTAAAAGATTGTGGGAATTCTTGAAAAACAGTGATGACAATTTTTAATTCAATTATTTGAGGTGAAGCAGAGGCAAATTTCTTTATTACCGGCTGGCCTCCATCAACTGAATATGCTCCATGCCCTGTTTTATATCCATCAGTAAAAATAGTGGGGCAATTTTTTAATGGTTGCTTAGATGTGACCACAGGAAAAATAACAGGATGCTCTGAGACAAACTGGATAATGGGATCTTTGGGGTAGTGATTATCAATATCTCTAGTATAACTGCAGCGAAGTATTGCCCAATTATCCAGAGTATGAGAAAGTACTTCAAATTGTTGAGCTGTATAAGGTATAATAAGCTTCTCAGACCATTGTCCTAAATATTGAAGGCTTTGATGTAAACCTACAAAGGCCAATTTGCTACTGCATCAGGATAATGACTGAGTGTTTTTCCTGGAGAAATCTTTGGATGAATCCATAATAAAGGTGCCGATTGCCATAACACACCCGTAGGTTGTCTATATGAGGGCAAGATTAATAATTGGAATGCTATATTGGGGTTCCATCTGGTAAGACTTGAAGTAATTAATCCATCCTCAACAAGGGATAAGGCCGCTCTTGCCTCAGGGGTAAGAATTCTAGGAGAAGTTAAGGCAGGATCCCCAGGCAAAATATCATACAGTTGTCATAATTGGGAATTAGTGAGTTTTAAGTAGGGTCGCAGCCATTATATATCCCCCAGGAATTTTTGGAAATCATTAAGTGTTTTCAAACTATCAGTTCTTAATGTAATTTTTTGTGGGGTAACTCTATCCTGACATATTCTTGTTCCTAGATAATCAATAATTGTAGCCTTCTGCACCTTCTTTGGAGCAATGAACAATCCTTTTACCTTTAAGCTCAGGACTAGCCAGGTGTAAGCTTGAACTAAAACCTCCTCACTCTTTGCACAAATCAAAATATCATACATGTAATGAAAGCACTTAAGTTGAGGAAATTCTTTCCTAAATCTCTGAATGGCGTCAGCAACATATAACGGACACATCGTAGGACTATAAGCCATCCCTTGTGGTAACACTACCCATTCAAATCTCTGATCAGCCTCTGTATGATTTGTTGAGGGTACTGTGAAAGCAAATCTCATTGTGTCTTTTGGAGACAGAGGAATGGAGAAGAAGCAATCCTTGATGTCTACCACAATAATATGCCAATTTTCAGGTAAAGTGGATGGCAATGGGAGGCCTCTTTGGACTGGCCCCATTGGCATCATCTAATTATTAATAGCTCGCAAGTCATGTAATAACCTAAATTTGCCTGAATTCTTTTTTATAACAAAGATGGGTGTATTCCATGGTGAAACTGAGGCCTGTAAATGACCTAGTTCCAGCTGTTCCTTAACCAGCTCATGAATGGCTTGCAATTTTACTGAGGGCAGGGGCCACTGGGGAATCCATACAGGTTCCTCAGTTTTCTATGTAATGGGAATTGTATCCTCAGTTGCCCCTAGGAAAAACCCAGACGCTTACGGTCAAGCTTTGGAATACCAGCAATAGAATCTGGATATCCCTGCAAAATTTTTCCAAGTCCTTTTCCTCCAATATATCTCGTATTATTCCTCATCTCCTGGGACTGTCTGCTGTAGGACTCCTGATTAGTGATCTTATATCCCATTGCATTCAATAAATCTCTTCCCCACAAGGTTATGGGACTTCTTATAAATAGGGTTGGAAAACTCCACCATGTCCTTCATCTTTCCAATTTAGCATTCTGGCACTAATATTTGGGCTTTTCTCGAAACGCAGCCCTCTGACTAGAGGTTTGAACAGGCCATCTGGGGGACCAATCACCTTTTGCAATTATACTGATGTCTGGTCCAGAATCCATAAGGCCAGCAATTGCTTTTCTTTTTTTTTTTTAAGTTTTAGAGTGGGGCGATTTTGTAAATTCATAGCAACATAAACCGAAGCTCCTGAGGATCCAAACCCCTTCTCTCCACGTGTTTGATCTTTTGCCGGGAATAAATTATGACAGCTAGGAAGAATGAGCAACTGCGCTAGACGGTCACCGCGCAAAATTGCGCTCACCACACGAGGAGATGAGATCATAATTTTTACAGTGCCTGTATAATCTGAATCAACTACACCAGGATGAATAATAAGGCCTTGCAATGTGGTAGAACTACGGCCAATTAGTAGTCCCACTGTGTCTTTTGGTAAAGGGCCAGTGAAATCAGTGGAATCAGTACAGGCCCCATTTGTGGGGTCAGTACGAGTCTGGTGGTGGAACAGAGGTCGAGGCCTGCACTCCCTCTAGTAGCTCTCTGGGGCGTTGCCATTCTATGGGAGAAGGCAGACTCGGCCACTGTTCCGGAGCCCTGGTCTCCTCCATTGCCCCATATATTTGAGGGCCCTGAGGATGAAGGCTCCATGTCGCGTTTTTTGGTCGTGCTCCCCTAAATCCTGCTGCTAGTGGTTGACCATTAATGTCTTTTGCTGACCTGCATTCATTAGCCCAATGATTTCCTTTCCTGCATTTGGGACAGAGGCCAGGTGTACGTGGAGGAAGATTTTGACTATTCTGATTAATCCCCCTGGGACACTGGCGTCTGAAATGTCCTTCTTTGCCTCACTTGAAGCAATTGTGGGGACCAGTAATTCCATTTCTATTCCTTCCTTGGGCTGCCTGCATCACAGCTGCAGCCAATCCTGCATTTGATAATGGTCCTCCTATCTCTCTGCAGATCTTTAATCACACATCTAAAGATTCATGTTTGTATGGATTTATAGCTTGTCTATACTCCTTGGTACATTGCTCAAAAATAAGTTGTTTTATCAAAGGCATTGCAGTATCTGGGTCGCCGAAGATCTTTCCAGCGGCATCAACTAATCTGGCCACAGAATCGGCAAGTATTTCATTGCCTCCTTGAATAATTTTTGTGAGATTTCCTGATACTTCCCCTCGTTTAGGTAGGGCTTTTCATGCCCTTGTGCCAATAAAATTAATTTGCTCAAAAACTTGCACTGGATATCTTGTCTGTTGGTTAGCGAAATGTCCCTGCCCCATAAGCATATCCTGGTCCCATGCCGGTTGTCCGTTAGCTGCATTGGCAGTTGCCTGCTCAGCTGAGAACTCAATATAATAAGCTTTCCAATCTAAATAGATGCCAGGTGAAAGGCAGGCTCGTGCTAAATTTTGCCAATCTGAGGGTGTCATGCAATATCTCCCTAGGGACTCCAACTGCACCATAACAAAGGCTGCGGTCATGCCATAAGCACGAACAGACTCAGCCAGTCTTTGGACAATTTTAAAATCCAAGGGTTCGTGATAACGATTCCCTTGTGCATTCTGAAAACCTGGGTAACAATGAGGGGCATTTTGCAAATGAAATTGCCTCCATACCTCAGGACAGGCAGACCTACCTCCCCCTGGTATATGGGGCAGGGGTCTTTTTCTGCCTGGAGATTCAGGTGGCTCTAGTTCAGGAGCTGAAGGCTGCGTAATCTTGATCCCCTTCTTTTTTGGTATAATAATGCTATCTAGCTGTTCAGCCAAATCCTCTAATTCTTTGTCCTTGGTGCCAGAATCGTCCCCTTCAAACTGTTCCTCTTTCATGTTCCCAAAAATATAATTCCTCATTTTGTCCGAGTCCCGGAACTTTATTGTCCCAAAGCCGGAGAACTTAACAGTTATGTCCCACTGACCAGGAACTTACCAGCTAGCTGCCCTGGCCGCCGCAAGTTCTGAGATTCCCCGTACGGGCCACCAAAATTTTGATGCTGCCCCCGACCAGCAGGAAAGACACCAACAGTCTTCTTGCCGCAGTTTATTCAGGATCCTGGACTACCTGAGTGACCCTGGGAAAAGCTCCCACATAACCTTTATAGTGTGCCTGGTCCTATCAGAGACTGCCACATTGTCACTCTTGGTTGGTGTGTTCGGATCACGCCACCTCACGCTATGCCTTCAGGCATGCACATAAGGGGCTTGCTCACTGCACATGTGCAAAAGGGGCCCACTGCACATGCGCAAAAGGGGCATATTGCACTGGGGAAGCAGCAGGGGATGCTGCTATCTGTGGCTCTCCACAACTTATGATGTGCTTCTAGTTTTAAAAATCTTTTTATGTAAAACAATATATTTCTGGACAACTATAATTTCTTAATTTGCCTGAAAAGCCAGAAGGTTGGCTTAACAATGAAGAGACTGTTCTGCTTTTCCAGAAAACCTGAATTCAGTTCCCAGAACCCATTTGAGGTGTCTAACAATTGCCTGCAACTATAACTACAGCGTTATTAGTTGCCTCTCCCCTGCATCTACCCTTGAGAACATATACCTTCCAACTCACACATAACGTTAATAAAGAAATAATAAAAATTTTTTGTAGTTATTGATGTAACTACACCCAGTTCTTGTTATTTTTATATTTAAAGCAATTTTATTACAGTCTGTTTAATACTTTTGCAGTATATTGGAATGCATAAATATCAGAAGCATTTTCTAGGAGTCGTTTGACTCCTCTTGCTATATTGTTCCTGGGGAGTAAGTACAGTCATTATTCTTAGTGGCAAAGGATTTAAATGTTGAGCCATCTTACTTCCCAGATATGTATTTTTAAAACTTCCATTTCATTACAGAGTATAAAGGCAAAGTGTGAGAAAAAAAATCATTGCCCATTTGCATCTAGCCAAACATAAACATATAATCATTTGACTAAAAGGGCTCTGTAGGTGGCAATAAAACTTTAATATTTGTGACTAATTGTTTTCAATACAAAACCACTCTAATTTATTATTTCATGAAATTATTAAGTGTGTGCTATATAAAAAATATTTTATATAAGACCACTTATATTTTATAGATTATGTGTCAACATTTACCCCTACTTTACTAGAAACAAATGATGTCAGACACTTGAAAATGGGCTTCTAGATATTATATAAATTCTGTCTCTTATGTATCCGTTTCTGATAATATTATAAGTAGTATTTTTTTACATCTATGCTAATTTTCCTAAGGATACAGATATATTTTCCCCACCCCATTACCCAGTCCAGGAAATCTTTTGTCCTATGTGTGTTACATGGTGCTATGAACATACATGATGTGCATAAACATATGTAGGGAGACATACATATGTTCAAAAATGTGTACATATTTGAAAGATTAATGACTGGAATGTTTCCTACATATAGTTATAGAGATTATTCACAAGAAAAGATCTTGTGTAGAATTGCTCACACTGCAGTTTGGTTATGAAAATTGTTTCTTTGAGAAAATGTCATATGACATAAATTTTCAATGGATCAAAATGTAGGTCTACACATAAGGTGTTGTTATTTGTACTCCTATAAAGACTAATGGAGGAAATTGTATATTTTATTTTTGAAGTTGCTTTTTAGACTCCCTCAGCATTTTTTTGTGCAGAGGATTACCATTGTGAAGGCTTTACCACAGCAGCACACACTCACTTGTTCCATTAGAAATTTCATTTTCTGGGCAGTGGATACAAATAAAGCAGAAGGCTGACATTCCCTCCTGCCTAAATTGTCTGAATCCAGGTCCACAATCAGCACTGCATACAGAGGGTAGCATCTGAGAAAGTAATATACATGCTAATATCAGAAGTTTTATCTACTTCTGCCATAACTATATTATATTAGCATGTGAATAACAATAAGATTATTTCATACACAGAAACTGAGGGACCATATTTCACTTAGCACTTTGTATAATGCCAAACATATGAATCTATTTAAGCAAATGGATGAAAAGTTGAGATTATTACCAAATCTTAGCAATCCAATAAAAGAGAACTTTTAGTTTACTTTGTGCAAACAGGACAGAAAGTGTAACCCGGTTTTCTAGTTAATTTTCATCATTCTGACATAAGTACAGTAAAAGGACAGGATTAGTGGAACCTTAATTGAGGAATTCTCTCTAACAGACAAGCCTCTTTACATATCTGTGAAGCATTTTATTCATTGTTATGCATTGTAGGCATGCCCAGTTTTCTATTGCAAATACCATCCCTAGGCAAGTATGTATGAGAAATCAAGCAGAGCAAGTCAGTAAGCAATGCACATTCAAGGGTCTATGCTTTGGTTTCAGTCTCCAAATTCCTTCCCTATCTTCCCTTGACTGTAATCCATGAGCCAAATCACTCATTTTTCCTCCTTTTGCTCAAGGTCAATGCTTCATCACAGCAATGGTTTAACAAGATCTGAGTAAAGCTAACCCAAAACAGGTGAGCTATCTAGTCAAACCTCAGATAACAAACATATCCTCCAATAAATTAAGACTGCAAATATGACAAACTCAATGTAAACATAGGTGAAAATACAGACCTGGTGTATTGCTAATGGCAAAGTGCTGAGCTGATGTGTAGGAAGCTAACATTTGAATTGTTTCCTGAAATGAGAAGACTTTACAGAGCCTGTGAGTACTGGGAGAGGCTGAGTAAAACTTAGTTTGTGTAAAGTTAATTGAATGGTTTCTTAAATTACAAGAAAATTTTATTTGTATTACACTGAACCTGATGATGGGACCGTATATGCTTCATCAGAAATTTGCTGATTCTTCTAAATTCACTTTGAATCCTTAATTCAGTATTAAGGTCTTTGTGAAAACCACACTGTCACTCATGCACAGTGTAATCTCATATTCTCCCCAGACAGGGTTAACTACAATTCTTCCTGTGGAAGAGAAAATGATCTCAAATATCTGGGATATTTCAAACCCTAGGTAGAACAGAGAATGTTTCCTTCTTTATTTTTGGATATAATTTTGTGGGGACCACAATTTAGCCATGGTAAATTCAACCATGTTAGAATTCTGTGCTTAGGATGCAGGCTGTGACCTTTGAGTTGTTGACCCTTGCTCAAAAAGGTCTTGAGTTTAAGGCTATCTTTGGATTATCTTTCTTTAGAATAAATAAGAAGGTCCTTACAGGGATCCACCCAGAGAAATAGGGAAGTTCTTACATGGGACTACCCAGAAGATTAAGCAAATTCTTACAGTGAGCTATTCAGGTGATTGTATTCTTGCCTGGGGTTAGGGAAACTCGGATTAGAATAGATCCTGTTGACCTTCTCATAAAAAGTCTTACTCATGAGCATTAAAGAGAATCTTGATCAGAAATTTCCAGACTTGACTCAATTTACTTGTATCTCTGTCCCCACTTTCAATCCCCACTCCCTCTTTCAGGTGAACCCTGGTTCGATTTGTCCCATGGCCCAGGACATATAGTGCCCAAAGTGGGGCCTGGAAAACAGGAATTAAGTGACGGACATTGTGTAGAAGGGGCCCTGTGAAAAGCCAACTGGACATTTCACCGAAGTCACCAGCTTCTCAGAGAAACAGTGGGGTGGGCAAAACAAACATTGGACAGAGAAATAGCAAAGATTTATTCAGAGAGACATTGGAAAAATAAGTTTCAAATGCAAGGGAAAAGGGTAAATACTGAACATTTGGATAAGTTTTTAGGTTTACTCAATGAAGTATGTCCATGGTTTCTTGAGGTAGAAGTGGTTAATTTCAAAATGTGAGATAGAGTTGGAAAAAAATTACAGGAAAACTATATTATGCTTTTAGACATATATATGTTGTCATTAGTTAAAGATAGTGTAGACCCTACATATGCCGTTTATTGTCAAGGTTTCAAAACTGTTTCTTTTTGTCTTGCCTATCAGTCTACTGTTTGCTTTATGATTGTCATGTCAAATTTCATGTCTATGTCTGTAAACTTGTTTAAGTGTTTAAATATTGTTTCATTTTTCTGTATTTTAAGCTTTACTTGCTGGTCAATTTTCTAAACAAATAGTGCTCCCCAACGTGGTTTGCAAAGCCCACGAGGTAAGAAGAGTACTGCCTCTGTGGTGCTGGCCAGCAGCAGGCCCACCATTCTTGAGGCCTAGACCCCGGCGCAGTGGCTGCCCTTGGGGAACAAGCCCAGGACTGGAGCATACATGCACCAAAATGTTCCACAGGCACTGCCCTTTCTCAGCTCTTACAAAACAGGGATGTCTGCAAACACATGGCTGGTTGGAGAAGTATGGTGTAAGGAATAGAGTATGTGCCTAAAACTTACAATTTTCTTACTTAACTTTTGCTTGTGAGACACTAACAGTTTTCAAAAAAAGGTCTAGGGAATGGAGTTAACTCCAGACTCCTTAGCTACAATGTGTTTACCATTTTCTTGTTTCTTTGCTTCATTTTTACTTGACATATTTCTAAAAGTTTTTAGATTCTCAAAAAAGAGAGATAGACTAGTGTTGTCCTTAAAACCAAACATTCACATTGGGGAATTTCCAGTTTAGATCAAACTAGATAAACAACCACAGAGCTAGAACGCTCTTGGGCCAGATAATTTTGTAAGACATTGCTCCTAGTTATCTGTAGGCTGTGAAACTAGGAGTCTGATAGTTTTCTAACCTAGCCTAGGGAATGTAGTTAACTGCCTAGAGCTTGAAATTTTCTAATTTCCCTGATTAATTTTTGCTTGAAATTTCTAAAGATTTTACTGAAATTAAAAGAACTACAGGGCATTGAGGTACCCGCCTTTAATCCCAAAATATGGGGATTAACACAGGCAGAGCTCTTGGGTTCCAACCTGGTCTATACTGATAAACTAAGTTATTTACAGAGATGTAAGTTAAAAGTTAATGAGACTATGCAACTTATGGCAGCATTGCTGCCAAGATTGCCCTCTCATGTGGCTGTTCCCAAAATTGTCATAGACTTTAAGAATTGTTTTTTCACTATTCGCTTGCATCCAAAAGATTGCCAATACTTTGCTTTCAGTGTGCCTTCTGTGAATTTTAAAGAGGCAATGGAGAGATATCTTTGGCAGGTTTTGCCTCAGAGAATGGTTAACAGGCTCACCCTGTGACAGAAATTTGTAGCTACAGCTTTACAAAAGGTTAGAGACAAATATATTGATTTATATGTCATTCATTACATGGCTGATATACTTATTGCTGACAAGGATGGACAAGTGCTTTTATATTATGTTTTTTGGAGACCCAAATATCTCAGTTTGGTCTGCAAATAGCTCCTGAAAAAGTTCAAGGGGGGATTCATATTCGTATTTGGGATTTCAGCTTTTTCCTTCTCAGAAAAACACCAAATGATCACATTGAGAATGGATCATTTAAAGACTTTAAATGATTTTCAAAATATGCTTGGTGATATAAATTAGCTTAGACCTTATTTAACATTAACTAGAGATTTGCAGCCCTTATTCAAAATCTTACAAGGAGATTCCTCTCCAAATTCACACCAGGAGCTTACAGCTAAAGCTAGGAAAGCCTTGGCATTAGTGGAAGTGGCTATCTCCCATCAATGTATAACCTATATAGATTATGACAAGCCTCTAGAGTATATCACCTTGGCCATTCATACTACACCCACCATGGTGTTCTGGCAAGGCACTCCTATTATGTGGGAACATTTGTCATTCTCCCAACAAGGTAATAGTACCATATTGTTTGGTTGTTGCAAAGTTGATTCATATATGTTGAGTGTAAAGAAGAAAGTATTTTGGCAAAGAACCTGGTTTTATTATTCAGCCATATTCTATGAAACAACAAAATTGGCTGTTTTCTAACACAGACGATTGGCAGTTGGCTTGTGCACAGTTTTGTGGATATTTAGATAACCATTTCTCCTCTAATATGCTTCTCCACTTTTTAAAGAAACAACCAGTTATTTCCCTAAGATAACTCAATTTCAGCCTCTGATAGATGGTTTGCTGATTTTTACTGATGGGTCTTCTAATGGAAAAGCTAGTTACATAGTAGAAGAACAAACATATGTTATTCCTACTACTGCTAACTCTGCTCAAATTGCTGAACAGTATGCCCTTTGTTCATTTAATTTATATTCAGATAGTGGCTATGTATCAGAGGCAGTTCCTTGTCTAGAAACAGCAGGACAAATCCAACTTCAATCATGGGCAAGTGGATTATTTTCTCTAATCCAGACATTTATGCAAAAGAGAAAACATCCTTTTTATGTGACATTTAAGAGCTCACACTGATTTACCTGAACCTTTAGCTGCAGATAATGCATTAGCAGATGCAGCCCCCCAAAATTTGGTATGACTAACAAATGTTGAAAAGGCTCAGAAATCTCAAGATTTACATCTTATCAATAGCCAAAGTCTAAGACTTCAATATAGGATTACAAAAGAGCAAGCTCAAGCCATTGGGAAGCCATGATGCACATGTCCCCAGTTTCTTCCTGTACCACATCTGGGAGTTAATGTGAAGGACTGATCCCTAGCCAACTTTGGAATGTACCTGAATTTGGAAACTTAAAATATGTTCATGCATCTATTGATACATATTCTGGATATTTATTCACTTCTCTCCAATCCAGAGAAGCCACAAAAATATAATTTCTCATTGTCTGTCTCCCTTTTCTCAAATTGGTATGCCTAAGGCTATCAAGACAGATAATGACTCAGAGTATGCTAGCAAAGCTTTTCAAAAATGTTGTGATTCTTTATCCATAAAGTATGTTACAGGTATTCTTTATAATCTCAAGGACAAGTTATGGTGGAATGATCTCATTCTACCATATGAACCTATTTACTAAAAGTAAAGAGGAACTTTACCCCCAATCACCTAAAAATGCTCTGAATCATGTTCTCTTTATTTTAATTTTTGTTACTACTTGATGCCAAAGGGAATTGTGCAGGTGGTCGAGTCTGGCACACCAATACTCAGTCATCTTTCACTAGAGTGACATGGAAGGACTGTTTAACTGGACAGTGGAATGGACATAACCCTGTATTAATATAGGGGTTGATGCTTTGTTTGTGTTTTCTCACAGGAACATGATGCTGCACTCTGGCTATCTAAGAATCTTGTGTGTCAAGCAGATGCTGCCATAGATGATTCAGCTGATGATCCTGAGATTGGAGCTGAAGCTTCGTTGGACACTCATTCCTAATCCTTCTGTTCTTCAACCTGCTTATGTCAAAAACACTCACTACTTGATTTCCCTGTGTATGATGAGGAAAGAGGAATGCAAATGTTCCAGTACACGTGAGCATCCTTCTTACAGACTTGACTGAACTTTGGGGATGGTCCTTTGCAGAGTCTCCTCTAGAACATTTTCCTTCCAGAAGCTCATATTTTAAGCATTATAAGTACTTTTCCGCCCTAGTTGTTAGGGTCAGTTTCATCTGCAGACTGTGAAGAACTGAAGAGGGACTTTTAGTACTCAGTTGCCTGGTAAAAATATCTGTTATTATTCTTGTATCATTATTGTTTTTGTCATTGCATTACTAATATTATTTTTGCCTTAACTAAGAGGTTAGCAATTTGAGAAGACTGAGCAAATTACAATGTCATGCGAGAGTTCCACAGACTCCTTGTGAGTAGGATGCAGATAGATTCACATTCAATATAATCTCTTTAGAATTAACAGTATTCTACTGCATGGATTATCCTTGGTTGGGATGGCAGGGATGGAAACTTTAGTCTGTTCCTTCCTTCCTTGCTTAACACAGCTCATGTCTCAGCAATTGCAGCCAATACAAGCACAAATACATGACATAGAGCTCATAGACACTGCCCTTCTTCATATGTTGATATGAAGGCAAGCCAGAGGTGAGTAAGAGTCTTATCTAACCTAAGCCATGGCATGAATGATGGAATTCATGTGCCAATAATGGGTAAACATAAGTATTCAACTAAGATAGACTCTTCATAATTTTGTTTTATAAGAGGCAGATGTGGGAAGCCATGCTAAATTCAACCATGTTAGAAATCCCATGCTTAGGCTGCATGCTGTGACCTTTGAGTTATTGACCATTGCTGAAGGAAGCTGTGTGTTCTAGGCTATCTTTGGCTTATCTACCTATGAAAGAAATAGTGAAGTCCTTACAGAGAGCTACCCAGAGAAATGGGGAAGTTCTTACATGGAACTACTCAGAGGATTAAACAAGTTCTTACAGGGAGCTATTCAGGTGATTGTATTCTTGCCTGGTGGCTAGGGAAAGTGGGATTCAAACAGATCCTGTTGACCTTGCTATATACAGTCTTACTTATGTGCATTAAAGCGAGGCTTGATCAGAAATTTCTGACTCGATTCAACTTCCTTGCATCTCTATCCCCACTTTCAATCCCCACTCCCTTTTCAGGTGAACCCTGGTTCGATTCATCCCACAGGCTGGAACATATTTTCACATTTACTTTGGCACTGGTAAGATTCTAATGACTATTTTGAAGAAGAGTGGAGACAATGTATATTGCTGTTCAAATTATGTTCAATTTTTTAGGCTCTTCAACATTTCTTTCAAAGGTTCTTCATAAGTGAGAAAATCACTATAGAGTAATAAGAATGGTACCTCGAGATTATTGCTTATTTTATATAAATAATATCTATGAATCTGCAAACATGATTTTATATTCATATTAAAAATAAAACAGGTTCTAATAAAATAAAATATACTGTATACAGTGCATGTTTAGATTTCTTAAAGAATTAGTAAAAATATCACATCAAAATAGTGAAAAGAAGAAACATATAGGAAGCTAGAAATAGGTTCCTTATGTCACAGTTCATTCAATTTCACTAAGTTACAAGAAGACATAAATTCAAATCAGTACAGTTATGTCAAACTTACCTGTCTACTTTCTGAGGCCCACTCTAGCATGTCTTCAGATACATGGAGCTGTTGTCCATGTGGAGAACAGGGGCTAAACTTTCCTATCTTCACTTTAAGTTCAACACCATGTGGAGAATTCCTAATGTGAAAGATGTCACACTCTTTCTGGTTCACATTCCCTTTGTCACCAACAGGATTAATGAAGTGCCTCTTTCTCAGAAAGGAGTGCATCTGAAAGACAGGAAGAATTCTACAATCAATATACCCTTGCTTGATGTGAGAAAACATATTCTGATTTCATATGAAAGGCAATTTTTAAAGGTATCTGGAGTGAAGTCTCAATGAAAGTGAAATGATACATTAACTTATCATAATATTTGCTGAATTTAATTATCTTAAAGGAACCTAAAAACTTAGACATAAGAACCTAAAAACCAAAAGCTTAGACATACATGTATACATCATACAAAGATGTACACCACACAAATATGTGCATACAGAGACCCACATCCTACATTGATGCACACATAATATATCAACAGATATTTACTCACACACACATCAACATAAAGCCACAACAGAGATATGAGCATATGGACACAAATAGACACACAAGTACAGAAATGAACAAAACACATACATGGACACACACATGCATGCATAGCACAAAAATTCACGATGAAATACAAACACTCACATCGACATTCATGGACATAAAGAAAGATTTGTGCCCACAACATCCAAAGGAAAAAAGACAAATAGACAGACAGACAAAAAGACAGATACACACACACACACACACACACACACACACACACACAGCAACACAGATATACATATGTGTAATCCCACACACAGAAACACAGAAATCATAGAGTGAGGAATACACAGACACATGCACTGACATATACCCTCAGAAAATACACAAAGACAAAAACAGAGACACACTGACATACAGGCAAATTTATGCTAACTTCTACAGACAGACACACAGAGTCAGTTGGCCAGAAACACACACACACACACACACACACACACACACACACACACACACACATGCATGTGCATACACATGTGTATATATGTATATATGTGTGTGTGTTTGTGTGTGCATGTGTGTATACAAATGTATAGTGAGAAACATACATTCAAGCACATGAACATACATGTATGTACTGAACTGGTTCACAACAGTATTTTCTGTATAATTACTCTCAGGCTGTGAGGAAGTTCCCCAGAGACAAAAGCTCAAACAGAATCCATTGATAAAATTGAGAAACCAATCCTAGCACTTATTATCTCAAATTTTACAGTTAAGGAACAAACATTCATCTTCTCATCATATATAGCATTAATGAGGAAGATCCAATAATGTCTACAATATTAGACCAGGTGTGATTATATTGAGGTGCTCTATTACAGAATCACTGATATTCATTAATAATGTCTCCCTCTCCAGTGCCTTTATATGGGAGATATATACAAATCTCTAAGTTTACTTTGTGAGGATAAAACAATTTAGAAACCTAGTTTTTTGGGGGGACATATCCTAGTCCACTTCCACTCAATTTGGACATCTGAGAGATTCCTAAAACTATGATATCAATTACACAATTACACAACTACACAACAGCCTGAGAGTAATTATACAGAAAATACTGTTGTGAACCAATTCAGTTATTACCACACAGAAAATTGCTATTGAAAATTTCAGTGCCACACAATAAGAATTTGAGACTAGAATTTGTGAGACTCAAATACCAACTCATGCATGCTAAACATAAGAAACACCAGTTACTTAAGCTATCAGAATCGACTAGTAGTATAAAGTGCAGTGCTTGAAAAGAACTAGCAGGAATCCATAAAGCCAAAATGTGTACAGGAACCACATAGCAAAATATGCAATTATACTTAGTAAATTAATGAAAGAGAAACATAAGTGGCAAATGTCATAAAAGTGTCAGAAAATAAGCAACTTAGGCATAAATTTTTAAATAAATAACAGATGGGCTGCTGGGAAACTTCTCTAATCCAGTTCTCAGCCATTGTCAACTATACATCCTACAAATGTAATTCAGTCTAGTGACAAGAAAAGTAATTTGTCACCACTATTAGCCTAATTTTTTAGGCATAAAATATATATTCTAAGCATTCCTTCTTTATGTTAAAGAGAGAGTAAATACCAGGGATTTGCAATACATAAAAGTCAGTGGTTGTGCATGTATACAGGTTATGATGGAGATATAAGGGCTAGTGTAAGTTCACATTAGACAGAAATCCTAAGTACATTCTTGATGCAGGTTCAGAATTCATAGTATTACCACATCCAGGGAATTTCAGAGAGTAACTTAACACTTAATGTGAAAGCTCTCTGTACCTAGGTGTAGTCCAAACATTAGAGGCCCCAGCACATGTACTGGTAGCTACACACTGACTGAAAAGTTATCAACATACTCTCTATGGCCATTTAATTGTACCTTCTCAGAGTGAAATTTATTGAAAGAGTATGGGATAATTTTTGATAATAAAGCCCTGAATGTTGTGCTTTGGAAACTGTCAACAGGAGGGCTAATCCTGGGGATCAAGGTAGAGATTCCTGTGTTCACTCAGTGTCTGGCCTTGAAATCAGGAGGCTAACTGAAAGAAACATAAAATACTCTGTTTACCAATTTAAAGTAAAAAATAACATTGAGTTTATAACAGAATTCAGAGTTGTTTAATGGTGAACACATTGGAAGAACAAGACAGAGTATTCAAAGCATTGTTCTGTTTCTCATCTTCACACCTCTCCTGAAATACTTGTGATGAAATCTACATGAAAAAATACAAAAGCACTTACAGTGTATTCAGAATGTTGCTAAAATAGACTTTTTTCACTCACCTTTGCACTCCATGAAGGGAGAAAATACAAGCTGTCTTAAAGTTTCCATCATTTTTTTTTCATTCCGTCTCATTTTCCAAAACCACCTGGAAGGAATGGAACTGGCCATTGGAAGTGCAATGTTCAGAAGCAAGTATAACAAAGTCAAAGTGAACATCTTTATCCTACTTTAAACCTAGGTATTATGGGCTGCGTAGTGTCATGCATATCATCCTATCAGATGGGCACCCATGTGTTCCTACCCTCTTTTATATTTCTGGACAATGGAAAGTCTACTTGCATTTCATGATTCCTTTTCACCACAAGGCACTTTCTGGTTCTGGAAGGACTCTTCCCTGGGGCTTGTCATCTGAAGTCCACAGTCCATGTAATAAACATGAGTTGATAAATTTATATCACTATCATTTTGCCTCTGGTTCCATGACATCATTCATGTTTGCGCACAGTAAGATCCCTAGGCAGAGGCCCTTTTATAAAAATTTGTTTGTGAGACTACCACTAAAAACTATGTCACTAGAGTTTTTAGCTGATTCACAGTGAAACATAAATTATTGATTCAGGAGAGGACTGACATACTGTGAGTCTTGCTGTATCCAAAATCATCCACCTTCTCACAAAATGGCAGATAATTTACATGTTAAGTATTGATATTGAGATGTTAAACAAGATGTAGAGAAAACTTGAGACCTTTTTGTATCATTTCAAATATTAAATAAGATGTATCACTCCATTAGCACCTACATTATTAATGAGAAACTAAGTCAAATATGTGAGTTCTAACACCCTAAATCCTCAGTTGTCACAGATCAATAACCATTGGTGACCCATTTCTTGTACTTTATTTTTGATTTTCAACATTGAGTTTGGTCTTTTATATTCAAGTAATGTCTGTAAGGAATTGTTATGTTGAGCATCTTCGAAGTGAAAAGAATTGGGAAACAACCCTGGGTTTAATTGTAAACTCTTCCTATACCATTTTCCTATTTATTTGAATAATCTATTCTTGATTACAATCTAGAATCTGCACTGCCAGTGTGATGATGATATTTTCTTCCCATTAGCTTCACTCGATACTCCATCCTTAATTCCTCTAGGCCTTTGCAGTTCTGAAATAATACTTATGCTACTTTATTTCTGTAAAAAAATGCATATGTCACACATGCACACCAACAGACACTTATACACATAGACTATTGAAGAAATAGTCTATGAAATCTCCGAATTTCGCAAGTTTTACTGCATAGCTTAACATGATAACCACAATTGCTGATAGTGATACTATTTTTCCAGGTTGAGCACAACCCCATTATTTATAGAGAGACCACCATGTGCTTTTCATCTAAATTCAAATAGGTGTAGAAAAATATGGACCCAATAATTGTATTTGTTTAGTTTTATCTGTGATTTTTTTGTTTCTTTTATGAATTAAATAGAAGCTAATTTTATGCGTCTATATAAGCAGTTATATTATTTAATAAAAATAACATTGTACATACTTAAGATGTAAGTTATAATATATTTAATTAACCTTTCAAATTTCTAAGAATGCATTGCAAATAGCAAAAATTATGATGTACATCACACAAATTTGGATGATATGTCTTATTTATTTGCCCATCAGTTAAAACGCATTAAAATTGATATCATATCTTGTACATTCTGAAGTAAACATGGCAGACAAGTGAGGACACTGTATGCTTATCTACATACATACATATTTCATGAGAGATTTGATGTAGCAAATGTTATTCCTACATTTTCCAAATGAAGTACCTGTATCTGGTTTACCACACTGGAGCCCTCAGTTTCAACTCACACTACAAGCATACAAGGAAACTCCCTTATTTTTATTAACTTATTTGGTCATTATTTATCTATCCATGCTCATCAGGATGAGAGACACTCCTCCTGACTATTGCTTCATATTTTTATATCTAAACTAACATAATTTGAAGTTTTGCTAAATTAGATAAAATAAAAGTTAAAAATGTAATTCTGGATATGAGGAAATATGCACTAGTAGGCATGGAGTGATGACCCAGTCGTTAAGAGCAGAGACTGCTCTTACAGAGATCTAGGGTTCTATTCCAAGTATCCATATAGAGCCTATAACCATTTATAAATTCAGTTCTAGAGGATTTTCTTATCTATTCTAAACTCTGTTCACTTATTTGCATAAGATGTATAAATCTTTTTTAATACAGAAGTATGTGTTACTATCTATTTAAAGCTAACAAAAACTTTTATTTATATTTTCTCACAGTTATTTTTTAACAAAATTAAGTATAAAAACCCAAAACAAAATACATCACATCAAAGATGGACAAAGCAAAATAACAGAAGGAAAAACACTCAAGAGAAGGCACAAGAATCAGATGTGCACACATTCACACACACAGAGGTATTTTAACCCATACTAACCTGAAAGCTATGCTATATATGCAAATTATCTGATTCAGACTATGTAGGACCTGTGATTTCAGCTTAAGCCTCTGTGAGTGCATATGAGATTTTCTCAGTTGATTTAGAGGCCTTATGAAGGATATGGTTTTTCTTTGATAGCTGTTTCAATTTCTATGATTGAATCTTCTAGTCCAAGATTCATTATTCCATCTCTTGAATTCTCTTAGAGAAGGTTGCCTCTACGCTGCTTGTTTTCTTATGTAAGTTCTCTTGTTCCTGGCTTTCTTCTGTCTGTGCTTTTATGCTGGTTTCCATTATCATCTTCATATCTTGAACTGTTTTATTGATTTCCTTAATCTGATTGTTTGCATTTTCAGTGCCTCTCTATGGGCCTCTTTAAGGTCTTCAATCTTTTTGGCTGCATCTTCCTGAATTTGTTTATGTATTTTACTCATTTTCTCCATTATCATCTTCATTACTAAGGATTTGTGGTCATTTTCTTGTGTTTCAATTGTATTTGAGTTGTCAGGGTTGATTTCTTTGAGATAGCTATTACCTGGAGATGCCATATTGTTTTGGGTTTTGTTATTTATATTTTTACATTTGTACTTTAGTCATCTTGATGTCTCTGATATTGAGCGGTAGTTTCTTTTTTCTTTCTCTGGATCAGGCAGGTGACCTGATTGCAGCTCCAGGGAATGTTACTCCACACCCTGGATTCCTCACGGGGTCAGAAGAGACTGGTGCTTTTGCTCTATATTCTAAGGATCTCTTAGAGGTAGCATAGATAAAGCTAATTATCCTGTCTTTGTCTAGGATTTGAAAACTCTGTCCTCAGCCACTGAGTCTTTGGGAGCCAAAGCTCAATGTACCTTAGAGTACTGGAACCCCTGCTGGCTTGTAATGTTTGGATAGGATTTTGCATGATCCGTCCAGGCCATGGTGCCTAGGTTGATTCCTGCTTCAGAGAGCATATACTGCCCTCTGGGTTTTGGTAGTAGGCTAGGCTTCCACCAGATCCCTTCATGCTGGCTCAGTCCCATCTGGGTGTGCACAGGCACTCCTGCTGTGTTGTGGCAGCTGGTCAGGCTCCACCATAGCTTGCAGGAATGGATCCCTGGGTTGGTGCAGGTGGCTAGGTTCAGACCCTCACTAGAGCATGGGAGGCCCTACTGAACTGTGTTGGCTAGCTAGGCATCTGCAGGATCTGTTCAGGCCAGATCAGTTCTGCCCAATTTAGAAGAAACAGTCTGATGGGATGGCTGGCTTGGCTTTTGCCTGCTCCATTCAGACCAGGACTCCTTAGAAGATTCAAGTTGAGTGTGTGTCTATGAAGCTGTAGCTAGAGTGCATGTCCAAAGCCACATGGGCCCTCCTCTGGGCCCATTGTCCCTCTGTAGATGGGCAGAGATATCTGAGATCAGATCTATCCCATATCCACACTATCAGGTCCCCCTGTGCCCACTGGTTCTGGTACTATTGTGTGTTCTAAGGATCAGTCAGAGGGGGAGAGGAAGGGTACAGATGAGGTAGGCACTCTCTGCTCCTTTGGGCTTTGGATTTTGTGCCTGTGTGATCGCCAGCACCTGGGGCTTTTTGTGGACTTATGGCTAGGTCTGAGGTTAGGTGCACCTGTTTTCCTGAGATTTCCCTGGGCAAGCAGGTCCGGAATTCGGCACTTTACCACCCACAGTTCAGTCTCAGATACCAAATCCATGCTATAGAGCATGGCTGCAGATCACCAGAGTAGGTACAGGTCCAGATTGTGGTAACTGGAAACCTGTCCTCCCTGAGCCACTTGGAAGAAATGAGGTCGGACACACCTGTGGTCTGGACATTGTGGACCCATTTGACCTAGGACTCTTCAGGTCTTGTGGTCTGTAGATCCAAGAAGGGTTCCTAGTCTCCACCTGGCAGTGTTTGGCACCACCATTTTTGATCTTCTTGAAAAGCAGCATCCTGCTTTTAAAGATCAGAATCTTTAAAATATCCTCCTAAAATATTCTTAAAGATTATATATATGTATATCAGTGCATGTATGCATGTGTATCTTTGTGTATGTTTGTGTGTGTGTGTGTTTTCATGTTTCGTTTTGTGCACAAGTGAGTCCAGGTAATCATATAAGCCAGAAGAGGACATCTTGTGCTTTGGAGCTATTCTATCATAGGGGTAATAACATAATTTTCATAGTTGAGCAGTGAATCAGGCCTTATTAAAAAGCAGGACATGGTATGAGATACTAAAGACAAGACACAAATCCATATTCTTTAGTATTCTTTATGTTTATCAAACCATCACTCTTCTAAGTTTAAATCATCCACTTCCTTGGATTATGTCAAGATTCCCTTACCATCCCCCTGTAAGGAGGAAAATTGTTTTACCTTCATGCACAAACATGAGTTCACTCTCCCACAAACTTCCTAAATTTTTAATCACCATTCTACTGGCATCAAAGTAATTCACACAGATATTAAAAGAAGTTTGATTTTAGTTTGAAAGTTTTTTATTCTAAATAAAAAAAGAATATTTACACTCTACATATGCCTGAATTTTTATAAATTGTGAAATAAGTAGATCAGGGCAAGATTATATGGACAACACAGATAACTCTAGGAGCCATGATACTGCTATGCGATATCATTAGAGGAAACAGTGAGCATAATTCTAAGAGACAGATCATGCACTGTACCCCAATATTTGTTGGTTATGTAACAATTTTATATTTGTCAGTTAGAATTCATTTACCAGTCAGACTATCTGGCACAAACCAAGACACAGTCCATGGACAGAGCTAACCACTTAGATTATTAATGATACTCTGCTATGCTTGTAGACAGAAACCTATTTGTGTTGTCCTCTGAGAGGCTTTGCTAAACACAGGTTTAAAACAAATGCTAAGAGTCACATCCAAACATTGAGTGATAATAGGAAGTCTTGTGGAATAGAGGGAGGAAGGAGAAAGAGATCTGGAGGTGACACAAGATCCATAAAAATACCAAAAGAGCCAGCTAACCAAGGCATTTAGTGGCTTGCTGAGACTGAGGCAGCAACTAAGGACCATGTATGAACTGGACCTATGCCCCCTACACAGATCTAGATGATGGGCAGCTCAGGCTTCATGTGGGTCCTCTAGTAAGAAATTTCGGGGCAGGTACTGACATGGATTGTGATGCCAGATTTTTTATTATTTCCTCCTTGTGGTACTATCTTTCTAGGTGCCACGAGAAGAGGACATGGTCAGTACTGATGCAACATGGAGAGATGACATGCATAGGAAGTGATTCTCCACTAATCTGAGGCACAGAGAAGAGGGGATGGAGAGAGGAAGGAAGGGTGGCACTGGAAGGAGATAAAGGAGTGGGTCTATAATCAGCATGTAAACTGAATAAATAAATTAAATTAACAAAAAGTACTCATTAACTATGCCTTTAGGAATATGATTTCCCCCTGATCTTTTGAAGAGAATTTTTGTCTGGTCTTAATAAAATTATGTAGCACTTTGGGACAAAGATGCACCCCAGCATCCCTGCACTGGAAGCCAAGATGGAAAAAATCTCCAAGGCCACCATGACCTTGCCCTTGGTGCTATGGTAGACAGGGAGGAAAGTAATCCACACAGTACAAAACACCAGCATGCTGAATGTCAAGAACTTGGCTTCATTGAAAGTATCAGGCAGGTTCCTGGCCAAGAAAGCCACAGTGAAGCTTCCCAAGGCAAGACATGCCAAATATCCAATTACACAGTAAAATGCAATTACTGAACCCTTGTTGCACACAATGATGATGAGGCCATGCTCAGAGTCTCCATCAATATCAACAGCTGGTGGAGAAGCTGCAAGCCAGATTGAACAAAGAATAATTTGGATGAGTGTACAGAGAGGAATAATGTAGTTAAGTGTTCCTGAAACCAGAATGTACCTCATTATTCTTGCAGGAGCTGTGACTTTGAAAGCCAGAACCACTGTAATTGTTTTGGCCAAAACAGTGGAAATAGCCACAGTGAATACAATTCCAAATGTGATTTGCTGTAAAATGCAAGTGGCTGAGTTGGGATGGCCAATGAAGAGTACGGAGCAGAGGAAACAGCACATGAGTGACATGAGTAAGATATAGCTGAGAGTGCGGTTATTGGCCTTCACAATGGCTGTGTCATTGTGCTTCAAAAATACCCCAAGAACCAGAGCTGTGAAGGCAAAGAAGCACAAGGCCATGAAGGCCAGAGCCATCCCCAAGGGGTCTTCATAGCTCAGAAAAATCACAGCTTTGTGGATGCAGTGATTCTGCTCTGTGTTGGCATACTGGTCCTCTGGACACTTCACACATTTGTCCATGTCTGAATCAGAAAGGAAATATTTGTTAGTATAGCTTCAGCAGTTTATTTACAAGATATTTCAATAAGTGTGTTGGCAAAGCTTTGCAATATCTCCACCTTACTGCTGATAATATGATTGAACGACATTGCTGTACAACAATGCTTCTATTTATTAATTCTTATTATCTTTTTAGAGAAGAAAACCAAAGCAAATTTTGTCTATTTAACAGTGTTGCTGATATCATTTACAAGGTTTTTATAAACTAGACTTCTTAAATCATTCTGGATGCTATCATGAAATGACTTATTCTGATAAATTCACAGAATCTAAACTCATTAACCACAGCATGACTGAATGTCATTTAAAACCTCCTTTCCCATGCACTCAGTGCTGCCTGAGTTCACTGATTGTTTAATTAATGCTTTCTTTATCAGAGACAGAGACTGTCTTCTGCTTGGGGAAGAACTGTGACAGTTTTTCTAATTCCCAGCCTGAGCATAATGATATCTAAGGAACAGTAAAAGAAATCATTAGGGTTGGGAGTGTGTGTGTTTGTGTTGTGTGTGTGTGTGTGTGTGTGTGTGTGTGTGTGTGTGTGTGTGAGTATTTATATTTATGTGACCAAAAAAGTGTAACAGATGTGCTCATAAATTTGATAATCATTTGGGAGAAGTAGGAATGTGAGTACGAGAAGTAAAGTTTCTCGGTATATAAACGTAATATAAAGGCTTGAAAACTGTAAAAAATAAAAAAGAATTATTAATATGTCCTTATTTATGTTCTTATATGGCAGTAAAGAAAAACAATTCCTGAGTCTTGATAATGAAAAGCACTAATTCTATCACTGAAGGTAGAAACCTCTCTACAGACTGATCACTAGAAGCTTTTCATCTTTATTTTACCTTCGTGGGAAGCATTCAGCATCTTCTTGCTTCCCTAGTTTCAATCTCTATGAGACCCAAACTTTCTGAACATATTCTGAGGTAAATTTATATATCAATAAGCACCATGGAAGAAACAAAAACAAAACTCAAAAGTTACCTAGATTTTTTTTCAAGATAGGGTTTCTCTGTGTAGTCTTGGCTGTCCTGGACTCACTTTGTAGACCAGGCTGGCCTTGAACTCACAGTGATCTACCTGCCTCTGTCTCCCAAGTACTGAGATTAAAGGCGTGCACCACCACATCTGGCCAGTGACAGATTTTTTTGCGTGGAACAAACTACTTCACTCATAATATCCTCTCCTGAAATGGCAATGGTAGGAAATTTCATTGGAATACCACTGATTCATTAGATAGTTTCACAGAGTTATAAGATGCTTCCTGGTTGTTAAATCTTTCCTGTAGAACAATTTATTGATGGGAAATTGTTACTAGTTACTTTGCCTAAAGTGTTGGAAAGTTAGCTGAACTATGAAGAGAATGTCCTGCTCTTGCACAAGACCTGAGTTCAGTTCCCAGAACCCATGTGAGGTGTTTCACAATTGCCTTCAAATTAATTATAGAGGTATTAGTTGTCTCTCACCTTCATCTGCCCTTATGTACACATACATTCACAACATACCTACAAACCTATAAATACTATTACTCTTTTTCTATCTATTTATGTTATTACCATGAGTTCTTATTAATTTTTAACATTTAAAATAATTTTATTACAGTTTATTTCATCATTATGTATGTTATTTGAGTGCATAGATGTCACAAGGCATTTCTAAGAGTTCTTTGCCTCCTCTCACTATATGGGTCCTGGGGATGAACTCCAGCTATCATTCTTAGTGGCAAATGATTTAAATGTAGAGCCATATTATTGGCCAGAAAGGTACTTTAAGAACTTGAATTTCATTGCATAGTATCAAAGGCAAATGTTGTAAAAACTTCACATTGTCAACTTGCATTTTGTCAAGCATAAGTATATAATCATTTTACTAAACTGGCTTTGTAGGCTGTAATAAAAATTTAATTTTTGTACTAACTACTTTCAGCACAAAACGATTCTAATCTATTATTTCACGAAATTATTAATTGGGTGCTATGTATAAAATATTTGATATAAGACTCCTTATATTTTGTACATTATGTGTTAAGAATTATCTTCACCTTCCTAGGAACAAATCACATCAGACATTTGAAAATGGATGAGTGAATAACAATTGGGATGTAATCAAATTAAATTACAATAAAAAAGGGGGAAAAAGAAAATGGGGCTCTACATATCACACAAATTCTGTCTCATATGCAGCAGTTTTTGCTAATTTTACATTTAATTTTTTGATCTCTACACTAATTTTTCTAAGGACACAGACTTGGTTTCTAGCACCTCCATTACACAGTCCATCAGTTCTTGTGCCATATTCTGTCTTCTGTTGGATTCTTTCCATACACTGTGTACATAAACACACGTAGAGTGTATATGTATATGTATATGTATATGTATATGTATATGTATATGTATATGTATATATGCAAAAAGAATGAAAGGACATTTTAAAAATTCATGACTGGAAACTTGTGTGCATGAAGTTATAGGGGAAAATAATAACCATACCAGATCTCATACAGAATGTGCTCACACTGCATGTCGATTTTGTTTCTTTGAGAAAATATGATGTGACAGACATAAATTGAATAAAAATGTAAATCTAGGTAAAAGGGTTTTTGTGATTGTTGTTGTTGCTGTTATGACATTGTTAGTGTTTGTATTCCTGTGACTGCTAATTGAGAAAATGGTATATTTTATTTTTGTAGTTGCCTTTTAGACTCCTTCAGCATCTCTTTGTTGGTGGAGAGGGGTCTCAGTGTAAAGGATTTATCACAGCAGCAAACACTCACTTGTCTCATTAGAAATTTCATTTTCTGGACAGCGGATACAAATAAAACAGCAGGCTGGCATTCCCTCCTGCCTGAATTTTCTGAATCCAGGACCACAGTCAGCACTGCATACAGAGGGCAGCATCTGAGAAAATAAGATACATATTGAGTTTTACCTACTACATCCATAACTACATTATATTAGCATGTTGAGATATCAATAAGCTTATTTTATATACATAAGCTGAGGTACCACATGTCACTTAGCACATTGTATAATGCCAAAAATCTGAATATATTTTTAAAAGTTGATAAAAAGTGGAGTTCTTTACCAAATCTTAGACATTCTGGAAACAATTTTAGTGTATTTTGAGCAAACACTACAGAGATTGCAACCTGGTTTCCTTGCTGATTTTCATCAAGCTGACGCAAAGTATAGTAAGAAGATAGAGAGCATGGAATGAACCTTACCTGAGAAATTCTCTCTGTCAGAATAACCCATCTTTCTAACGCTAATGCATTTTATATTTGGTATTCATTGTAGGCATGCCAGGTCTACTAAAGACAATGCTGTTGCTAGGCAAGGGTATATGAGAAATGAAACAGAGCAAGCCAGTAAGCAGTGTTCTTTCAAGGGCCTGTGTCTTAGTTTCAGTCTCCAAATTCCGTCCTTGTCTTCCCTTGTTTATAACCCATGAGCCAAAACAACCTTTCTCCTCACTTTGTTCAGGGCCAAAGTTTAATCAAAGCAATGACTTAGCAAGATACGACAAAAGCACATCTAAAACAGACGAAATATCTCCTCAAGTCTCAGATGACAAACACATGCTCCAGTAAATTAAGACTTCAAATCATCACAAACTTAGTGTAAAGAAAAAACACAATTGAAAAGACAATCCTAGTGACAAAGTGCCGAGTTGATGTGTAAGAAGCTGTAATGTGATGTGTTTCCTGAAGTGAGAAGACCTTAAGGAGCCTACAAATATTGTGGGAACCTGAGTAAAAGTCAGTTTGTTTCTATGGCACCAGCCAAGGACAATACATGCAATAAGCATCGAACCCCTACCCAGATCTAGACAATGGACAGGACATTCTGCACAGTTGAGTGGAGAATCGGGGCTGACTTTCACACAAACTCTGGTGCCCCATATTTGACCATGGCCCCTTGAAGGGGAGGCCTGGTGGCCCTCGGACGAAGAATAGCAGGCTACCAAGAAGAGACTTGATACCCTATGAGCATATACAGAGGGAGGAGGTCACCCTCAGTCACAGATGTAGGACAGGAGAGTAGGTGGAAAGTGGGAGGGAGGGAGGAATGGGAGAATACAAGATATGGGATAACAATTGAGATGCAATATGAACAAATTAATAATATATTCTTAAGTTAGTTTGTTTGATGTTAATGGAAGGTTTTCTTAGGTTAAAGGAAGGTTATCTTTGTATTACACTGAACTTTATGATGAGGCTCTGTAAGGAGCATTAGAAATTAGCTGATTGTTGCATGCTTATTTGAATGTTTCATTCAGTATTAAGGGCTAAGTGAAGACCACATTGTCACTGGTGCACAAGTTCATCTCATATTCTCCACATATACAGTTAAATAGAATGCTTCCCTTTTGCTGTGGTGGTTGTGAAACAGGGTCTCACTCTTTAGCATTGGGATACCTCAACTCTATCTAGAATGGGGAACATTACTTTCTCTTATTTTCTGAATTTTCTTATAATTTATTCATATTACTTCTCAATTGTTATGCCGTCCCTTATATCCTCCTGCTCCTCCCTCCCTCTCCCTTTCACCGTATTTCTCTCTTCTATGTCTGTGACTGAGGGAGACCGCCTTCCCCTGTACATCATCATAGGGTATCAAGTCTCTTCTTGGTAGCCTGTTATCCTTCATCTGAGCCACCAGGCCTCCCCATCAAGGGGACATGGTCAAATATGGGGCATCAGAGTTTTGTGAAAGTCATTCTCCAGTCTCCACTCAACTGTGGTGAATGTTCTGTCCATTGGCTAGATCTCATTGGGGGTCCATGTTTACTGTACATATTGGTCTTGGTTGGTGCCATACATTGAGAATAACTCCTGGTCCAAGATCTGTCAATCCTAATGTTCTTCTTGTGAATTTCTAGGGCCCTCTGTATCCTTCTAATTCTCCATTCTCCCATATTTCTCTCACCTACACTCCCAATAGAATGTCTTCACATCTATTCCAATTTCCTGCTAAGTGAAGACTTTCGAGAGACATGCCCCTTGGGCTACTGTACAATTATAAGTGAGGATATAAATCTTTAGTCATCAGGGAAATGCAAATCAAAACAACTCTGAGATTCCATCTTACACCCATCAGAATGGCTAAGATAAAAAAATTCAAGTGACACCACATGGTGATGAATATGTAGAGAAAGAGGAACACACCTTCATTGCTGGTGGGAATGCAAATGTGTACAACCACTGGTGCTAGCTCAGAAAATTGGGAATAGGACTTCCTCAAGAATCAGCTATTTCACTCCTTGGAATATACCCAGAAAATGCTCCAGCACACAACAAGGGCATATGCTCAACCATGTTCATAGCAGCCTTTTCATAATAGCCAGAACATGGAGAAAACCTAAGTGTCCCTCAATAGAAGAATGGATGAAGAAACTGTGGTATACAAAGCAGGCCTCAATAGATACAAGATGATTGAAATAATACCTTGTATCCTATCAGATCACCATGGTCCTAGGATGCAATTCAACAACAACAAAAATAACAAAAAGCCTACATGTATGTGGAAAGTAAAGAACTCTCTGCTAAATGACACCTGGGTCAGGGAAGAAATAAAGAAAGGAATCAAGGAGTTTCTGAAATTCAATGAAAATGAAGGAACAACACACCTAAATGTGGCATACATTGAAAGGAGTGCTAAGAGGAAAATTCATAGCACTAAGTGCCATTAAAAAGAAACTGGAAACATCGCACATAAGCATCTTAACGACACAGCTGGAAGCCCTAGAAAAAAAACAAAGCAGAAACACACAAAAGGAGAACACGTCTGGAAATAATCAAACAGTGTTGAAATTAACAAATTGGAAACTAAAAAACAGTCCAAAGAATCAACAAAACCAAGAGCTGGTTCTTTGAGAAAATCAACAAGATAGACAGACCATTAGCCAAACTAACTAAAAGGCAGAGAGACAGGATTGAAATCAACAAAATCAGAAATGAAAAGGGAGACATAACAACAGACACTGAAGAAATACAAAGAATCATAAGATCCTACTTCGAAAACATATATGCCACAAAATTTGAAAATCTAAGGGAAATTGATGATTTTCTTGATCAATTTCACTTGCCAAAGTTGAGTGAAGCACAGATAAATAAGATAAATAGTCCCATTTCTCTTACAGAAATAGAAGCAATCATTGATAGTCTCCCAACTAAAAAAAAAGCGCAGGGCCAGATGGTTTCAGTGCAGAATTCTACCAGACATTCCAGGGCAAGCTAATACTGATACTCTTCAAGCTACTCCAAAAGATAGAAAGGGATGGAACATTATCAAATTCATTCTATGAGGCCATAGTCAAATTGATACCTAAACCTCACAAAGACTTAACAAAGAAAGAGAATTTCAGACGGATTTTTCTTATGAACATCCATGCAAAAATACTAAATAAATACTTGCAAAACGAATACAAGAACACATCAAAGATATCATTCATCATGACCAAGTAGGCTTCATTCCAGACATGCAGGGATGGTGTAAGATATACAGAAACCATCAATGTAATCCATCATATAAAGAAACTGAAAATAAAAAAAACCCATGATCATCTCTTTAGATGCAGAAAAAGCATTTGATAAAATCCAACACCCATTCATGTTTAAAGTTTTAGAGAGATTGGGGATACAAGGCAATTTCCTCAACATAATAAAGGCTATATACAGCAAGCCAATAGCCCACATAAAAGGAAATGGTGAGATACAGAAGGAAATTACTCTAAAATTGGGAACAAAGCAAGGCTGCCCAGTCTCTCCATATCTCTTCAATATAGTACTCGAAGTTCTAGCCAGAGCAATAAGACAACAAAAGGAGATCAAGGGTATTCAAATGGGAAAGGAGGAAGTCAAATTATTCCTCTTTGCAGATGATAAGCCAGTGTACATAAGTGACCCTCAAAATTCCACCAGAGAACTCCTACAGCTGAAAAACACCTTCAGCAAATTGGCTGGATAAAAAAATTAATTCAAAAAAGTCTGTAGCCTTCCTATACACAAATGACAAGCTTGAAGAGGAAGAAATTAGGAAAGCCACACCCTTCACACTAGCCACAAGCAATATAAAATATGTAGGAGTTACTCTAACTAAGCAAGTGAAGGACCTGTTTAAAAAAATTTCAAAACTCTGAAGAAAGAGATTGAAGATGACATGAGAAGATGGAATGATCTTCCTTGCTCATGGATCAGGAGAATTAACATAGTAAAAATGGCCAACCTACCAAAAGCAATCTACAGATTCAGTGCAATCCCTACCAAAATACCACCACAATTTTTAAAGACATTGAAAGTTCAATTCTGACCTTCATATGGAAAAACAAAAAACCCCAGAATTACTAAAACAATCTTTTACAATAAAAGATCCTCTGGAGGAATCTCCATAACTGATCTCAAGCTGTACTATAAAACAATAGTTATTAAAACAGCATGGTACTGGCACAGCAACAGACTGGTTGATCCGTGGAATCGAATCGAAGAACCAGATATGAATCCACACATATATGGTCACATGATTTTTGACTAAGAAGCCAAATCCATTCAATGGAAAAAGGATAGCATCTTCAACAAATGGTGCTAGTCTAACTGGAGGTCTATGTGTAAAAAATGCAACTGGACCCATATTTGTCACCTTGCACAAAACTCAAATCCATGTTGATCAAAAACCTCAACATAAACCCAGAGACACTAAGTCACTTAGAAGAAAAAGTGGGGAAGAGCCTGGAACATATTGGCACAGGAGACAACTTCCTGAACAGAACACCAACAGCCCAGGCCTTAATGTCAACAATTAGTAAATGGGACCTCATGTGATTGAGAAGTTTCTATAAGGCAGGAGACACTGTCAAGAGAACAAAGCGACAGCCTACAGACAGGGAAAAGATCTTCACCAACCCTACATCTGACAAAGGTCTAATACCCAAAATATATAAAGAACTCAAGAATTTAAACACCACCAAACCAAATAACCCAATTGAGAAATGGGGCTTGGAACTAAACAGAGAATTCTCAACAGAGGAATATCAAATGGCTGAGAAGCACTTAAAGAAATGCTCAACCTCCTTAATCATCAGGGAAATGCAAATCAAAACAACTCTGAGGTTCCATCCTACTCCCACTGGAATGGCTAATATCAAAAATGCAAGCTACATCACATGCTGGCGAGGATGTGGGGAGAGAGGAACACTCCTTCATTGCTGGTGGGAATGCAAACTAGTACAGCCACTTTGGAAATCTATCTGGTGCTATCTCAGAAAACTGGGAATAGGGCTTCCTCAAGACCCAGCTATTCCACTCCTTGGAATATACCCAGAATATGCTCCAGCACACAACAAGAACATTTGCTCAACCATGTTCATAGCAGCCTCATTCATAATAGCCAGAACATGGAAACAGCCTAAGTATCCCTCAATAGAAGAATGGATAAAGAAACTGTGGTACATATACACTATGGAATACTATTCACCTATTAATTACAAGGAATTCCTGAAATTTGTGGGCAAATGGATTGAACTACAAATGATCATAATAAGTGAGTTAAGCCAGAAGCAGAAAGACTCAAATGGTATATACTCATATCTGCATACTAGCCTAAGGGCCATGTTCCATGAAAGCCTTCACTTACCAGGAAACTGGGACAGAGGGGAGAACATCCTATTTGGACTCTAGATGAGAGAAGCATGGGAGAATAGCAAAGTAGAAGGATCCAGAGGGTCCTAGAAACCTAAAAGTAGAACATTACGATAGGCAGATTTGGGCCAAGGGGTCCCACTCAAACTAAGGCACCAGCCAAGGACAATACAGGCCATAAACTTTAAACCCCTACCCAGATCTAGCCAATGAACAGGACATTCTCCACAGTTGAGTAGAGAGTACGTACTTTCACACGTACTCTGGTGCCCCATATTTGACCATGTCCCCTGGAGGGGGAGATCTGGTGGCACTCAGAGGAAGGACAGCAGGTTACCAAGAAGAGACTTGATACCCTATGAGCATATACAGGGGGGGAAAATCCCCCTCAGGAGCAGTCATAGGGGAGGGGAATAAGGGGAAAATGGGAGGGAGGGAAGAATGGGAGGATACAAGGGATGGGATAACCATTGAGATGTAACAAGAATAAATTAATAAAAAAAATTTTTAAAGAAACTGTGGTATATTTACACTATGGAATACTGGAATACTACTCAGCTATTAAAAACAAGGTAGTCCAGAAATATGTGGACAAATGGATGGAACTAGAAAAGATCATACTGAGTGAGTTAATACAGAAACAGCAAGACTCAAATGGTGTATACTCACTTATAATTGAACATTTTCTCTCTTTTTAAAATATATTTTCACAGTTGTTTTGGCATTTGGTAAGATTTTTTTATTTAAGTATTTTATTCAGAATAAATCTAATTTTTTATCCCCTGACTTGTGTCTTCCAATTCCCCATCCCTCCCTCTTTCACCCTATTCCTCTTCCCTAGGTCTGTGACAGAAGGGGACATTGTCTCCCACTATAAGATCACAGCCTTTCAGGTCTCTTCCTGTGAGCCTGCTTACTTTCCCTCTGAGCATCACCAGGTCTCCCCACCGAGAGGGAGTGGTCAAATAGGGGACACCAGAGTCCGTGTCTGAGTCAGTCCCTGCTATCCACACAATTGTGGAGAATGTGCTGTCCATTGGCTAGATATGGATACGAGTTCTAGGTTTATTGCATGCATTGTCCTTGGTTAGTACAGGATTTTTAGCTGACCCACCTGGGTCCAGATATGCTTGCCTTATTTGTCTTCTTGTAGGTTTCTAGGACCTTCTATTTTCACATTCATCCTTACCTCTCTCACCTAGAGTCCCAGTAGGAAGTCCCAGTATCTATCCCAATCTCCAGCTAGGCACTTGGTAAGATTTTTAATGACCATTTTGAAGAAGAGTGGAGACAGTGCACATTGCTGCCCCATTTCTGTTCAGTATTTTAAGGCATGGTCTCTATGTCACACTGACAGCCTTAGATTAGCTATATTTGTCAAACTGGCCACATATCAACAGAGAATTTTCTAACTATGCCTACAAACTGTTTGGATTAAAATATATACCACATATACCCATAATCATAAAATTCTGATTTTATTGAAAATTTTTCTCTTCATTTAGCACAATGCTTGCAATCTGTTTGCCATAAAAATTGTTTTCTGTCAAGACATTACCTGTTCTTTGTGTTCCAACATGTTTCTCTTTTATTCTGAATGAATGATGGATTTATTTATTTATTTATTTATTTATTATTTTATTTTTTCTCCTTTATTAATTTATTCTTGTTACATCTCAATGGTTATCCCATCCCTTTGAGCCCAAATCTGCCTATCATAGTGTTCTACTTGTAGGCTTCTAGGACCCTCTGGATCCTTCTACTTTGCCATTCTCCCATGATTCTCTCATCTAGAGTCCCACTAGAATGTCCTCCCCTCTGTTTCAGTTTCCTGGTAAGTGAAGGCTTTCATGGGACTTGCCCCTTGGGCTAATATGCAGATATGAGTATATACCATTTGACTCTTTCTGCTTCTGGGTTAATTCACTCATTATGATCATTTCTTGCTCAATCCATTTATCCACAAATTTCGGGAATTCCTTGTTTTTAATAGCTGAATAGTATTCCATAGTGTATATGTACCACAGTTTCTTTATCCATTCTTCTATTGAGGGACACTTAGGCTGTTTCCATGTTCTGGCTATTATGAATAAGGCTGCTATGAACATGGTTGAGCAAATTTTCTTGTTGTGTGCTTATAACACATTTATGAATATTTTTGTATAGTCATATAATTCCATCTTAGAGTGTATTTATATTGTGTATCTCATTTAACTAATCTGCATTTTTGAATCACTATTGCACTTCTTGAGTGAAATAGAATTGTGTGTGTTGTTGAATTGTCTTAATAGGTGTTTACTTAAGAACTATGCCATCCATGTGCATCAAAGTGAATATCTTCAGAGTTTTTCATTTGTTTGTTTCCATTTCATAACAATGCATCACTCCCATTTTTTATAGAAGGATTCCATTATGATTAAAAATATCTTTTTCTATGGAAGTAATATAGAAAAATTTAGGGTTGTTGTTGTGGTGGTTGTTGTTGTTGTTTTATTGAACCAATCTTGTTTCTATGGATTTTTTATTAGAGAATGCGATCATTAACAATAAATTATTATTGTTGATTATATGGTGAATATTGTCTACGTGTTTATATTGTAGTATTTAATAGTTTTCTAATAGTTGCTTTTCTCTGGAGCTTAGTGCTTTCTATGTGTTCCTTTGATTCTTACATTCATTGTGTGAAGTGGTTCAACTAGTTTTTTTCATCATGATTTTTCAGTGCTTATAAATTCTTGTGATTGTGACTATTATTGAACTCTGTTCTGTATCCTTCTACTATGAGGAATAACTTTTCTCTTTTATTTACTGTGGTTGGCTGTTAAATGTTTGAAACACATCACTGTTACTCTCCTCCTGTAAGAACGTCCATAGTGACATTGACTGATATACAGATGGGAACTTACTATGACAGAGTCTTCTGCACTGCAGCCTTCAACTTTATGTCTTTGTTACAAAATAATTTTTTAAGTTAAATATGTCAGGGTTTGTTCATTTCCTGATTTTGAATGTTTGCTATATAAATGACTGTTGTATCTCGATGGGCAGACATATCACATGAAATTTTGATTACATTATACTCGATATAGTGCTGATGAGTTGAGCATGTCCTTCTTTTTCCCTTGTGTCCCTGGATTGTAAATTTGATCTTTTAATAAGAAACCCTCGGTCTCCTCTATTTTGTATCTTCTGTTTTGTTTTATTTTTGTTATAGTCTGAATTTTCTAATACTTATGCACAACATTCAAGCTTTGCAATCTTGTCCTTATTTTGAACTATTGTTTTGGTGAGACCTTTTACTAAGAATTTTATTTCCTTTAAATTGTTTTTCCTTTATATATTTTTGTTGGACTATTTTTATTATTTTGTACCTTCATGGGATTCCTTTTTCACATCCTTTTTCAGTGGCTTATTTTGTGTTAGTTTTTGTGACCCCTTGTATCCTTCCAGAGGTAATGTATGTCTCCTCTTCTCACTTTTCATAAAACATTCTAATAATCATTTTTGAATTATGTATTTAGCATATAATTAAACATACTCTTATTTAAAATTATGGCTGTAACATATTGAACTAGATAAATTTGATATCATCATTTTTATGTTTGTTTTTTTCTGCATGTATCCTGATATGCATATCTGGAAGCAGAGCATTGATTCTATATTTTTTTTAGTATTGAGTATTATTCTCGTGCATGTTTTTGTAATGCTCAATCAAGCTTTGTTTAGAAAACACATGCGATTTCATTGCTGCCGTTGAATGCATATGTATCTCAGTAGCTAAACTTCAGATCCTGTGTTCCTCTGTATAAAAAATGATTCCTCTCATAACTCTGAGAAGGACTATTAACTGCAAATGTCACAGTACATAAGTAACCTGAGATATAATTTAAAATATAGCGTTAAAATGTAAACAACTTTGTAGTTGTTAGTTCGAATAGTATATCTTAAAACCAGCCACATTAGAATTCGTACCTGTGACATACCCTGGAGCTATGATGAAATCTTTTATTCCCAAATTTTTGCATAGCAAAAATGTGTTACTACCAATAACTTCAAATACACAGAAGGAAACTAGACACCGTTTCATTACTTTGAATGAACTACACAACATTTAAGAGGACCAGGCAAGGATTGTAGTGAGCAGTTTCTTTACATGGCATAATTAAGAGCTGAGGCATGGACAAACTGTGAATATCAATTGATATCTTGCACCCATTTTGCACATTTAAGCTGTCTCACATTCCCACGGATTTGCATCACTTTTTTAATGTCCATATACACCACATACTCCAGTGTTGCATGGACATATATCCAGAAGAAAACCCACAGACATATAAAAAAGAAAGAAAATAAAGTAATAATTCATAGAATATTTAATATGTATCACAACATTATTAATTTATGATTAGGGGGGTTGACAATTTAGGAATTCTTTGTCAGAAGGCTTAAGCAAACATATAAAATAAAAGTGTTGCCTTCAATTTGATCACTTCCCCGTGATGTGGTACATTATCAAATCACAGAGGAAGAGTATGCAGGCAGTCCTTATGATACTTGATAGGCTGGGGTCAGTAAGTAGAGGAGAAGGGTTCCCCTCTCTATGGACTAGGGAAGGGGCATAGGAGGAAGGAGGAGAGAGGGTGGGCCTGCAAGGACACAAGGGAGGGGCCTAAAGCTGGGATGTAAAATGAATAAAATAAAAAATTTAAATTTAAAAAGATAATTAAAACTAAAAGAAATGATGAGTTTGTTTTCTAATGCCTTTGTATTCTTAATTTGCTGTATCATTACACTTAGCCTCAGTCTCTTTAACTTTTTTTATCAGATATTCATAATAAGTGAGGAAATCACTATATAGTAGTAAGAATGGTACCATGAGTATATTACTCACTTTACTGGAAATATTATAAATGAGTGGTCAAGAGTTGTTTCATATTCATATTAAAACAAAACAGTTTCTTTTATAATAAAATACAGTGTAACTGTTGCATGAACTCCTTGAAGAAATAACATAAAAAATAGTGAAAATAAGAAATATAACAGACTAGAAGTAGGTTCCTTATGGGACAGTTTATTTCATTTCACTAACTTATAAAAAGCATAAATGGACCAACTAAACACACAGTGTTTACTTGTATGTAATGGAAATCAGTACAGTTCTTTAAACCCACCTGTCGACTTCCTGTGGCCCACTCTAGCATGTCTTCAGATAAATGGAGCTGTTGACCATGTGGAAAATATAGGCTAATCTTTCCTATCTTCAACTTAAGTTCAAAATCATGTGGGAGATTCCAAATGTAGAAAATGTCATACTCTTTCTGAAGTTTTTCTTTCTTGTTCATGGTCACTTTGTCTCCAGTAGGAGTTATGAAGTGGGTCTTTCTCATCAAGGAGTGCATCTGAAAAACAGGCAGTATTATATAATCTATATGCTCTTCCCAGGTTGGAGAAAATGTATGATGATTACCTCTGAAATGCAATTTTATCGAAGGTATCAGGTGGAGATTCTCAATGAAAACAGAACATTATATTAATTTGTCATATTTGCAGAATTTTAGTACACTGAAAGGAAACTAAGAAACACAAGCATAGATAAGCACTTACACTTCAAACATACATGTACAACTCACAAACACACAGCACACACACACACATGGATCTGCACACAGAGAGACCCACATCTATATAGAGATACGCACATAATATAGCCCCATATTTGTTTACACACACATTAATATACATGTCCAGACACACATATGAACATACAGACACAGACATACATATACACCCAAATAGACAAACAAGTACAGAAATGTACCAAACACATACATAGACACACACATGAACAGACAAATACACATAGGGAGACATAATGAGATACAAACATTCACACAGAGAGACATTGACACAAAAACACATTTATGCTCACAATATCAAAGGAGAGAGAGATAGAAACACACACACACACACAGAACAAGAGATTACATATGTGCAATCCAATATACAAAAACACAGAACACACAGACACATGTGCTTATAAATACAAACAGACATACACAAAAGAGAAACAAACATACACATGAGCATTTAGACACAGACAATTTATGCTCACTTCTATGAACAGATAATCAGATGGACAGAAACACACACATGTGCACACATATCTGTACACACACACATAAATGCAGATATACACAGAGATACACAGAAACACACTTAGAAACACAAATACAGTGGGAAACATATATCCAAACAAATTAGTGTGTGTGTGTGTGTGTGTGTGTGTGTGTGTGTGTAATAAACTGATTCACATAACTATTTGTATGCAATTATACTAAGACTTTGAGGAAGGTGAACAGAGACTACATTTGGGGATAATCAATTGAGAAAACAATCCCCTGAACTTATTACCTCAAATTTCAGAATTAATGAACACTCATCTCCTTATCAAGGAGAACATTAATGAGGAAAGACTAATTATCTCTCAAATATTAGAACAAGTATGATCATATTCAGTTGCTCTGTTACAGAATCACTGATTTTCACTGATAAGTGGTGTCTTTCATTCCAATACCATTGTATTTGAAGATCTATATAAAGCTCTAGATTTATTGTGTCAGCATAAAAACATTTAGAAACCGAGGTTTTGGGGAAACATTTCCTAGTTCACTCAGTTAATCATCTGAGAGACTCTTAAAAACTATGACATTGATAAGATCATGTATAATCCAATAGAAGAAATATTACCTTCGAGCAGATATGACCATGTTTTTTCTCATAGTCAATTGGCTGATTTTCTACCTGTTGAAAAAGCACCTCATGAATGACATGGGCCAAAACATATGCAGCATTGTATATGTCATAACTGTTATCACTGAAGGCCATGTCAAAAGTCTGTGCCATTAGCCATTCCAATGAGAAATTGGTTGAGCAGTTCTTCATTGTCTTACAGTTAGATGCTGAGGATTCACAGTTAAAGTTCATCCACTCCAGGCTTGCCAGATATTTATCTGAGTATTTGAGAGGGTTCAATGTCTGGACAAAATTTTTAAAACCTGAAATCTTACCATGATGCTGTGCAAAAGCAAGAGTCCCATGGAATGGGTCAAGTGTGAAATCGCTCTTACTTGTAGGAACATCCCACTGTGAGGTGGTGATCCATGTTCTTTGTATACCTCCAGATTCCCACATTCTAAAGGCTACAGCAAGAGTACTGTATGTGTCACCATAAAGGATGACAACATTTGTTGATGATGTCATGATTTGGTTGTAATACACTTCAGCTCTTGACATGTATACCGCCATGTTCACTGGGATCATGTTCACAAAGGCAAAGCAAACTGTATCCTTTTCCATCTCTCTTTTCAAATCTGAGAGAAATTGTGTACCCTGTTCATTGTCAGAGATGGCCAGCCCTACCCAATTGCAGTTTAAATAAAGTAAGAAGGCGACGAGGGCCACGGCAAGAGATGTATCCTCATGTGCCATCTGATAAATATAGGGAAATTGTACACGGTCACTCAGGAGAGGATGGAAAGGCCCATAAGTAAGATGAAGAACCTAGGACACAGGGAGCAGCATGAGGTAACATGCACTTTTAAGAACTTGTAAACACATTTGATCTGTAAAAATCTCTAGAAATTCCCCTTACCTGTTACTTCTCCTCTTATCCCCATTTCACACAAAGAAATTCCATATCATCATCAAGTATCTGAATAATACCATTGAACTACACAGATTGACATATGGCCAGTAAGACCAGTCTCCTCTTTACACTTTTTTTTGCATCTTATCAAAGCCACCAATGGAGACACAAATTAATTAAATTTTAACCGCACAATCTCTCACCTGCTGAGGTTCATGGCTGTACATGAATATGTGATATAATACA
The DNA here is from genome assembly GCF_964271855.1 of Acomys minous. Classification (NCBI taxonomy): domain Eukaryota; kingdom Metazoa; phylum Chordata; class Mammalia; order Rodentia; family Muridae; genus Acomys; species Acomys minous. The sequence goes on along the minus strand of NC_140493.1, from coordinate 65,283,002 downwards.
GATGCTTCCCAGTTTGGTCCTGTAAGAAATACTGTACAACTGACTACTTGAGCACAGTCATAATTAGGAGAAAACAAATGAGTTGGTTGAGAAACATGAATGAGAACTTTTAATTCTGACACACTTATGAAATGTGGTACTTGAAATACTAAAGACATATTTGGTAGAAGATCAGGGTTTCTGTTTATTTCATCCAAGGAAAAAGCCAAAACCATAGGAAACTGGCTTTCAGCTGGTGTTCTGTAAAATGGTACAATATTTATTATGTACAGAAGTATACACATAATCATTTGAAATCAATATAATGACTATCCTGTACTTGAAGATATTGTCTTTATCCCTATGGTTGGAACAATTATTCCGTGGAATAAAGTTTGCAAAGATAAAAATATGGAATTTTAGAACACCTATCAAATTTCATGTGAGTTCATCTACACAAAATATGCATATTTTATGGAAAGCATTTCCGTCTGTGGTTATTGAGTAATTACTCAGAAGGTAAAGACAAGGCCACAGGTTTAGACCAAGCTGTAAACCTGATTATGTATTCATTTATTAATTACATAGAAATAGGAAAATTACACATGATGTTTGAGCCTCTGAGCTTCTGGTATTTCCATATGAAATTAACTGAATTGACTAAGATAGTGAAAGGATGACTGATGAATGCACAGGAGTGTTTCTGGGGCAATATTTGGTCCCAGTATTAACAATTCATTATAATTAGTTCGAAATATATCTATAATATTCTATTCTATCCATCATCATATTGTTGTTTTGCTTTTTAGATTATTTTTCAGTCAGAACATCTTTTTACTATTTTATTTTCAAATAAATTCAAACACAAGAGATGCATATTTAACTAGATGCATGTTTGACTTTGGAAATCAATCTGTTACTTTATCAGAAAACTGGTAAAAGCTTAACCTCCAGACATAGCTGTACCATACCTGGACATCTATCCTAGGACACTTGCTCAATTATGTTCATAGCAGCTTTATTCATAATAGCTGGAGTCCAGAAAAAGTTGATGTCACTCAAACAAACAATGGAGAATAAACAATGAAATACTACTCAGATATAAAAACAAAGAAAATATAAATTTTTCATGCTAGTAGACTAGAAAACATTTGCTGAGTGTGATAACCTAGACTAACAAAAACACACATGGATGTACTTACCTAGCCATATAGCACAGGATAAAAATACTAGAATTTACTGACCCAAAGAAAATGAGTAAGAAGGAGGAACCCAGGGAGGATGCTTTATTCTACCTCAGAAAGGGAATATAATAGACAGCAGAAGAAGTTGAAGATATGGAACAAGGTAGGCAAGAAAGCTCAGATAGAAATGAGGGTGGATATCAGACCTGGGGAGAGCTGATGCAGCAGGTCAGAGGGCCTGAACAGTAAGAATAAGGCATGTGTGGAGATATCTCACTGACAAGATGGATAAACAAGACAGTTCTGGGATAATATAGTGGTGACTGAGATGAGAAGACACCCTCTAACTAGACAGAACTCCTAATGGAGGAAGGGGAATACCAACCAACCCACAAGAACTATGACTCAAAATTTACCTTTCTTACAAGATATGCAGGGATAAAATAAAGCAGAGATTAGGGAATGTCCAAGCAATGCCTTGCCCAAACTGAGACTCAGAACACAGGAGAGAGACAACCTCTGACACTACTATTGATACTCTACTGTGGTTTCAGACACCAGTGAATCAAAGCAGATGCTAAGAATCAAAACCAAATATCAGACAAATGTTCAGATTCTTGTAGAAAAGTAGGAGGAAGTATAGAAGGATGAAAAACTAACATAAACTACACAAGAAATCAATTTATCAGGGCACAGAGGGAGTTGTGGAGACTCAATCACCAACCAAGGATCCTCAAAAGACTGGACCTAGGACTCCTACACAGATGTAGGTGATGTGTAGTTCAGGCTTAGTGTGGGTCCCCTAGTAAGGGGAGCTTAGATTGTCTCTAACATGGACTCTGTTGCCTGTTTTTTTTACTCTCTTCCCTTGGTAGGGATTCATTTTCAGGCCACATGGGAAGAGTACACATTCAATCCTGATGTGATTGTTGAGTTGAAATGATTTGGTGGGGGAATCCCCTCCTTTGAATAACAGAGAATGCAGATGGAGTAGATGGAGAGAGAATGAGGCAAGGGATAGAGGAGGGAGGGGGCAATGATCAGTAAGTAAAATACATAAACAAATATATTACATTAAAAAAATGTTGTATGCCTGTATGTGTCTGTATGTATGGACATAAGCAATGCTCTTTTATGACATGGACAAAAAATAAATTGAGGTTTTTTATTCTATTTATGGGAAAAATCATTCCTGTCTCTTGCTAGTTATTTCCTACCACCTGAACAATAAGCATCAAATATAATCCTTCACTCGGAATGATTCACTCATATTTTAATAGAATTAGATTTTCATTTAGAAATTGTACCTTTGAGTTATCTTTGTCTATACAAATAGCTCCTTTTAGAATACCCTTTATTACAGCACAGAAAAATTGCCATTGGACATTTAAGGAAAACTCATTAGAAAGTCGATAATTGAACTTGTGTGACAGAAGCACTAACTCTTGCATACTAAACATAAACAACGTCAATTACTTGAGCTACCAGAGTGGCCTAGTAGTCTAAAGTGCTTGCTGTGCTTGGAAACAACAGTCAGAAATCCACAAAGCAAAAAATGTGTAGAGTATCCACATGGTAAAATATGCAATTATACTTAGTAAAATTACTGAAAGAGAAACATAATTGGTAAATGTGATAGAAGTGTCAGAAAATAAACAACTTAGACTTAAAAAGGAAGACACATAATTCTTTTTTTCTTTTTTATTGTTATTATAATTTATTCCTCCATTCATGTTACATCTCAATTATTATCCCATGCCTTGTATCCTCCCATTCCTCCCTCCCACTTTCACCCTATTCCCCTCCCCTATGACGGTGACTGAGGGGGACCTCCTCCCTTTTTATGTGATCATAGGATATAAAGTCTATTATTTGTAGCCTGCTATCCTTCCCCCTGAGTGCCACTGAGCTTTCCCATCAAAGGGACGTGATCAATATGGGGCACCAGAGTTCACGTGAAAGGCAGTCCCCTCTCTTCACTCATCTGTGAAAAATGTCCTATCCATTGGCTGGATCTGGGTAGGGATTCGATATTTACTGCACATATTTTCTTTGGTTTGTGCCATAGTTTGAGCAGAACCCCTGGGCCCAGATCTGCCCATTATAAATGTACATAATTCTTAAATAATTGAAGAGATGTGCTACTAGGAAACTCCTATAATCATGTTCTCAAGTACTGTCAACTACCTACACATGCTACAAACGTAACCCAGTCAGATGACAAGGAAATTAAGTGGTCACCACTAGTAGAGATAGCCTCAATTTTCAAACATAAATTTATACTCTAAGTATTCCTTCTTTATGCTAAATAGAAAATGAAGAACTGGGTTTTGTGCTACTTACAAGACAATGGTTGTGTATGTATACAAGTAAAGATGGAGATATAAGGACAGGTTTAAAGTTCACATTGGACAGAAATCTTACATTTTTCATGGAGGTTCAAAAGTCATGGAGTGACCACATCCAGAAAATTTTAGAGAGTAAATGAACATCTATGTGAAACCTTTCTGTACCTAGGTGTACTCCAAATATTAGGTGCCTCTACACAGGAGCTAATAGATACACAGTGACAGAAACACACTCTATGGCCATTTAATTTTACCTTCTCATGATGAAACTTATTGAAATAGTATGGGGTATGTTTTGATAATAAAGCACTGGGTACTGGGCAATGGAAACTGTCAACAAGAGGGTTAACCTTTATTAGCATGTTGGAGATTGCTTTGTTCACTCAACTTCTGGCCTTGAAATCAAGAGGCTAACTGGAAGAAACAAAATACTTTATAGGCAAATTTAAATTAATAAAATGGCATTAAGTTTATAAAAGACTTGGTGTTGTTTCTTTCTGCATACATTGAAAGAAAAAGACAATATTCAAAGCATTGTTCTGTTTCTCATCCTCAGACCTCTCCAGAAATAATTGTGATGACATCTACATGAAAACTTAAAAAGCACTTACAGCGTATCCAGAATGTTGCTAAAGTAGTCTTTCTCCACAGACCATTGCGCTGTATAAAGAAAGAAAATACACGCTTCCATTAATTCTCTGTCCTTTTCTTCATTCTTCATTCTCCAAAAGCACCTGGAAGGAGTGAAACTCATCATGAGAAGTGGAGTGTTCAGAAGCAAGTAGAACAAAATCAAAGTGAACATCTTTGTCCTACTATAAGCCTTGGTGTTGTGGTTGTGAAGTGTCATGCATATCAGCCTAACAAATGGGCACCCGTGTGTTCCTACCTTCTTTTATTTTTCTGGACAAAGGAAAGTTTATTTGCACATTCATGATTCCTTTTTTCCCTTAGGTCCTTCCTCATTCCTGGAGGAATCTTCCCTGGGACTTGTCATCTGAGGTCCACAGTACATATGAAAAACATGAGTTGATAAATATATTTGATAATAGTTTTGTCTCTGGTTCCATGAAATCATTCAAATTTATGGATTTTAAAATCCCTGAGCAGAGGTTGTTTAGTGAAAGTTGTGTTTCAGAACTATTTTACATATCTGCTTCTGTATACACCAATAGAATTTATGTCAGTAGATTTTTTAGATTATGCACAGTGAAATATAAATTATTGATTCAAAAGGGGCATAGAAAATGGCTCATGACTACATGGTGAGCATTGTATCAGCAAGTATATATGATGCACAGGTAGCCACTTGTCTGGGCCATCTGAGAACCTCAGAGCATACACACTGTGAAATATGTCAAGCCAGTGACAAATAAAGAATTTCTACCCAAAGCTATGTTTCAAGGTTTGGAGAACCAATAATCAGGTGAAATCCAGAAATTTCTTGAGTCCTGTTGTACCAAAACCCATCCAGTTCCTCACAAAATAGCAGCTCATGTACACTTTAAATGTTGATTTTTAAAAGTTCAACAATATCCAAAGAAACTCATGAACTTTGTGTATCATTTCAAATATTAAATGAGACTTATCCCTCAACCAAAACCTACATCATTAGTAATAAAGCATGTTAAATATTTGAGTTCTAACACATGATCTCCATTCTAGAGCCTCAGTTCCCACAGATCAATAAAATGTGATAACCCATTTCTTGTACTTCATCTTTGCATTTCAGTATTGTTTTATACTCATTTCCATTCAATTAATATCTGTAAGGAACTCTTGTGCTGAGTATCTTAGAAGCGAATAATAACTGGGAAACAACTGTCATTTTAATCTGTAAACTCTTCCTATAAAAACTGCAGAGAAATCTATTCTTCATTGCAGTGTAGAATCTGCATTGCTGGTATAAGAGTATACTGATGATATTTTCTTCCTACCAGCGTCACAAGATATTCCATCCCTAATTCCGGTTCTCCTTTGTACTTCTCAAATAATGCCTGACCTAATTTTTGTATAAAGATATGTGTCACACACACACACACACACACACACACACACACACCCCAACACTCTTACACACATAGATATAAGACATACACTGTTAAACTAGAGTCTATGAAAATTCAGAATTTCTTAATTCTGCATGTTTAGCTTAGCATAATAGCCTTCTATTCCATTCCCAGTTCCTGCTAATAATATCATTTTTTTCCAAGTTGAGGTCAAATCCATTATTTACATATAGACCACCATGTCCTTTTCCTCTGAATTCAAATAAGTCTAAGAGAAGTATGGACCCAATAATTGTATTTGTTTAGTTTCATCTTTCATCTGTGGTTTCTGTCATTTATGCATTATATACAAACTAATTTTAAATATCTGTCTGTTTTATCATTTAGTTAAAAATAACATTGCATGTATTTAAAATATAAGAGAATATATATTTAATTTTATTTAATAATTCATTCAGATTACATCTCAGTTGTTATTCCCTCACATGTCTCATCCCATTCCTTCCTTTCTCACTCTTTCACCATGTTCTCTTCCACTAGGCATGGGACAGAAGGGAACTTTCTCACCTACCATATGAACATGGCCTATCAGGTCTCATCTGCATAGCCTACTTACTCTTCCTGTGTGTGCCAGCAGGCCTCCCCACCAAGAAGAAGTGCTTAAACAGGGGGCACAAGAGTTCATGCCAGAGTTAGTCCCACTCTCCACACAACTGAGGAGAATGTACTGTCCATTGGCTAGATCTGAATAGAGAACCTATGTTTATTGCAAGCATTCTCCTTGGTTGGTACAATATTTTGAGCAGACCCACTCAGTCCCAATCCACCATCCTTGATTGTCTTCTTGTATGGTTTCTAGACCCTATGAGTCCTACTATTTCTCCATTCTCCCATGCCTCTATCACATGGGGTCCCAATAAGAAGTCTCAGCATCTGTCCCACTCTCCAGCTGAATGAAGGATCTCAGAGGACATCCCTCTGTGGCTAGTGTCCAGTTATGAGTGAGTATATACCACGTGTATCTTTCTGGGTCTGGGTTAACTCACTCAGGTTGATCATTTTAAGTTCTATCCACTTGCCTGCAAATTTCAAGATTTCCTTGTTTTTAATAGTTGATTAGTATTTCACAGTGTAAATGTATCACAGTTTCTTCATCCATTTTTTGATGGAGGGACATCCAGGCTGTTTCCAGATTCTGGCTATTACAAAGAAGGCTGCTATGAACAAGGTTAAGTAAATGTCCTTGTGTGGTGGAGGATCTTTCAGGTGTATTCTGAGAAGTAGAATAGCTAAATCTTGAGGTAGCTCTATTCCCTGTTTTCTGAGAACGTGCCATCTCGGCCAGATTGATATTCAAAGTGGTTATAAAGTGTGCACTCCCACCAGCAATGAAGGAGTATTCTCCTTTCTCCACATGCTCAGCAACATGTGCTGTCACCTGAGTTTTTGATCTTAGCCATTCTCATAGATGTAATATGGAATCTCAGAGTTATTTTGAGTTTCATTTCTCTGATGTCGAAGGACTTTGAGCATTTCTTTAAGTGTTTCTTAGGCATTCTATATTCATCTGTTGAGAATTCTCTGTTTAGCTCTGTACCCCATAATTTAATTGAGTTATTTGGTTTGGTGGTATTTAGTTTTTTGAGGTCTTTATATATTTTGGATATTAGACCTTTGTCAGAGGTAGGGTTGGTGAAGAACTTTTGCAAATCTGTAGACTTTTGCTTTTTTTCTGTTGACAGCATCTTCTATCTTACAGAAACTTCTCAACCTCACAAGGTCCCACTTATTAATTGTTGATTTTAAGTCCTGCACTATTGGGTCTGTTTAGGAGGTTGTCTCTGTGTGAATGGCTTCAAGGCAATTTCTCTTTTTCTTCTAACCAATATAGTGTATCTGGTTTTATGTTGAGGTCTTTATTCCATCTGGACTTGACTTTTGTGCATGGTTATAAATATGTGTCTAATTGCATTTTTCTTCATGTAGACATCCAGTTAGACCAGCAAATTGGGGTCACCAGAGTTCATGTCAGAGGCAGTCCCCACTCTCACCGCAACCATGGAGAATGAGCTGTCCATGGGCTATATCTGATAAGAGGGTCTAGATTTCCTACATGCATTGACTTTGGTTGGTACAGCGGTTTGTGCAGGACCCCACTCCTTGAATATCTAGACCTGCAAGTGTTGACAGTCTTCTTGTGGGGCTCCTAGACACTCTGGATGCTCTATCTCTTCATTCTTCCATACCATCTTCACCTGGAGTTCAGTAGAGACTCCCAGCATCTCTACTGATCCCGTGTGAGTGGAGACTCTCAGAGTACATTCATGTCAGGCTAATATCCACTTATCAGTGAATATATGCCATGCATATCTTTTGGGTCTGGGTTATCTCACTGAAGATGATAATTTCTAGTTCCATCCACTTGCCTGCAAATTTCAAGGTTTCCTTTATTTTTTAATAACTGCATCTTATATTGCATCTTATAAATGTACCACAGTTTCTTTTTCCATTCTTTGAATAAAGGACTTCTAGGGGTTTTAAGTTCTGGCTATTATGATTAAGGCTGCCATAAACATAGTTGAACAAATTTCCTTCTTGTGTAGTGGACCATCTTTTGGATATTTGCCAAGAAATGTCATAGGTAGGTCTTGAGGTAGCATTACTCTCAACCTTCCGAGAAAGTGCCAGATTGATTTCTAAAGTGTCTGTAGAAATTTGCACTTCCTCAAGCAGTGGAGGAGTGTTCTTCCTCTTTCTTCATATCCTCACCACCATGTACCGTCAATTGAATTTTTTAACTTAGCCATTCTGATGAGTGTAAGGTGGAATCTGAGAGTCATTTTGATTTGCATTTCTCTGATGACTAAGGAGGTTGGACATTTCTTTAATTGTTTCTCAGCCATTCAATATTCTTCTGTTGAAAATTCTCTATTTAGCTGTGATCATCACTTCTTAATTATGTTACTTATATTGGTGGTGTTTAATTTTTTGTGTTCTTTGTATAGTTTGGATATTAACTATTTGTCAGATGTAGGATTGGGGAAGATCTTTCCCTAGTAGGTAGGTTTTTGTTTTGTTCTCTTGACAATGCCCTTTTCCTTACAGAAGATTTTTAGTTTCACTATGTCCCATTTATTAATTGTTGACCTTAGAACCTGACCTGTTTGTATTCTCTCCATGAAGTTGTCTCCTGTGACAATGAGATCAAGGCTCTCTCACAATTTTTTTCTAACAGATTTAGTGTTTCTGTTTTTAATGTTGAGGTGTTTAATACACTGGGCCTTTAGTTTTGTGCAGGGTGAAAAATATGGATCTTTTTTGCATTTTTTACATTTAACATCCAGTTAGAACAGCATCATTTGTTGAAGATCCTATGTATTTTCTATGGTATGGATTTTGCTTCTCTGAAAAAAAAAACAAGTGCCCATAGGTGTAAGGATTAATTTATGGGTCTTTGATTTGATTCCCTTCATCAACCAGCCTATTTCCATGGCTGTACCATGTTGTTCTTATTACTGTTGTTGTATAGAACAGTTTGAGATCTGGGGTAGAGATTCCTTCACAAGATATTTTATTGTAAAGGATTGTTTTAGCTACTCTTGGTTTTCTTTTTCCATATGAAGATGAGAATTGATCTTTAAATATCTGTAAAGTATTGTGTAGCTATTTTGACGGGAATGGCATTGAATCTATAGATTTCTTTTGGTAACATGGCCAGTTTTACTATGTTGATTCTTCTCATCCATGGACAGGGACAGTCTTTCCATCCTCTAATATTGTCTTCATTTCTTTCAGAAATTTGAAGTTTTTAAGGTTGTTTTACCTGACCCAACCTTATTTTAGTAGGATATCTGTGTTCTGATGAATCTTTATTTCCCTGGGATTTGTTGAGTGTGTTCCTATGCTATTCTTTAACCATCTAGTTTTCCCTGCTGGTGGCACACTTGAAGATCCATGATAGTCCTTGGTGGCTGATGCCTCTGCAATTGTAGGTAAAGTTGGGGCCTAGAAATAGGCATCATGTGCTGCTAGTAGGTAGTCCTTCTTGGGTACTGCCAAGGGAGTCCCTGATAGCTGCCACCTCTGGGATTGCAGACAGATATGGGACCCTGAAGACAGTGCATGGAAGTTGAGAGGTAGATCTCACAGTTGCTGGTAATCTCCTATGGATGCTGCCTTTGGAGCTGCAGACAGAGCGAGGAACATGGTAATCATGCAGAAAGGACACAGGGCAGTCCTCATCTCTGCTGATAGTCCACAATGAGTGGTTTCTCAGCAACTGTAAATAGATGTGGGGACTGGGGACTGGCATGCAAAGATCAAGGACAAGCTGCACTACTGCTGGTAGTCCCCAATGGCTGCCTCCTCTGAAACTACAGGCAGAGTACTGCTTAGAGTGCCTAAGTCTGCCACTTCTGTAATTCAAATGGATAGACATAGAAAAGTTTATCCAGTGTGAGGCAACCTAGACCCAGAAAAACAGGCATGGTGTATAGTCATAAGCAGAATTAGCCATATAGTTCATGATAACCATACTACAATTCACAGACCCAAAGAAGCTAAGTAACAAAAAGGGCCCAAGGGACAATGCAAGAATGTCACTGTGAAAAGGAAATAGGATAGACAGTAGAAATGGTTGAATATAGAATACAAAGTGTGAGAGGGAGTTCAGACAGAAATCAAGGTGGATAACAGAACTGGGGAGAGAAGATATCAGAGTCCAGAGGGCCTACAAAGAGAAAAGAATCCACAGGCAGGGGCATCTCTGATCATAAGCTGGAGAACTAAGACAGGTTTGGCTCCTGAGAGGATATGTGGGGTGACTGTAACTAAGATTCCTAGTAGCAAGGGACATGAATACTGAAGAAGAAATCCTCTAAATAAACAAGATTCCTGGTAGAGGGAGAGGAACACCAGCCCACCCACACAAACTTTGACCCAAAATGTACCCTACCTACAAGAGGTGCAGGGATAAAGAAGGACCAGAGATTGAGGGAATGTTCGTCCAGTGTCTGGACCAAGCTGAGATCCAGCCCACGTGAAAGAGCCAACCCCTCACACTATTCACAGTGTTCTGATATGCTCATAGACAGAAGCCTAGCATAGATATCCACACAGCAGAAGATAAAAACAGATGCTGAGACTAAAAACCAAACATTGGGTGAAGTATAGGGAGTCTTGTGGGAAAGTGAAGAGAGGGATAAAAGGAAATACCTGGAGGTTACAGGAGATCCACAAGAAAGCCAAGTAAATAGGGCCCAGAGGGGCTTGCAAAGACTGAAACACCAACCAAGTACCATGTATAGATTGGACCTAGATTCCCTAACAGATGTAGCCAATGGGCAGCTCAGGCTTCATGTGAGGACCACAGAAAAGGGAGTGCAGGCTGATTCTAACATGAACTTTGCTGCCTGATTTTATTTGATCATTCCCACTTGGTGTGGCTACCTCAGCACGCAACAGAAGGAGAGGATGTGCTCAGTCCAGATATGAGTTGATGAGCTGAGGTAGGATTGTGAAGAAAGAAGGAGGGAGGATGGAACCTGGAGCAGAGTGCAGGGGCTATAATCAGGATGTAAGTGGAATGAATAAATAAGTAAATAAATGCATAAATTATTTTTAAAAAGAACATTCTTAGACAAGTGCCAACATTACTTCATAATAAAAGTCCTAGAGAACATAATATTGGAGAAAACATAGCTCAGCACAATACAGGATAATACAGAAATCCCACAGACAAAGTCATCCCAAATGGAAAAACATCATAAAGTACAGTCACTGAAGTCGGGAACAATGCAAGGATGCACACTATGCCCACTTTAATACTGTGCTTAAAGCACTAGCAGTCGAAGCAAGAGAAGAAAAGAAAATTAGATAGAAAGAGAGCAAGAATAACTCAAACTATCACTATTTGTAGATTATACAACAAAATTACATTAACACAAACTAGAAATTCTAGAAATTCTGCAGAAAAACTCAAGAAATTATTAATTAATTCAGCAATTTGAGAAGACAGAGAATCAACTTGCACAAATAAATGTTTTGTATGTCTCAATAATAAATATACAGAAAAATTCATAAGCACACTGCCATTCAAGATACTCTCTTGTAGGTCAGAGATTTGTACTAAGAGTTATAAAAGAAAAAAGAACTAAGAAATCTCTCAAAAAGATCATCATACTTACCTACTAGGGAAATGCAAATCAAAAGAAGTTTGGTAATTTGTTTTACCTCAGTCAGAATGGCAAAGATTAACAAAAAAATGACAAAAAATGTTAAGTGCAGTGTCATCCTCTCAAGCCATGGAGTCCCCAGAAAGTGGAGGTAGGCAGAGAAGAGGGGCTTCTGCACCCAGATTTTTAAGCTAGAGTAGGACAGATATGATAATGAAACTCACCTGTTTTCTAGTCCAGGAATATTGATTCATTACTATCAAAGAAAAGCCATTATTACACAATGATTGACACTCTGTCCTGGACATAATTTCCACACTGAGCACTTTTGCAATAACATGTGTCATGGCTATAGTGCCTAACTTGGTAGAGTCACTGACTTAACTCATCTCTGTGCCTTTAGGAATGGAGTCCTTCTACCCAGAAAGCTTTACTCAGTTTTTTTTGGAGAGGAAAACGTGGATATATTTCTATGGTATTATATTTCTTGATGACACTATGACCTTAGATATGAATAAATTGTGGGAAGACACAGTGTTCTAGCACTTGGTGGTATCATGACAAAATGTCAACTCAGTGATTCATGGTGGACAAAGGAATACTATATAAAGTCAAAGTTCACATTCAAATAAGAAACCTGATTTCTACAATGACATCAAACAATCATAAGGAAATCAATTGAGCAGAACTGTAGGTTTTATCAGAAAGAGACATAAACAGTTTATAGTAGGGCATAGACATAATTTTGGAAATCAGGCATGCATCTATGGAAAAAGAGAATATTCTATGACTCGCAGAGATATGGGAAATCAAAACTGGGATTGATAGCCTCCAGTTCTACAGTGCATGGTGTCTGCTATTATGATTTGGTCAGGTCTGGTATGGGCCTTTTCGGCCCTGTTCCCTTTAGTCTATCATGGCATCATCTAGTGTAACATGTTTGTATCATCATGAATGGCTTTTCAATGATTTGCTTCTTGGTTCACATTTGTGGAGAAATCCACTAAGGATTTCATGTCATGGGACTAGATCTCTGTAGTCTTAGATGAAATCATACTGCCTGTGCCTGGAGAAGAGACTAAATATATTTTTAATCCATAAATTGTGTTATTCTGAATACAGGGTCTTGGATTCAAAGCCTGTGGGAAGAAAGTGTTGGACAATTCCACAGGGGGTGAATAGCATGTCAGAAACTACTAATAGTTGTAAATATGCATTTATATTATAATACATACATACAATAAACTACATATAGCAAAAAAAGGACCATAAAACGATCTCATTTCTGCAAATATCACACTTGTAATTACATGAGCTCACTGTGGCTTGCTTGTCTACTATGTTCAAGAAGAGAGGGCTGTGTGATTTAATATCTTCTGAAGTTAGAAATATAACTAATATTAACTTCCAACTATATAAGCTATAAACAAATAACATATTTGATGAAGACAACACATTTCCAAATGTACTTTTCATAGAGTGTGGGGCACCTGCAAGCATAGACTCTTCAAGGTTCACAATGCTTTCCTACTCTTCATAAAGTTTATCACATATATAGAAAAGAATGTATATGTAATTTGAAAGACGAATTGATCTGTCTTATTTCAGTTAACTATACTCATGTTCTAATTATAACTGCATAAGTATACCTATCTCAATTGCCATAGCATCAAAAGATCATAAATTGTGCAGCTAGTATTAATTTATATGGCACTTGAAAACCTCTATATTGATGCCATGTTTATAGAAAGTATTGTTTGCCAGCTATGCACTCAGAAGCCTTCAATGACCAATCCAGATAGAACAGTAATTTCAAATTGTACTGAAAATATGAACATTCTGTCTCAGAACCCTTCTGTTTTCTAATATCCTATGGACTATGATGCTTGAAAACCTGAAAAGGCAACTTTAACACAAAACATATTAATTTAAAACCTTTTTTATAACTATAGAGACAAGATGATGTAAATAAGAACTCCTTTATATTTTCTACACACTATGTACACTGAAATTCAAAACTAAATACACCAGTGTGTCTCAGTGAGCATATAGCCTTAGAGCTTTGCATTTTGTTCTTTTGAGATCCAAGACACAAACACACTGTGGGAAACACAAGAGAGGTTCATGCCTTCCACAAACAGTGTTATATATTAATTTTCACCAAAGGTTCTTGACAATATGTGTTGTCTTACTAGTTATACTTATAAAGTATTTTTTGGCACTTAAGAGAATCTACAAAGATAATTCTAAAAGAGTACTCAGTATACTTATTTGGATATTCCAGGATTTCTGTGTAGACCATACTCGCCTTGAGAACAGAGTTCTATTAAATCATATCTACCTGTCAAACAAGGCACTGTGCAAAATGTCTCATTTCTACCACAGACAGAATTATTCCTAAAAGTGGGCAAGCTTGGATGCAGGCAGAATCAATGACCAAACTCAGCCAAGACAGGGTGAGGAAGCTCTCAATACTTCCTTCCTCACAAATATGTCTGGCCCAGATATATTGGGCCAAAGTGTTGAAGATGATGCTCCAATGTTCTAGAGAATTCTGGAAGACTCTTTAGGCAGCAAACCATCTCTGTCATCTTCTTTTTTGGGAAGGTGCTAAGCTGGACTCCATGTATACTCAGGTAATTAATTTATTAATTCTCAAGCCTCTGATGGAGTTGAAGACCAGATAGTTTAGTTTTACATTTAAGCTTATTTGTTTAAGGGTCAAGATGTTTTTAAGTAGAGACCGATGATTTAAGTTGATAATGATGAGATATGATAGATTTTATTGATTTACATTTAGAATTTTAGACTCACCAAGAAAAGAAATGTGTTTTCTTCAAGGCTACCAGAAAAAAACTCAAAACATATGAATGTAACATATATATAATTCCTGATTGTTTCTTCTAATTTTATATTTAGATTTTACTTTCTTGTCAAAATTAGGAAGATGGTGAAGGATTAGTTGATAAGTTCAGGATATACAAAGTATATCCTGACTAAAAGAAATTAATTTACAGGAGTACATGTATTCATGCTATGGGATGTTTAAGCATGGTGCTTAACTTCCCTGCAAAGTAATAATGACAGTTTCTCTTACTGGGTTTGGGAGAGGTTTTCCTTCACACTAACTTAAAAATATGGTTGACTTGTATGCTCCAGTGGCATTTTAGAAGTCATGTGTATATTTGTATATTAATAACTTAAAATGATTTAAATAGTAGAAGAATATGAAAAGTCTGATTTTAAAGGTTTCTTCTTTTTCGGGATTTTTTAACCATTTTGCAAATTAAAGGACATAAATATCTGCTTACTGGTTATTTTTAAACATTTTATAATGAATGGTTTATTTTCAACATTTATGATATTTCATGTTGAAGATAAAAAATGACATAAGTGAGTTGTACAAGATATATTTATCAGTTATCAAACTATATTTTTCAGGAATGGCATTTTTGCTGTTTTGTTCTAAAACATATTTTCAATAATTTCTTTGAGTTTAAGTTTTGTACTGTCAGAGTCACTAATGTTTATACATGTTCATTTCTCATCATGACATCACTATCTGTTTGTGAGGTAGAAGATGGTAATTCATACTAAGTGAAATGTATACTGATTAAGTTATGGGATTTTATCCTTTCAATGTTCATCATACTAATTGTACATATTATAACAAACCATATGCTATCAAAACTGAGTATCTTGCTGGGCATCATGGTGGATCATGCTTATAATCTTGACATTTCTGCGACACAGATAGATAGACTTTTGTTTTTCTATTGTTTTATTTTCTTTTCTTTCTGTTATAGTGTGCTGTTTCAATCTCTATAAGCCCCTATGAGCTCTGCTTATTTGATTCTGGGAATCAGGTTATCCTAGTGTTCTTAACCCCTCTGGCTCCAATAATTCCTCCACCTTTTCTTCACATGGTTTATAAAGCTCCTTGGGGAAAGACTTGACCATGATCTCCAATTTTTGCTCTCTCATCCTGTTTGGCTATGGGCCTCTCTGCATCTGCTCCCATCATCTGTCAACAGAGATCTCTCTGATGACAATTGGGCTAGACACTGATCTATGAGTGTAGCAAAATATCATTAGGAATCATTTTATTGATTATTTCTGTCCTGTGTCTCTGGCATATCCAGCCTCTAGTTCCTGGTTATCCTTAGGCAAGGGCTCCTTCTCTGGTGTGGGCCTCATATTGACAAGTCATTGGTTGGTCTCTACAACAAATTAGGCTTCTCCATTGTCTCAGCACTTTTTTCAGATAGTATAAATTGTAGATGGGAGGTTTTGTGGCATTGGTGTCCATGACCTAAGCCTGGAATGTTTGCCTCATTACAAATTCCATATGGTTCAGGCTCCATAGCATGCTTTACTAGGAGTCATCGCTATATGTTATGTGGTACAGATCTTCCTCCTAAACATTGTTCTACCTTCTGTCCAGGTACAAGTTGAAGAACTACCAATGTATTTTGGCCATGATGTTTGCCATTGAGGAGATCAACAGCAACAACTACATATTACCCAACACATCCCTGGGATTTGAAGTCCATAATGTTCCACATGGTCAAAGGAACACTCTGGGCAATCTTTTTGCCTCACTTTCAGGGCGTGGTCATAGCATTCCTAACTACAGATATGTAAAAGAGAGCAATTCAGCTGCTGTACTTACAGGGCCATCATGGGCAATATCTGAATACATAGGGACACTGCTGGATCTATACAAGTTTCCACAGGTGAGATGGGGGGATGGTATAGGACTTGATGGTAGCTCGATTGATGACATTGTCCAGGGCTGTGAGGCAAAAAAGGAAACATAAATCCCTCTTCATGGATAGAAAATGATGCAGACAGTTGATGGTACATCTATATTTATGTAGCATAGAATAGAGAGAAAAGGGAATATAGAATAGACACAGAACACTGGTGAACCTATGATTGCTTTCTGTACTTTTCTGGAACACCCATAGGAAGGAAGGTTTCACCTTCAAAGCAGGATTGTCCTAAAGGATTTAAACCATTGCTGTAGAATGTAGTTCAATTTTATGACTATGTTTTTTATTGTGTTTTCTCTGCAGCTTACTTTTGGGCCTTTTGATAGCATCCTGAGTGAACAAAGACGGTTTTCTTCTCTGTACCAGGTGGCCCCTAAGGACACACCTCTGACACTTGGCATTTTATCTTTGATGCTTCATTTCCAATGGTTCTGGGTGGGGCTCTTTATCATAGATGATCACAAAGGTGCCCAGACTCTCTCAGATTTGAGAAGCGAGATGGATAAAAATGAAATCTGCATAGCATTTGTGGAAATGATCCTAGTCAGCAGGGGCTCATATCTTACCAAACCCTGGAAAAATCAGGTTCAGATCCTGGAATAATCAGCAAATGTGATTATTATTTATGGGGACTCTGACTCTCTGTTAAGTTTAATAGTGAATATAAAACAGAAATTACTTAAATGGAAAGTCTGGGTCCTGAACTCACACTGGGATCATTCGAAATTTGATGAATATTTCATGTTAGATTCATTACATGGGGCCCTTATTTTTTCACACCATAATGAGGAGATTACTCGTTTTACAGATTTTATACAGACAGCCAATCCTTCCAAATTCCCAGAAGACATTTATCTTCATGTATTGTGGCACTTATTCTTCAATTGCTCATTTTTGAGGAAAGCGTGTAGAATTGTGGACAACTGTCTACCTAATGCCTCCTTGGGATTCTTGCCTGGGAACATCTTTGACATGGCCATGAGTGAGGAGAGTTACAATGTGTACAATGCTGTATATTCTGTGGCCCACAGTGTGCATGAGATGACTCTCAATCAAGTACAATTTCCAACTCAAGTAAAAGGAAAAGAGATGGTATTCTCCCCATGGCAGGTAACATCACTTCAGCTGAATTGTGACATTGGCAACATGACACTCTACAGGCCTATTAACACCCTCAAACTAGGCAATACATATTTTAGATTATTTTGTTGAAAATATTCTAGAGAGACTGTAAGGAGAAATATGTTTAATTCAATAGACAGTTGTATTACAATGGGCCATACAGTATTTTCAGGGTAAAATTTTCAATATGAAAATTCCAATTACACAAGAGAAGAGACAGAGAATTATCACAGTGCACCTGAATTCTTCTAAATGCTTATATTATGTAAATGATGGCTCAAAAAATCATCCATTTTACAGATGAAACTTCAAATATTTTCAAATTTTAATTGTAATAACTACATTTTTAAAGAAATAACTACATTTCTCCATACATATTCATGATTTAAGAGTGTTTAGTTCTACCTTTTCTAGTTAAACTGATTTAAACATTTTAGAAGGACAGTGATTCTCCCATTATCTTTTGCTATCATTTGCTGAATGCAATTAATATCTATAGTAAAGGTGTTTTTCACATCAAGGTTAAAACCAAGAAGAGATTCTCTCTGATTCTACCTCTGTTATACTTCTTTGGAGGTTATGTAACATAAGTATTTGTTTCGCTTTTAGCTTCACCCTTTTATAAAGAACACACAACTCATCAGTCCTGCGGGGGACCATGTGGTCATGGATTGGAAAAGGAAGTCACATGCAGAGTATGACATTCTCAACTTTTGGAATTTCCCAAAAGGTCTTGGGCTAAATGTGAAAGTAGGAACATTTTCTCCAAATGCTCCGGAGGGCCAGAAATTATCCTTATCTTATGATATGATACAGTGGGCCACAGGATGGACAGAGGTAGGTGGCATCTTACCTTAGTATCTTCACCAGTGTGTACATTTGAAATTTACAACAAGCAAGTTGTGACCATTTCTTGCTCATACAGGGTCCACTCATAGATACATAATTACCACCAATATGAAGAATTGTCTTACTACCTAATTTTGCTGGATGAACTCTTTATTTTCCAAGCTTTTCATTTCTTTAATACCATAAATACCATACCATTTTCAGAATGACCTTAATCATTTTCACAGGTCATCTGACAGAGGATTTATTTTATTCCACCTTAGAAGGTTTTAACCAATGGCCTATTGACCTTCTGATTTTAGGCCCCTGTCAAAACAAAACAGCATGGTATGGGAAGGAGTAGGATCAGGAGGTGATGAGGGAGGAACCTGCAGTTGGAATATAAAGAATTCAAACTGCAGAAAAAGCAGGTAACATATGTTGCTAAACCCACTACCTGAGAATAACTCTGAGACTGCCTGAGATAAGAATGTCTATGCATAGACAAAGCCTCATGTTGGTGATAGATTCTTTATGATTTATCATTAGACACCATTCTTAGTATGGCATGAAAGAACATTTTCAGTTGTCTAACTTCTGCTCATACAATGAGAAGAGAACCAGCCTCAATTGCTCTGTATATCTCACACACCTCATACAATTAAAATGTTAGAATTGTATAATGCTTGTCAACATTCTGTGGCAAATCCCATAAATACCCGATCATTTGCTATCAATCACTTTATTCTCAGATTCCTCGGTCTCTATGTAGTGAGAGCTGTCATCCTGGATTCAGGAAAACCCAGCAGGAGGGCAAGGCTACCTGCTGCTTTGACTGCACTCCTTGCCCAAAGAATGAGATTTCCAATGAGACAGATAATTGTCAGGCATGCAGAAAGCATACCCACCTTCCCATCATTTGCAATGGCTAAGCATATGGAAAACATCTGTAAGTGAGCTGCAACCAGCTCATTTCAGTGAAGGTATTCCTCTTCCTTCCAGCTGTTAGAAAATCACAGGTTATATAAAGTTCATTCTTCCCACAGAAATAATACACTCTTGGCATTGAAATTCATACCTGCTTTATATACTTTAACCACAGTAGATGTGGATGTCGCTGCCTACAGAAAACCACTGTAGACTACCAGAGAAGTATGCTTCATTACAGCATGCATTTTATCTTACTTTATTCTCTGTTGCTATGACAAAGTACCTTGACCAAGAAACTTATAAAAGAAGGCATTTAATTGGCTTACGATTTCATATAGTTAGAGTCCATGTTGATACCTTGAATGAGACCATACCCCATATGCTCGACTGTTTGAATACTTGCTCTACAGTAGTGGAGGAATTTGCAATAAATAGAAGGTGTGGCTTTGTTGCCTCTCTCCCTCCCTCCCTCTGCCCCTCTCTCTCCCCACATCCATGCTTATAGATCAGATATAAACTCAGCTATTTTCTCATTTGCTTTCATTCCTTCACCTTTCCATGATCTTCATCTGGAACTATAAACCCATGAGTTATAGCCTTTCTTTAATAAGTTGTGTTGGTCATTATGGCTCTTCACAACAATGGAAAATTAACTAATAAAGAATAACAATTGTAGTAGTTCAGAGCACACATGCTGATCCAAACACAGGAGACAGAAAATACATACTGTCACTAGAAAGATCCTTAAAAGCCCTTCCATAGACACAAATGTCCCTAATGAGCCACAACTACTATTCCACTATTTCCAAATAGTTGAACAAATGGAACTCCACGAATAGTCTCTGAGCTATTCACTTTCAGGTTCCTGACCCTAACTTTTAATTGGATTATTTGGTTTGCTGATGTCTGGTTTTCTTTATTTCATCATATAGTTTGGATATTTGCCATCTATTGACTGAGGAGTTGGGGAAAATCTTTTCCCCATTCTGCAGGATATCATTAGTTCTTACTGGTAATGTCCTTTGCCTTATGGAAACCTTTCATTGTCATGACTTCCTATTGTCAAAGTTAGAGACCCTGCTGGCTCTCAGTGTTCTATTTAGAAAGTCATCAGTCAAGATGACCTGCCCATTGATGAGAATGGAATACATCAGTCTTCCAATTTAATGTGTGTGAAGTTTTATGTGTGCTTTAACATTTATTAGGGTTTCATTTACAAATGTGGGTGCCCTTTCATTTGTGAAATATATGTTCAGATTTGAGACACCATATTAGTGAGGTTTTCCTTTAATGTGTGTGAAATGTCCTCCATCTCTCTGATTAAATTTTGTTTGAAGTCTATGTTGTTAGATATCAGAATAGTAACACCAGCCTGTATCTTAGGTCCATTTTCTTGGAAAAGCTTTTTCCAACCCTTTACTCTGAGGTAACATCTGTCTTTGATGTTGAGGTCTTTTTCTTCCCTGCAGTGGAAGGATGGGTAATATTTTCATACCCATTATGTTAGCCTGTGTTTTTTATTAGGAAATTCTGTCCACTGATAGTGATGGATGTTAATGACCCATTATGATTAATTCCTGTTATTTTGGTAGTGTTTCTGTTGTTCCTGCTGCTACTTCTGTTGGTGATGGTGGTGGTGGTGGTGGTGGTGGTGGTGTGTGTGTGTGTGTGCATGTGTGTATGTTTACCTTCTTTGGGTTTTGTTAGTGTGCAATTTACTCCTTGTGTTTTCAGGAGTGTACTTAATCTCCTTGTGTTGGCATGTATCTTTTATTGTCTTCTCTAAGGCTGGATTTGTACACAGATATTGCTTAAATTTGACTTTGTCATGTTCTTTCTCTATGGTGATTGAAAGTGTTGCTAAGTATAGTAGTCTAGGTTGGTATCGGTGGACTCTTAGAGCCTTAAAGACATCTGTCCAGGTACTTCTGGTTCAGAGTCTCTGTTGAAAGGTTGTGTATAGTTCTAATAGATCTTCCTTTATATGTAGCTTGGCCTTTTTCTCTTGTTGCTTTTAATATTCTTTCTTTGTTCTATACATTTAGTGTTTTGGTTATTATTTTGCCTGTGGTCTTCCATTTCTGGTTCTATATATTTGGTATTCTGTAAACTTCTACCTTTATAGGCATGCCCTTTTTTATGTTTGGAAATTTTTCTTCTGTGATTTTGTCAAATATATTTTAACACTATCAAGCTAGAATTATTCTTAGTCTCCTACATCTACTATTTATAGGTTGGTCTTCCATAATGTCTCAAATGTCCTGGATGGTTTTGTGTTAAGAATTTTTAGATTTAACATTTTCTTTGACAAATGAATCTTCTGTCATTGTATCATCAACCTTCAGAGATTCTTTCTTCTATCTCTTCAATTCTGTTCCTGATGATTGCATATGTAGCTCCTTTTTGTTTGCTAAGATTTTCCATTCTAGAATTCATTCAGTTTATGTTTTCAGGGCATCTATTTCCATTTTTAGACCAGTTTCATTCATCTGTTTGTTTGTTTATTTATTGTGTTTTTGTTGGATTTCATGGCTTTCATTAAGGAATTCATTGAGTCGTTCTAATTTTTTTCTTTCTCTTTCCTTAATTTTTTTAAGAGAATGTTTTTTTTTCTTCTTTAGGAGCCTGAATCATATTCGTGAAGTTGATCTTAAGGTCATTTTCTTGTGCTTCCACCTGCACTGAAATATTGCAGTCTTGTTGTCTTAGGATAGTTGGGACCTGGTGGTGCCCTATGGCTTTGGCTATTTGTTGACTGTGTTCTCACACTGCAGTTAAGACATGTAGGTTTGAGGTGATTATAGGTCTAAGAGCTGATTTCTGAGTTTGTATTTATTGCATGGTGGTTTTTTTCCTTAATTTATTCTTGTTCCATCTCAATGGTTATCCCATCCCTTGTATCCTCCCATTCTTCCCTCCCTCCCATTTTCCCCTAATTCCCCTCCCCTATGACTGTTCCTGAGAGGGATTTCCTCTCCCTGTATATGCTCATACGATATCAAATGTCTTCTTGGTAACCTGCTATCCTTCCTTTCAGTGCCACCAGGTCTCCCCCTCCAGGGGACATGGTCAAATATAAGGCACCAGAGGTCGTGTGAAAGTCATACCTCACTCTACACTCAGCTATAGAGAATGTTATGTCCATTGATTAGATCTGGGTAGGGGTTTAAAGTTTACCGCCTGTATTATTCTTGGCTGGTGCCTTAGTTTGAGTGGGACACCTGAGCCCAAATCTGCCTTTCATAATGTTCTACTTGTAGGTTTCTAGGACCCTCTGGATCCTTCTACTTTGCTACTCTCCCATGCTTCTCTCATCTAGAGTCCCAGTAGGATGTCCTGCCCTCTGTTCCAGTTTCCTAGTAAGTGAAGGCTTTTGTGGGACATGCCCCTTGGGCTAGCATGCAGATATAAGTATGAGTATATACCGTTTGAGTCTCACTTGCATGGTGTTTTTGTCCTTGGCTTTTGTTTCTTTTTTGGTCTCCAAGTCTTTGAGGCCTGAATTTCTGACAGCTGACTTGAGATTGTGTGAACAGGCTGGGGACAAGGCTTCAGGTGACAAATTGGGCCTTTGGTGGGCATGGGGTCTCTGTCCCTCTAACTGATGTCACCGATACCTGTTTTTCTGGCCATTCCCTTGGTCTTATTGAACTTTTCCTTTAATCTAGTGTTCTGCTAGTATTCTCTGTGTAGGGATATATTTCTATACAGACATTGTTTAAGTTTGACTTTGTCATGAAGTATCTTGTTTTTCCCATCTATGGTGATTGAAAGCTTTTCTTCCTATAGAGGTCTGGAATAGAAAGTTTTCTGGGTATGGTATGGTTTCCAACTGTGTGTATTTTATACACACAAAACAAAATGACTCAAATTACAGTGCAGGATGGTACACCTGGCAAGTGGCATCTGGTCAAAGGAGAAACCTGAATGCACATTCATGATCAACTGCATTTCTGGCAGATATGAATCAATGTGTGAGGTGTCCAGAAACTCACTATGCAAACAAAGAGAGGCACCAATGCTTACAGAAAACTGTGACATTTTTTGCCTATGATGAGCCCTTGGGGACAACACTCAGCTTCACATCCCTGAGCTTCTCCTCACTCACAGCTGTTGTTCTTGTTGTGTTTCTGAAACACAGAGACACTCCTATTGTCAAGGCCAATAACCGGCATCTCAGTTATATCCTGCTCATCACTCTGACCCTTTGTTTTCTTTGTCCCTTCCTCTTCATTGGCCATGCTAACACAGCCACATGTGTCCTGCAGCAAAACATTTTTGGACTCCTCTTCAGTGTAGCTCTTTCTACTGTGTTGGCCAAAACTATCACTGTACTTATAGCCTTCAAGATCACTGCTCCAGGAAGAGTTAGGAGGTGGTTGCTGATCTCAAGGGCCCCTAATTTCATTATTGCCATCTGCACCCTGATCCAAGTTGTGCTTTGTGGAATTTGGCTGGCAACTTCTCCTCCCTTCATTGATAAAGATGCTCACTCAGAACATAAACACATCATCATCATTTGCAACAAGGGATCAGCTATTGCCTTCCACTGTATCCTTGGATATCTGGGAGCCCTGGCCCTGGGGAGCTACTTTATGGCTTTCTTATCCAGAAATCTGCCTGACACATTCAATGAAGCCAAGTTCCTGGCTTTTAGCATGCTTGTATTCTGCAGTGTCTGGGTCACCTTCCTCCCTGTCTACCACAGCACCAAGGGAAAAGTCATGGTGGCTATGGAAGTCTTCTCTATCTTGGCTTCCAGTGCATCACTCTTGGGCATCATCTTTGGCCCTAAGTGCTACATCATATTATTAAAGCCTGAACAGAACTCACTTCATTACATCAGGGACAGAAAATATGCTAGGAAGAAAGACCTTCTTAAATCCTAGCTCCTGTGTTTCTTAAGTAATATCTTCGAAGGCTGTTGATTTTCACCTTCTGAACAATCAAATATAATGTTAGAATTTTCCCTTTGATATCATGGGTTTGTTTAGGTAATCATTTAGGATAATTGGATTCTGTAGCCATCCTGGTTTTTTTCTTTTTTTCCTTTATGTATTTATTTATTTATTTAATATATTTTTTAATTTTTTACATATACATTCATATTATTATACATATGCACATTAAACTACCTATAGCACAAAGAACCACTACACAATCAGAATTATACAAATGTTACATTCTTGGTGTTTTAGCTATTTGTATTTGACAGCCTTGAAGAAAACATCTTTCCTATCTTGGTGCATCTAAAATTTTGGGTGTAAATCAATCTCCATCACACCTTGTCATTATCAACCTAAAACATCTATCTAGACCTAAAAAGATCTTAGCCCCTAAACAACTGAACTTCATTGTAAAACTAAGCTCTCTGGTCTTCAATTCCATCATAGATTTGAAAAGGAATAAACTTAATTACTGAGTATATCGGGAGTGCATGTTTATAGATTTCCAAATGTGAAGATGACAGAGATAGTTTTCTACTTGAATAGTCATCCAAACTCTATTATGGTGGAGCATGTTCTTCAGCCTTCTGGCTGAATATATCTAACATACATATTTGTGAGGCAGGAACTATTGAGGACTTGCTTACCCTATCTTAGCAGAGTTCGACAGGCAACTCTGCCTGCATCTAAGTTTGCTCTTTTTTTAGGCATAATTCTGTCTGTGGTAGAAATTAGAACATTTTGCTGAGTGGCTTGTTTGCCACATTTGAAACCAACTCCATAATAAATTCTTTAATGCTCATCATCCTCTTTGAGGTAGGTTGGGTGTTGCCAGGAGTTAACCTGTCTTATTGTCAGTGAATCTTTAAAATAATAAAAACAACTTAAATACCATATTCTGCATGTCTCTGAGGTTTTTTAAAGACCTTATCTAAATATCTTATCTTATCTTTCTGTAGAATCATATCTATCTGTTGCACCTGAAATGTATATTCTTGTGATAAAAGTTTAGTAGTGATTTATATGACCATGATTTGGTCAGATAACAATTAACTTGTATAACTTATTTGTCCTAAACAGCTTGCATTAGCACTTTCAAATTATGAAAGTAAACCTGGTATTATAATTGAGTTATATGAGTATAATACCTTATATTAGAGTAGAATATATATATATTTATATATAATGTGTGTGAAGAATAAACTTACATTTGTATTCCATACAACTACATCTGGAATTAATCTGATTTTGTATCTATCTACAAAATTCTATACCAGTCAATTAAAAATAACCTTTTGAGTGACAAATGAGGCATTAAGTTGACTAGTAGATTCACTAATCTTATTGTTCTATCTTCTCTATATATTTCTATATTCACCCTTCTTACTTTTCAACCCCTATCTCCAAACCTAAGGATGTGAAATAGGGGAAAAGAGAGACATTACTGAGTCTAAGACATCCTGTTTTCATGTGGAAATATATGCTACACTTTTTTGTTCTCCACTATTACTTTTGTGTTACTGGTTTAGTTTGCTGAGGAAATCTTAATATATGAGTTCTTCCACTTAGTTCATTCAAGTATTTGATTAATTTTTCAACAGTATCCAAAAACAGTGTTTCCTATATCAATTATGTGTGTTACTGACAAGATTTGATATTTAATATAGAAATTTTGTGTCAATATATACACTTTTCTGGTGTTCTTAAAGAAATTTCATATAGTGTCATACTTTCTTTTCATATATGTGTTTATTCTCAAGAAATCTGATTTCTTTGCATTTGATATAACTTTTCATGAATATTATTCTATACCTGGTCAAGGCATAATGAGCTACATACAAAGTTATTAAGAACATAGGACCTCATTTTATAACCCAATGCCAAATGTCAGCAAGAAAAACCAATTTTCTATCAGTATATAAAACCACTCTTGGAATTATGGTGGTATCAAGTATGCAGACGTAGCTAATACTAGTGACTTTGTGCTTATTTCTCAGTTTTATTCTAAACATCTAAGCCACCTTTATCCTTTCACTCCTTCACATTCTGTCACACTTTAAAAACTGGTATGTATTGATGTATTTCTAAAATACATTAAAAGTGTTTTATTTTAATTATTTGCCTATGACCATTAGAAAATCAAATCTATAATTTTCTTCTTTACTGTATATCTTTCTTGTTTTATTATCAGTGGAATGCCTCCTTTGGAAAAAGTTCTCTAATTATAGAATAACTTGAGAATAATTGGTTCTCATTCTTTTCAAATATCTTCTAGAGGAGCAAGTGAGGTGATTTACTAGTTAAGAGCACTGGCTGGTATTCAGCAATAGTAGAATTTGATTCCCAACACAAATATGATGGTTCTACTACCTGTCTTGAGACCATCAGAACACCAATGAAGCACAAACGCCTGAGAAACACAGCAGGTTCTGGGAACACAGCCAATGCCATGAACAACCAGATGGCAAAGTCTAGTGTAGAAAGACAATCGACAAAACCAGGTCAATATAGCTTGAACAGAACAAGACAAAACAAACAAAAGAGACACTGGATATCCTAATGTAGCTGAAACACAAGAAAGTGACCTTAAATCTATGCTTATGAAGTTGTTAGAGGCATTTAAAGACAAAATGAATAAGGGTCTCAAAGAAATACAGGAAAATACAATCAAATAAATAGAGGCCATCAAAGACCTACAGGAAAATACAATCAGACAGGTGAAGGAAATGAATAAAATTTGCTCAAGACATGAAAATGGAAATAGAACCAATAAAGAAAGCACAAATCTGAAAATCCTGGAGATGGAAGTTTTAAGAAGAGAACAGGAGTCACAGAGGTAAGCATGAACAACAGAATAAAACAGATGGAGGAGAGAATCTCAGGCATGAAGATACAATTGAAGAAAGTGATACATCTGACAAAGAAAATTTTAAATAGAAAAAATCTTACAAGAAAACCTCCAAGAAGTAAAGGACAGCAGCAAAAGATGAAATCTAAGAATAACTGGAATAGAAGAAATATTCTAGACACCAAGGACCAGAATTTTTTCAAGAAAACCATAGAATGTGGTGCCTCATATTTGACCCCTGGAGGGGGAGACCTGGTGGCACTCAGAGGAAGGACAGCAGGATACCAAGAAGAGACTTGATACCCTATAAGCATATACAGGGGGAGGTAATCCCCCTCAGTCACAGTCATAGGGGATAGGAGTAAGGGGAAAATGGGAGAGAGGGAAGAATGGGAGGATACAAGGGATGAGATAACCATTGAGATGTAACAAGAATAAATTAATTTTAAAAAGTCATAGAAAAAATTTACCCAACTTAAAGAGATATCCTTAAACATGCAAGAGGTTTACAAAATACTAAGTATACTAGACCAGAAAAGAAATTCCAATAGCCACATAATAATCAAAATAATAAATCTAGAGAACAAAGAGAAAATATTCAAATTAGCAAGGGAAAAAGACCAAGTAGCATATAAAGGCAGACCTATCAGACTCAAACCTGACTTTTCAACAGAGATTATGAAAGCCAGAAGGGGCCTGAAAGATGTTACACAGAAACTAAGAGACCATACATGTTATCCCAGACTACTATTACCAGCCAAGCTTTCAATCATGATAGAGGGAGAAAAATCACCTATTCCATGACCAAACAAACTTTAAACCATATCTATGCACAAAGCCTTCCTACAGAAGATCATAGAAGAAAAACTCAAACCCAACAAGGTCAACAGCAAAACCAAAAGAAGACAAGCACATAAACATACTATCACTGTCAACATCACAGTAAAAGGAACTAACAACCATTGCACAATAAAATCTATCAGCATCAATGGACACAAGTCTCCAATAAAAAGACATGGGACAAAAGAATGTATATTTAAACAGGATCTGTCATTCTGAGCATACAAGAAATATATGCCATCAACAAAGTGAGAAATTACATCAAAGTAAGGAGATGGGAAAAGGTTTTCCAAACAAACAAACCAAAGAAGCAAGCTAAAATAGCCATGTTGATGGCTAATAAAGTAGACCTCAACCAAAAATAGACAAAAAATGGGAAAGGACACTTCATTCTCATAAGAGGAAAAATTCACTAAGAGAGAATCTCAATCCTGAACATCTATGCTCCCAAATACAAGTGTACCCACAGTTGTAAAAGAAATATTATTAAAGTTTAAATTACACACTGATCCCCACACATCAATAGTGGGAGACTTCAATATCCCATTTATACCAATAGACAGATCATTGAAACAGAAACTACGATTTTGGAGCGATGGTTAAGAGGTCAAGAACACTGTCTGTTCTTCCAACAGTCCTGAGTTCAATTCCCAGCAACCACATAGTGGCTCACAACCATCTATAATGAAATATATTATTCTCCTCTGGCAGGCAGACATACATACAGCCAGGATACTGTACAAATAATAAACAATTAAATTTTAAAAAAAGAAACAAAAACTAAATAGAGAAATGATAAAATTACCAGAGGTCATGATTCATATGGGCCTAGTAAATGGCTATAGAATGTCTCACCCAAACACAAAAGAGAATACTTTTTTCTCAGCATCACACAAAATCTCCAAAATCAACCATATAGTCAGTCAAAATACAAACTATAACTAATACAAGAAAGTTGAATTGTCCTATTCTTTACCAGATCACCATGGATTAAGGGTAGACATCAACAGCAACAGAAATAATGAAAAGACTACACGCTCATGGAAACTGAACAACACCTGGGTCAATGACCACTGGGTCATGGAAGAAATAAAAAAATTAAAGACTTGTATAATTATATTAAAATAAAGGAAGAACATACACAAACTTATAGGACATCATGAAAGCAATGCTACAGGGAAAGTTCAAAGCACTAAGTGCCTTCATGAAGAAATTGGAGAGACAGCTGAGAGATGGCTCAGAAGTTAAGAGCACTGACTGTTTTTCCACAAGTCCTGAGTTCAATGCCTATTAACCATATTGTAGCTCACAGCCATCTATCATGTGATCTGATGCACTTTTCATGCCTGAAGGTGCAGAGGACTGTATTCATAATGACAAAAAAATAAATATTTTTGAAAAGAGAATTTGGACAGAGACCCAAGGAGGCGTATATCTAGCCTGAGCAACACTCAGCTTAGAGCCCTCCTTGCTACTGACTCCATCTCTCTGACCCACCTAGGACACAGATAGCAGTTAGCCACCAGAGCAAGCAGAGCAGAGCTGTTGGCAGGACACGTACCCCTTTGTCCTACATCCTGAAGAGGCCGGTGTCAGGTGAGCAACAGGCAGCACAAAGCCCTCTCTAATGCTGACTTCATCTGCTTGACCCACCTGGGACACAGAGAGCAGAGAGCAAATAGAGCCAGCGGAGGTGATCTGTTTCTGAGATCAAAGCTACATTGTCCCTCATCCCAAGGAGACCTGTGTCTGGCCCTAGCAACATTCAGGTTACAACCCTCTCTGGTGATTCCATCTGCCTGACCCAACAGGAATACAAATAGCAGTGAGACATCTGAGCCAGTAAATGTGAGCAGCACTTGGACCCAACCTCCATTTTCTGTCATCATGAGGAGGCCTATCAGGCCGAGAAATATTTACCTTCAAGCTCTCTCTGCTGATGACTCATGACCTGCCAAACCCACCTGGGACAAGACCAGCAGAGGGAACACCAAGCCTGCTAACACTAGAGACAACCTGATGGCTAGAGGTCAGCATAATAACAAAACCAACAAAACCCAAGCTGATGTGACACCACATAAAACCAGCTTCCCTACCACAACAAGCCCAGAAGATACTGTTACACCTGAAGCACAAGAAAATGACTGCCAATCTGAGCTCATGAAAATGAAAAGAACTTAAAGGAGGAGACTAAATACAGGAAAATACATTCAAACAGAGGAAGGAGCTGAATAAACTCATAAAGAAATGAAGGAAAATACAATAAAAAGGGAGAAGGAAATAAGTATAACAGGTCAAGATCTAGAAATGAAACTAAAATCAATAAAGAAAACACAATCAAAGGTAATCTAGAGAAGCAACACCTAAGGTAGAGAACAGGAACAACTGACACATGTATCACCAACATAATGCATGGCATGGAAGAAAAAAATCTCAGGTGTAGAATGTACAATTGAAGAGATTGAAACATCAGTAAAAGAAAATTTTAAATCTAAAAAGTTCATGACAAAAAACATCCAAGAAATCTGGGACACTATGAAAAGACAAAACCTAAGAATGATAGTATTAGAAGAAGGAGAAGACTCCCAGCTCTAAAACCCTGAATTTTTTTTCAACAAAGTCATAGAAGAAAATTTTTTCAACCTAAAGAAATAAATGCCTAGAAACATACAAGATGCTTAAAGAAGACCACATAGATTGGAACAGATAATAATATCCTTCCATGGCATAATAATAAAATAGTAAATCTATGGAGCAAATAAATAATATTAAAATCTACAAGGGAACAAGTAACTTACAATGGCATACCTATCAAAATTACACTCGACTTCTCAACAGAGACTCTAAAAGCTAGAAAGGTCTGAACAGATATCTTACAGCCCATGGATGCCAACCTAGACTGCTATTCCCATCAAAACTTTCAATCACTAGAAGTGGAGAAAACATGGTATTTCATGAAAAACACAAAGTTTAAACAGCACATAGGCACAAATTAAGCCCTACAGAATACTAGAAGGAAAACTCCAACTCAAGGAAGCTAAAGACAACCAGGAAAACACAAAAAAATATATCAATGACACCACATCCACAAAAGCAAAAGAAAGGAAGCACTTACATGTACCCTACCAGCATCATCAAAATAACAGGAATTACTAACTTTTGGTATTAATATCACTCAACATCAATGGCCTCAACTCTCCAAACACACCTCAGCAAAACAAATAGACATTACCTCAGAGGAAAGGGCTGGGAAAAGGTTTTCTAAGCAAACAGACCCAAGACATAAGCTGGAGTGAACCTTCTAATATCTAGTAAAAGACATTTTCAACCAAAATTAATCAAAAGAGATGAGGTGGACACTTCATTCTCATCAATAGAAAAATGCACCAAGATGATGTCTCAATTCAAAACATCAATGCACTAAAGGCAAGGCTACCCACATTCATAAAAGAAACATTAATGAGGCTTAATCAAACATTGAACTGAACACATTAATACTGGGAGACTTAAACACCTCACTCTCACCAATGCACAGATCAAGACAGAAACTAAATGAAGAAATAAGGAAACTAACAGATGACATAAATCACCTAAAAACAAAAGAATACAACTTGCTTTCAGCACCCCCAATGGAGCCTTCTCCAAGATCAACTATATACTTACTCACAGAGCAAGCTTCAACGAATACAAGGAGATTGACATGACCAGTTGAATCTTATCAGAACACCATGGACTACAGCTGGAATGCAAAAACAGAAACAACAGAAACCCAAAAGGCCCATGGAATCTGTAAAAAGTCTCTAGTTGAAGGACTCTGGGTCCAGGAGGAATAAAGAAATTAAAGATTTTCTCAAATTCAATTAAAACTGAAGGCACAACATACCAAAGCCATCAGAAACAATGAAAGCATTGCTAAGAGGAAAGTTCATAGCATTAAGCACCTGCATAAAGAAGGGAGAGATCCCATATTAGCAGATTAACAGCACACCTGAAAGCCCTAGAGCAAAAAGAATCAGACACAGCAAAGAGGAGGAGGGAAACTGGAAATAATCAAAATCGGGGCTGAAGCCAATGAATTAGAAAAAAAAAACAATACAAAGAATCAGTGAAATCAAGAACTGTTTTTTTTTTTGAGAAAATAAGCAAGATAGACAAACCCTTACTCAAACTAACTAAAAGGAAGAGGGAGAGTATCCAAATTAACAAAATCAGAAATGAAAAGATAGACATAAAAGCAAACACTAAGAAAACACAAAGAATTATGAAGTGTTAGTTCAATAGCCTGTATTCTGTAACACTGGAAAACGTAAAGGAAAGGGATACTTTTCTTGATAAATTTCATGTACTAAAGTTGAATCAAAGTCAGGTAAACAGTTTAAAAAGTCCAATAACCCCTAAGGAAACAGAGGCTGTCATCAAAAATCCCCCCCCCACCACAAAAAAAAAACAGGGCCAGATGATTTTCGTGCAGAATTCTACCTGACATTCAAAGAAGAGCTAATATCAGTATTCCTCAATGATTCCATGAAATAGAGATAGAAGGAACATTGCCAAAATCATTCTATGAAGTCACTACCACCGTGATATCTAAAGCACAGAAAGACTCAAGAAAGAACTGGGAATAGGGCTTCCTCAAGGCCCAGCTATTCCACTCCTTGGAATATACCTAGAAGATGCTCCACCACACAAGGACATATGCTCAACCATGTTCATAGCAGTGTTATTCATAATACCCAGAACCAGGAAACAGCCTAAATATCCCTCAGTTAATGAATGGATAAAGAAACTGTGGTACATTTTCATCATGGAATACTATTCAGCTATTAAAAACAAGGAAATCCCAAAATTTGTGGACAAATGGATGGAACTAAAAATGATCATACTGAGTGAATTAACCCAGAAGCAGAAAGACTCACATGGTATACACTCACTTATAATTGGGCACTAACCCCAAAAGCATGTCCCATGAAAAGAGGTCCCATCTTACCAGGGGTAGATGTGAGGACCTACTATTGGGACTCTAGATGAGAGAAGTATAGGATAATGGGGAAACAGAAGGATCCAGAGGGTCCTAGAAACCTATAAGAAAAACATCATTATAGGCGGACCTGTGTCCATGGGGGTATGCTCAAAGTAGTGAAACAACCAAGGACAACACATGCAGTAAACTTCAACCCCCTACTCAGATCTTCCCAATGGACAGATCATTATTCACAGTTGAATGGAAAGCAGAGACTGATTCTGACACAAACTCTGGTGCCTGATATTTGACCACATCCCCTGGGAGGAGGCATGGTAGCACTGAGAGAAAGAATAAGCAAGCTACCAAGATGAGACTTGATAGCCTAAGACCATATGTTGTAACTCTGCCTTTTAGTTAGTTTGGCTTAAGATTTTTCTCTCTTGTTAATTTTTCATTGTTTTGCTGGTTCATTGTACTGTTCTTTGTTTCTAATTTATTGATTTCAACCCTGTGTTTGATTATCTCCTGCGGTCCAGCCCACCTGAGTGTGTTGGCTTCTTTTTCTTCTACAGTATTCAGCTATGATATTGAATTGCTACTATGAGATCTCTTCAATTTTGGTATAAAGGCATTTAGTGACATAAACATTTCCTTAGCACTGCTTTCATTGTGTCACATAGGTTTGGGTATGATGTACACTCATTTTTGTGAATTCTAGGAAGTGTTTAATTTCTTTACTTATTTCTTTATTGACTCAATTCTTATTGAATTGAGGTGTTTGGTTGCTATGTGTTGATAGACTTTCTGTTGTTCTCTTTTGGTTGAAATCCAATTTTAAGCCATGGATTGTGGTCTGATAAAAGAGGTTATCCATTTCCTTGTATCTGTTGATGTCTGCTATCTGGACATCTTTATTGGAAGTTTTGTAGAAGACTCTCTGAGATGTTAAGAAGACTGTATCTTCTTTTGTGTGCTGAATGTAATGTATATATCCGTTAAGTCCATCTGATTCCTAAAATCTGTTTAATTATTTCTCCATTTAGTTTCTGTATCGATAATCTGTCCATTAGTGAGAGAGGGGTGCTGAAGTTTCCTACTATTAATGAGTAGGGTTCCCTGTGTGATTTAAGTGTTAGTATTTTTCTTGCTTTGGGGGCACAGATGTTCAGAGTGGAAACATCAGTTACTTTGGGGTAATGTCTACTTTTTTGCTAAGGTGTGTTTTTTGTGTGCATCAGGCTGGTGGGTACTGTTTTCCACCCATTCTATTAACTTTTTTATTGGGAAAATGAGTGTATTGATGTTGATATCTTAATGACTAATAATTATTAATTCTTGTTGATTTAATGATGATCATGCCGTGTGAGTGTGAGTGTTTGAGTGTGTGTGCTTCCTTCCTACTTTTGCTGGTGTATAACTATTTATTTCCTGTGTTTTGTTGGATGCAGGTAGCCTCCTGCATTTGGAGTTTTCATTCTCATCTTTTCTGTAGGGCTAGGTTTGTTGCTAGATATTGTTTCAATTTAGTTTTTCTTGAAATATCTTCTTTCCTTCATCTATGGTGGTTAAGAGTTTTTCTGGTTACTGTAATTTTCAGATGAAATTCTGAGAGTTCAGCCTTTGTATGTTGGTAACATTTCCTGTGGCAGCTTTTAATATTCTTTCTTTCTTCTGTAGACTTAGTGTTTGATTAATGTGTGCCAAGACGATTTCATTTTCTGGTCCAATTGAAGTGGTGCTCTGTAAGCTTATGGTATATTTTCAGGCTTTATATTCTTCATTTTGGACAAATTTTCTTCTATGACCTTCTTGATAATAATTTTTGTTCCATGGACCTGGACCTCTTCATTTTCTTTATTCCTATTTCTTTTAGGTTGGATCTGTACATAGCATCCCAGATTTCCTGGAAGTTTTGTGTCAGAAACTTTTTAGGTTTAGAATTTTCTTTGTCTTGTGTATCAATTTATTCTTTTTCTTTTTTTATTAAAATTTTATTATTTGTCACATATACATTTATATTATTACATGTATATAAAATGAACTACTTATAGCAAGAATAACCTTGACACAATCAGCAATTACATAAATGTTACATTCTTAGTTTTTTGACTATTTGTATTTGACAGCCTTGAAGAAAACATATTTCCTATGTTGGTGCATCTAAATTTCCTAATATAACCAATATCTATCATATCTCATCACTATCAACTTAAAACATCTATCTAGACCTAAAAACATCTTAACCCATAAACAACTAAGCTGCATTGTAAAACTAAGCTCCCTGGTCTTCAACTCCATATGAAGCTTGAGAAGGAATAAAATTGATTATCTGTGTATATGAGATGTTCAGGCAAGTAGCTTTCCAAATGAGAAGATGATAGCAGAGACAATTTGCTAACAGAATGGTCACCCAAAACCCTCTATAACATTGGAGCATCATCTTCAACCTTCTGGCCCGATATATCTGACAGACATATTTGTGAGGCAGGAACTATGGAGGACTTGTGTATCCTGTCTTGGCAGAGTTTGGCTCTAGACTCATCCTGCATCCAAGTTTGCCCTTTTTAGGCAGAATTCTGTCTGTGGTAGAAAAGAGGACATTTTCCCAGTGGCCTGCTTGCCAAATTTGAAGCCATCTCAATAAAGAGGTACTTTCATGCTCATCATCCTCTTTGAGTTAGGCTGGGTGTTGCCAGGAGTTAACCTCTCTCATTGTCAGTGAGTCTTTAAAATAATTAAAACATTTTAAATGACATATTGTGTATGCCTCTGAAGTCTTTGAAGACCTTGTCTAACTGTTTTAAATATTTTCCTACTTTCTTTTTAATCTTCACATTATTGAGAGGCTGTATATGGTTTGTGTAACAACTGAAGACTGTTGCTATACTACCTGATATTGGCCTAAGGTTTCCTTGCAGTGTTTCTACACTCCATGAGCCCAACCTGGGCATAGGCAATGATTTTTTAGCCTCTCAAAAAACTGGTAATTCAGAATCCACATAGTCATCATTAATATAACTGCCAGCTTCTTAAAACTGCTGAAAGACTTATGTTGGTAGGGCGTGCCAATCCCTCCTGGCAAAATTGCCTCTACAACATTGTAATCACCAGAAACATTTACTGTATTTATATTTCATGGGGAACAATTCATCACATAGAACAGACCCTGGTATTAAAGAGATATGAACCCTCTTAAAATTGCCTGGCATAAAACTTGACAAATACAAATCTTGTTTAGGAGTATTTCCTTCCCACATGGGATGTCATAGGGCCACAGGTGCTATTTACTACCTAAATGATGTACCCAAGTCACTGCTCTTACCTAAAATAAAAAGAATCAAGGAGAGAAAAGATCCTCTCCCAGTTTTTTACTATCACAAGCATAGTTTGCCAATGCTTAGGAACCATTAAAACAAGCCCACCTAAAACACACTGACTCTTATTTGCCAACTAAGTCTGAGATTCAGGGTCATAAAGCCATCCATACCTCACATCTCATGAAACGCTACTCAGTAGGAGTGTTTGTCATCACAATGAGAATGGGTAGATAAATAATAAACAGATAATTTAATGAGACTAGGGGAATTTTGAAAGTTCTGCCTAATGTTTCTAGTGTGAGTTGAAACTGAGAGCTCCAGTGTGGACTGCAGGTTACAGCTTCTTTATCTGGCAAATGTATGCATAACTTTTGCTCCACCAAACCTCATATGAAATATGATGTATGTACATGAGTAAGCATAACACAGACACTTGTCTGTATTGTTTATTTCATAATATACAAGATATGATATCAAATTTAATGGCATTAACAGATGGGCAAATAAAAAATCATATCATCCAAAATTGTGTGATTTTTTACCTTCATATAACATAGTCAATTTTCTATTCAAGAAACATTATTAGAATTTTGAAAGTTTCATTAAATGTATTACCTCTTACATCTTACATATTTACAAACTTATTTTTAATTAAATAATATAACTATTATATAGATACTTTAAAATTAGCTTCTATTTAATTTGATTAAATTTATTTTTGGTTAAAACCCAAAATCAAAGATGAAACTAAACAAATATAACTACTAGGTCCATACTTTTATAGACCTATTTGAATTCAGATAAAAAGCACATGGTGGTCTATATATAAATAAAGGAGTTGTTACTAACCTGGAAAAAATAATGATATCATTATCAGGAATTGGGGAAGAAATAGGAAGGCATCATGTCAAGGTATACAGTAAAACTTGGGAAATTCAGCATTTTCATAGACTCTAGTTTCATTAGTGTATGTGTTGTGTCTGTGTGTGTATTAAGTGTCTGCTGGTGTGCCTATGTGACATATGCATTTTTACACAAATAAAGTAGGACAAGTATTATTTGAGAATTGCAAAGATATAGAGAAGTTAAGGATGGAGTATTGTGTAAAGCCAGTGGGAAGAAAATATCATTATCACACTGGCAATACAGACTCTAAACTCCAATAAAGAATAGATTACTAGGAAAATGGAATAGGAAAACTGTATACATTAAACCCATATTTGTTTCCCAGTTCTTACTCACTTCTAAGATACTCAGAATAATAATTCTTTACACACATTACCTGAATGTAAAAAACAAAACTCAATGTTGAAAATCAAAGATGAAGTACAAGAAATGGGTCACCACAAGTTATTGATATGTGAGAACTGACAATCTAGGATGTAGATCATGTGTAAGAACTCAAATATTTAACTTAGCTTCTCATTAAAAATGTGGGTGTTAATGGAGTGATACATGTTTTGATATTTGAAATTACACAAAAGGTCTGGAGTTCTCTCTAGATCTTGTTTAACCTTAAAAATCAACATTTAATATGTAAACTGTCTGAGATTTTGTGAGTAGGTGCATGATTTTGGATACAGAAGAAGTCAAATAAAATTAATGGATTTCACCTGATTGTTGATTCTCCAGACAATGTATACACAGTTTTGCATTAGATAATCTGTACTTGAAACTGGTATCACATATTCCACAGTTTAAATGCTCTATGGGTCTCAGATGCCTCACACAAGAGGCTGCCTCTCCAACACATAGATTGGCAATACAATGCTCACCATGTAGACATGAGGCCTTTTGTATATCCCTCCTGAATAAATAATTTATGTTTCACTGTGAATCATCTAAGAAAAAACCTAGTTACATAATTTCTAATGGTATTCACATAAACAAATCTGTAAGATAGTTTAGAAACCAAATTTTTTTATAAAGGTTGCTCTGCCTAGGGATTTGACTGGCCACAAACATGAATGATGTCATGGAACCAGAGAAAAACTATTGCTATATATATTTATCAACTCATATTTATCACATGGACTATGGACCACAGATGACAAGCCCCAGGGAAGATTCCTCCCAGAATGAACAAGGGCCTTGGAGAGAAAAGTAATCAAGAATGTGCAAGTAGAATTTCCATTGTCCAGAAATATAAAAGAAGAAAGGAACCCATGGGTGACCATATGATAGGTTGATATGTATGACACTTTGCAATCCACAATACCCAGGCCTACAGTAGGACAATGATGTTCACGTTGATTTTGTTCTACTTGCTTCTGAACATTCCACTTCTCATGACCAGTTTCTTTCCTTCCAAATGCTTTTGGAGAATGAAACAGAATGAAAAAAAGGATGGAAACTTAATGACAGCTTGTGTGTTCTCCCTTGAGGCAGTGAAAAGTCCTATGAAGAAAGACGATTTAAACATACTCCTGAATAAGCTGTAAGTGCTTTTGTGTTTTTCTTGTAAATTTCATCACAAGTATTTCAGGAGTGGTCTGAAGATGAGAAACAGAACAATGCTTTGAGTGCTCTGTCCTGTTCTTCCAATGTGCACACCAAGAAACAACCCAAAATTCATTTCTGAGTTCAATGTTATTTTATGATTTTAAATTGCTATTTTATGCTTTTACAGTTAACCTCCCGATTTCAAGGCTAGAAGTTGACTGAGCACAGGTACCTCTATTGTGATCCATATGAAATAGCCATCCTGTTGACATTTTTCAGTGTATAAGAGCCAGTGCTTTATTATCAAAAGATACCCCATATCGTTTCAGTACATTTCATCCTGAGAAGACACAATTAAATAGCCATAGAGTATATGCTGATGACTATTATGTCAGTGTGTAGCTACCAGTACATGTGCTAAGGTCCCTAATGTTTGCACTACACCTAGGTACAGAAAGCTTTCACAAAGATGATCAGTTACTCTCTGAAATTATCTGGATCTGGTCAGTCTATGAATTCTTAACCTCCATCAAGAATATAAGTAGGATTTTGTTCCAATATGAACTTTAAAGTAGTCCTTTAAAGTAGCTCAGACTGTAAATTTAATGTTTGAAAAGGGAGGCTATCACTAACAGTGGTGACAACTTACTTTCCTTCTCACTTGACTGAGTTAAATTTGTAGCAGATGTACCTGAGAGTACTTGAGAATATGATTAGAGGATTTTCCTAGTAGCACATCACTGCATTTCCTTAAGAATTATGTGTCTTCTTTTTATGTCTAAGTTGTTTATTTTCTGATGCTTTTATCACACTTACCACTTACGTTTCTCTTTCATTAAGATTACTAAGTATAATTGCATATTTTACCATGTGGATACTGTACACGTTTTGGCTTTATGGATTTCTGCTATTTGTTTTCAAGCACAGAACTTTACATTACAAGGAAACTTTGATATATCAAGTAGCCGGTGTTTGTTTTGTTTAGTATGTATGAGTTAGTGTTTAAGTCACACAAACTGTAATCTCAAATTCCTATTTTTTGGCACTGAATTTTCAATAGTAATTTTCTTTGTGGTAATAAAGGGAATTCTAAAAGGGGCTATTTTACAGACAAAGATAACACAAAGGTACAATTTCCAAGTGGAAAACTAATTATATTTAAATCTGAGTGAATTCTTCAAAATGAAGGAGTATGTCTGATGTTTCTTGTTCAGATGATATGAAATTACTAGACAGAGACAGGAGAGATTATTATTCCTTTTAAAGAGAAAAAGTATTATAGGCCAAATTAATTTTTGTCTTTTTTATTCAAAGTATACCATAAAGATCTCTCATATGTTTTACTCTTTATATTCTATTTTACAAACTGGAATATTGGCACAAAGAAATCCCCTCCAATTTCCAGATGTTTCTAGTTCTCAGTAGGATGCAAGTGTTCTGTTAGTGTAACTGGAAATGTGGTAAAATAAGTTTTGTAGAAGAGAAAATATATTCCACTAATTGTCAAATGTGAATCACAAAGCTTTTCTTAGGAATAAAATAAGTGAATGATCCTGGGATGAATGTGCATACGCTTAATCACTGGGTGCATGTCTGGAGAAGATATATTCCTGTGTATTTAAAGATGAAGTAGTCTAGAGCAAAACCTCATTCAAAATTGTGGGATTACGTACATTTACAAGCATAAATGAGCATTGCTTAAGTCCATTCACAGAGATGCATAAAGAAGTACATCTTTTTAATTAATCTATTTCTTTAAATATTTTACCTCTGAACTATTGCCTCCTCCCTCTTCTACTCCTGGCCCAATCATATCAATCCATACCATCCTATCTTCTTCAGAGAAGGGCAGCCAAACTACCAACTCATCCAAACTCATCAATCGCATTGGGACAGAACATGTTCTCTTCCCCTGTAGCCTGAAAATGAAGCCCCAACACGGCAAAGATTTAAAAACAAGCAATAGGGTCCATGCCAGTGGCAGCCCTGGCTACCCATACTAGGGGACCTACAAGAAGCCTGAGCTGCCCATTGGATACATGTGTGTAGGGGACCAAATCCAGTCTATTCATGGTACTCAGTTGGTGATTCACTCTCCACAAGACACTCTGTGACCTCATGAGTTGGTTGACTCTGTTGGATTTGTTCTGGAGCTCATGTCACTTCTTGGTTCTTTCATCCTTTGTCCTTCTCCTTGCTTTTCCACAAGACTCACAACACTTTGTTCAATATTTGGCTGAGATTCTCAGCATCTGTTTTGATTCACTGAAGCCTGGAGCTCATCAGCTGGAACAGCTAAGCCAGGCTCTTGTCTGCAAGCATAGCAGGCTATAAGTAATTGTGTCAGAAGTCGGCTCTCTCCTGTATGGTGGGTCTCAGTTTAAGCCAGGCATTGGATGGACATTCCCTCAGTCTCTGCTCCATATTTATTACTGCATATCTTGTAGGCAGAGTAAAATGTGGTCAAAGTTGTTGTGGTTATAGTGGTGTTCTCTTCCCTCTACTGGGAATTCTGTCTAGTTAGAGGGCATCCTCTAAATCCAATGACCCTGATACTATGACTCTCAGCTACAGTCATGCTCTATGTTATCCCAGAACTCATGCTGTATTAGTTCTCCATCTTGATAGAGAGATGTCTCCACCAATGTTTTCTCTTTTTTATTC
The DNA here is from genome assembly GCF_964271855.1 of Acomys minous. Taxonomy (NCBI): domain Eukaryota; kingdom Metazoa; phylum Chordata; class Mammalia; order Rodentia; family Muridae; genus Acomys; species Acomys minous. Next base: position 65,241,634 of record NC_140493.1, on the reverse strand, counting down.
AGGCCCTCTGTCCTCCAGCACAGGCTCTCCCTAAGTCTCATATATATACTCATTTCTCTCTGCACTCCCTCTCTTACCTTGATCCCTATCTTTCACTTTTGCTGTCTATTCTATTTCCACTTCTGAGTGAGAATTAAACATCCTCTCTTGGGTCCTCCTTCTTACTTATTTACTTTTGTCGATGAATGTTAGTATGTTTATCCTGTACTATATAGCTAAGTAATAACATACCAAGTGTGTCTATCTTGGTGAGGTCACCAAACTTAGGATATTCTGTTTTAGTTACACCTTCTTACTTGGAAATGTCTTGATATTTTTGGTTTTAGTATCTCAGTAGAACTTCATTGTGTAAGTGTATCACAGTTTTATTATCCATTCTTTGATTGAGGAACATCTAGATTATTTCAGGATTCTGGCTGTCAAGAATAAAATTGCTGTGAACACAGTTAAGCAAGTGTTCTTGGGTTTATGCCAGGGAGGGTACTGCTATGTATTGAGAAAGAGTTTTTCCAGCTTTCTGAGAAAGGGACAGATTGGCTTCCAAAGTGAAACACATCTTTTTAAAATGCATCTTTGGTGTGTCAATTTATTTAAAAATAAATCATTAAAAAGTTGTTCTTCCTGAAAAAATAAACTGCAAAGAAAAAGGAACAAAACCACAGTCCAAATTGATTAAAGACCTCAGTTTAAAACTGGACACCTTAAATATGTTAGAAGAAAAAGTAGGGAAGATCCTCAACCTCATTGACACAGAAGACAACTTCCTGAACAGAACACCAACAATCCAGGCTCTAAGTCAAATATTAATAAATGGAACCTCATGAAACTAAAACTCTTCTGTAAGGCAAAGGAAACAGTCAACAGAACAAAAGCTACAGCCTCCAGACTTGGAAAAGATCTTCACCAATCCTACATCTGGCAATGGTCTAATATCCAAAGTATATAAAGAACTCAAGAAATTAAACAGCGCTGAGCATAATATTCCAATTTTAAAATGTGGTAGAGAGCTAAATAGGGAGATCTCAACAAGAGAATATTGGATGGCTGAGAAACACTTAAAGAAATGTTCAACATCCCAAGTCATCCGGGAAATGCAAATAAAAAGACTGAGATTCCATCTTACGCCTATCTGAATGACTAAGGTAAAAAATTCAAGTGATAGCACCTGCTGGTGAGGATACTGAAAAAGAGGAACGCTTCTCCATTGCTGGTGGGAGTGCAAACGTGTACAACCATTATGGTTCTATTTCAGGAAATTGGGAATAAATTTACCTCAAGATCCAGGCATACCACTCTTGGGTATATACCCTAAGATGCTCCAACAGACAACTAGGACATTTACTCAACTATTTTTATAGCACCCTTGTTTGTAATAACCAGAATCTGGTTTGATAGATTTCTATTCATTCTCTTGGTCTACAGATGATTATTTTCATTAGAAATAAGATTAGACTCAGGGACATCTCTCTCTTTGTTTATCTTTTTTTTTAGATAAGGAGATATGAGGTGAAAAGAATGAAAGAGGGATATAGAAATATAGAGAGACGATAAAACAAAAAGATTATTTAATCTACTCTTCATATCAAGGCCTTAATAGGTACTCACAAATAAGTTATTTTTTAATTCAGTGGTATTGAATTTTGTATATTGATGCAAATCATGATCATGTCAAATACTACTCTAATTCTATCAAAAGAATATATCTTCTAGGTCTCATAGATAGATATGATCCTATAGATATATAAGGTAAAATAGTTAAATAAGATCTTTAAAAACATCAGAGACCTACAGAATATGGCATTTAAAAGATGGTTTTATTATTCTAAAGATTCTTTGATAAGAGAAGTTAACTCCCAGCAACACCCTGCCTGCATCAAAGATGATGAGCATCAAGGAACCTCCTTATGGAGTAGACTTCAAATGTGACAAACCCGTCACTGGTCAAAATGTCCTCCTTTCTTCCACAGAAAGAATTCTGCCAAAAATAGGCAAATTAGATGCAGGGAGAGTCGATGGCTGAACTCTGCCAAGAAATTATAAGCAAGTCCTCAATAGTTTCTGCCTCACATTTATGTCTGTCAGATATATTGGGACAGAAGGTTGAAGATGATGCTCCAACGTTATTAAGAATTTTGGGGGATTGTTCAGGCAACAAACTGTCATTTTTTCATTTTGGAAGCTGCTAACCTGCATTACCAGTTTACTCAGATAATTAAGTTATATTCCTTCTCAAGTCTCTGATAGGGTTGAAGACCAGATAGTTTAGTCTTACAATTAAGCTTAATTGTTTAGGGTTAAGGTGTTTTTAGACCAAGATAGATTTTTCAAGTTAATAGAGATGATATATGATAGATATTGACCTTCATTCAGAAACTTGGACCCAACAAGATAACAATCACATTTGACCACGTCCCTTGGAGAGGGAGACCTGGTGGCACTGAAAGGAAGGATAGCAGGTTACCAAGAAGAGACTTGATACCCTATGAGCATATACAGGGGGAGGTAATCCCCCTCAGGCACAGTCACAGGGGAGGGGAATAAGGGGAAAATGGGAGGGAACAAAGAATGGGAGGATATAAAGGATGAGATAACCATTGAGATGTAACAAGAATAAATTAATAAAAAAGATGTTTACATCACATTTGCCAAATATGAATAACCAAATCATTAAGAATGTAACATTTTTATAAATCATTTGTCTTGTGGTTCTTCTTGCTTTATATAGTTAATTTTATCAATGTGTAATAATAGAAGTGCATATGTTAAAAAAAAACATAATAAAAACAGTGAAGAGAGAACCAGATACATATATGTGTGTGTGTTTAAAGGTGTTTGGCCTGAAAAAACAAACTACAAAGAACAAGACACTCTATGAAGATGGATGTGTGAAAATATTTTAAATATACATCAACTACTTATAATGAATTTTCAGCACAGGAGCCAAATTCTGATGCAGAAACACTCTTGCCTATTCATTCATCAGTCATTCTTTCAGCACCTGAGCCATTTCAGTTGATTTCATAAGGAAATACTAGAAATTCACCAACTCACACATCATTTGTAATTTTTGTGTTTCTCAATAATTAAAATATGAAAACATGATCAGGTTTGAAGTTTGATCAAAGCATGTGGCCTTACCTTTACCTTCTGAGCAAACACTAAACAACCAAAGGTGTAAATTTCCTTATATAGAAAATGCTTATTTTGGTGAGATGACTTCACATGAACATGTATAGATTTCCAACATTCCAGATTTTTATGTCATCACAACCTCATTACATTGGATATTTGTTTCAAACTTTAGGAGTGGGGCACAAGTACATGCATCACAGCATAGCCATTGTATTGACTGAAAATGGTCCTGTGTAGAACTTTGTCTATAATAGATATTGTACTATTTTAATAGAACAAAAGATGAAAACAAAATGTTTGCTCTTGCCTTGGCTTTTTCAATGGATGAAATCAACAGAAACCCTGATCTTCTACCAAATACATCTTTAATGTTTAATCATCCACTTTGTCTACATGTGTCAGAATTATATGATATCATCCATCTTTCTGAACAAGGTCATATTATTTTTCCTAATTATTTCTGTGGCCACGAGGTCGTATGTTTCACAATGCTTACAGGACCAAACTGGGAAACATCTGTGATATTTCATACATTCTTTTATGTCTTCAAATATAGTCAGGTGAGATTTTGTGCAGTGAAAATTAATGAAATTGTATATCTATTGGTGGCATTAACAAGGTGTAAAGAAGGGTGCAAAGAAGAGACTGGCCCTTCTGACCTTATGTCAATCTATGTAGCTCAAAGGTTTTATTCAAAGACTCGATAGGGATTCTACATTTTATTTGTATGAAATAGGGATAAGGGGAAAAGTAAGAGAAAAGGGGGATTTATTGCACTGTTACAAATAAGAATATGTTTACAGATTTTAGAAGTGCATCATACCTCATGCTGATCCCTGTGTCCTAGATGCTTCAGCTTACTTATGGCACTTTTCATCCTCTCCTAAATGACCATGTACAATTTCCTTATCTGCATCAGATGGCCCATGAGGATACATCTCTAGCCTTGGCCATGGTCTCCTTCTTACTTTACTACAGCTGGAACTGGATCGGTCTAGCCATCTCAGACAATGATCCAGCCAACCAATTTCTCTCATATTTGAGAAAAGAGATGGAAAAAAATAAAATGTGCTTTGCCTTTGTGAATATAATCCCTGTCAATATGCAGTTATATATGTCAATGGCTGAAGTATATTACAACCAAATCATTACATCATCAACAAATATTATTATCATTTATGGCAACTCAGACAGTACTCTAGCTTGGAGCTTTAGAAGTTGGGTATCTGAAGGGATACAGAGAATATGGATCACCACCTCACAGTGGGATATTACTACAGGAAAAGGAGACTCCACACTTGACTCATTCCATGGGATCCTTGCTTTTGCACATGACCGTGGTAAGATTTCTGGTTTTAAAGATTTTGTGCAGACATTGAACCCTCTCAAATACTCAGATAAATATCTGGCAAGCCAAGAGTGGATGTACTTTAACTGTGAAGCCTCAGCATCTATCTGTAAGACTATGAAGAACTGCTTATCTAATGCCTCATCAGACTTGCTAATGACACAGACTTTTGACATGGCATTTAGTGATAGCAATTATGACATATACAATGCTGTGTATGCTGTGGCCCATTCCCTTCATGAGATGCTTCTTCAAAAGGTAAAAAATCAGCCAATTGACAATGGGAAAGAAGATGGTAATAGCTGCTTGAAGGTACTGTTTCTTCTTGGATGATAATTGTGTCATTAATATCATAGTTTTCAGGAATCTCTCAGATTCCCAAAGTGAGTTGAAGTGGACTAGGAAACATTTGCCTGAAATTTTTTATTTCTAAACGTGTTTTATGCTGACAAACATATATATATCCAATATAAAGGCACTAAAGTGGAGGACACTTTTTATTAGTGAAAATCAGTGATTTTTTCACACAGTACCTTAATATACTAATAAATGTTCTAATGTTGGAGACACGATTGGACCTTCCTCATTAATCTTATACATGAGAAGATGAGTGTTTGTGCATTAACTGTAAAATTTGTGGTAATAAGTGCTAGGATATATTTCTCAAGTTTTATCAACTTATTATCTCACAACTTTTGTCTCTCAGGACTTTTCTCACAGGCTGAGTGTAATAATGCTGTGACTCTGTTTACTACATACACGTCTGTTCATATATTTGAATTTATGTTTCTCACTTTACGTGTCTGTGTGTGTGTGTGTGTGTGTGTGTGTGTGTGTGTGTGTGTTCTGTCCAACTGACACTGTCTGTCTGTACAATATAGCATAAATTTGTCTGAATGTCAGTGTCTGTTTGTTTTTGTCTTTGTGGATTTTCTGGGGGAATATGACAGTGAAAGTTTCTATGTTTTCCTGACTGTATGTTTTGTGTGTTTCTGTGTATGGGATTGCACATCTGTATGTCTAGGTTGCTGTGGGTATGCATATGTGTGTGTGTGTGTGTGTGTGTGTGTGTGTGTGTGTGTGTTGACTGTCTGTCTTTATTTGGATGCTGTGTTCATGAATCGGTCTTTGTGTCAATATGTCTCTGTATGGATGTTTGTATTTCATTGTGTCTTTTTGTGTTTATATATCTGTGCATGCATGTGTGTGCCTATGTATGTGTTTTCTGCATTTCTTCACTTGTGTGTCTGACTGTGTCTGTATGCTCATATTACTTTCTGGTCATGTATGTTGATGTGTGTGTAAGTAAACGTGTTGATATATTATGTGTGCATCTCTGTATGCCCATGTTTGTGCATTATACATCTATGTTTGATGTCTACATGTATGTCTATGCTTTTCTTTGTTAGGTTCCATCCAGATAACTATAGTTTAGCAAACATTATGATAAGTCAAATTACATTTTGCTTTCATTGAGATTTCCCTCTAGACACCTTTGAAAAATTGCCTTTCAGATGAAATCAGAATAGGTTTTCTCACATCAAGGAAGGGCATATTGACTATAGAATTCTTCCTGTCTTTCAGATGAACTCCTTTCAGAGAAAGAAGCACTTCACTAATCCTTTTGGTGACAAAGTGAATATGAACCAGAAAGAGTGTGACATCTTTCACATTAGGAATTCCCCACACGGTGTTGGACTTAAGGTGAAGATTGGAAGATTTAACCCCTGTTTTCCACATAGACAACAATTCCATTTAACTGAAGACATTCTAGAGTGGACCTCAGAAAGCAGACAGGTAAGTTTGACGTAACATACTGATTTGCATTTATGCTTTCTTGTAATGTAGTGAAATGTCATATAAAGAACCTATTTCTGCCCTCCTACATCATACATAAATACAATCTAGGGTACAATAATATGATTATTAAAAAAGTATAAAAGACTTTTAAAGAAGCCCGTTATCCATTCAGTGTTTAAAAACAAAAACTGATGGGACAGAAAGAATATATCTTGGCAGAATAGGATCTCCTAGGCAAACAGATTGACAGCACTGTACTAGTTGGAGAGAAAAATTTAAAGCATCAATTAAAATCAGAAAGAAGCCAGGTGTGTGTAGTGCATGTCTTTAATCCAAGCCCTTTGTAGACAGAGGCAGGAAATTCTCTGTCCTTATGTGGCCAGTCTGGCCCATATAACTAATTCAAGGCGGGCAGTGTAACATAGAGACCATGCCTTAAAATACTGAACAGAAATTGGGCAACATTATGTACTGTCTCCACTCTTCTTCAAAATAGTCATAAGAAGTTGAGGTCCCAAATTCTACACAGTGAGACCCTTTTTACTCAACCACAAGAAGAGTTCTAGTTAACTATATATGGGAAGAATATAAGATTAGACTTTGCATGACAGTGTGTGTGTGGTTTTATGTTGTTGTTGGTTTACTTGTTTTTGTTTTCTTTTTTGCTTTGTTTTTGTTTTTATTTGGTTTTGGAGACAAGGTCTTTCTATGTGTTAGCCTTGGCTGTCCTGGACTCGCCTTGTACAACAGGGTGAACTGCAACTTACAGTGATCCCTCTGCCTCTGCCTCCCTAGTGCTGGGAATAAAGGCATGCACCACCATACCCAGCAACAGTGTTGCTTTTACATAGACCTTAATATTGAATTAAAGATTTGAAGTGAGCATGCAATAATCGGCAAATTTCTGATGAAGCCTATATAGCCCCATCATCATCTTCAGTGTAATAGAAATTTTTTCTTTTAACTTAAGAAATCATTCAATTGACTTTACATAAACTAAGTTTTACTCAGGCTCTCCCAGTATTCACAGGCTTTGTAAAGTCTTCTTATTTCAGGAAACAATTCAAGTTCTAGCTTCCTACACAGTAACTCAGCACTTTGTCACTACCTCTATACCAGGATCTGTGTTTTCAGATATTTTTTCTTTAAACTGAGTTTGTCGAGATTTATTGGAGATGTTTGTTATCTGCAGTTTGAGAAGATAGTTCATCTGTTTTAGATATTCTTTACTCATGACTTGATAAGCCATTGCTGTGAGTAAACATTGACCATAAAAAACTGAGGAAAAATGGTTGATTTGGCCCACTGATTACAGCCAAGGACTGAAAAGGAAGAAATTTGGAAACAAAAGCATAGAAACTTGATGGAACATTGCTTACTGTCTTGCTCTGTTTCATTTCTCATGCATATGTGCCTAGGAATAGTACTCTCCATAGTAAATAAGTATGCCTACAACGCATACCAATTAATGAAATACCTCACAGATATAAAGACAGGCTAGTCTGTTAGAGAAATTTCCTTAATTAAGGTTCCCCTACTAACTTCTGTGTTTTTACTGTACTTTGTATGAGCTCAATGAAAGTTAATTAGAAAACCAGGTTACAATTTATGTACTGCTCACAGAAAGGAAGCTAAAAGTTACTTTTCTAGAATTTCCAAGATTTGATAATATTCTCACTTTTCATTCATTTGCTTTAATAGATTCATATGTTTGGCATTATACAAAGTGCTAAGTGACATGTGGTACTTCAGTTTCTGTGTATAAAATAATCTTATTGATATCTTAACATGCTAAAATAATATAGGTATGGCAGAAGCAGATAAAACTTCTGGTATTAGCATGTATATTATTTTCTCAGATGCTGCCCTCTGTATGCAGTGCTGATTGTCGTCCTGGATTCAGACAATTCAGGCAGGAGGGAATGTCAGCTTGCTGTTTTATTTGTATGCCTTGCCCAGAAAATGAAATTTCTAATGGAACAAGTGAGTGTTTGGTGCTCTCATAAAGCCTTCACATTGGTAGTCCGATCCACCAACAAAGGGATGCTGAAGGAGTATAAAATGCAACTGCAAAGATAAAATATACCATTTCCTCCATCAGTCTATATAGGGATACAAACATTAACAACATAATAACGAAAAACTCTTATGCCTAAAGCTACATTTTGATTCATTGAAAATTTAATGAATTTTCATTTACAAATGTTTACAAATGAAAACAATATTTGTAATCAAGCTGCAGTGAGATAGTCTACAAAGATCTTTCCTACTCATTCATCTCTAAAACTACATGTAGGGAAGATTGTAGTCACTAATATTTCAAATATGCACTTACTCTTTTTGAATATATTTATGTGTCACTACATATGTCTATGTGCACCATGTATGTACATAGCCCCAGGTAGAACAGATAAGGCAAATGACCAATGCACAGGGTAATGAGGGCATGGAAAACAAATCTGTATCTTTAGGGAAATTAGTGTAGAGGTAAAAAAAATTACTTGTATAATTATCAGAAACTGATAAATATGAAAGAGAATTCATTGAATATCCAGAAGCCCATTTTCAAGTGTCTGATGCCATTTGTTTCTAGTAAAGTAGGGATAAGTGTTGATACATAATCTACAAAATCTAATGGGTCTTACATGAAAATTTTAAATAACACAACCCTAAGAATTTCATGAAATAATAAATTAGAGTCTGGGTCTCATACAGATTGAAATTAGGAAAGTAGGAAGGTGCAGGATGTTTCTCATGATGAAGGGGTCAAAATGAAGGGCATTGTACTGCTCAGTCTGCAGAGGTAACTACCTTCAATGTTAAGGTTAAAGCTTCCCATGATCAAGATTCTGGAATTCTTTCTCTGTACTGCCAGATAATAACATAAATAAGGAGATATAAAGTATTTTTTATAATTTTCAAACATTAATATTACATTTATATTAATTTAACTTCTCGCACTCACATTCCTACTTCCCCCACACACCAATAGAAACACTTTCACACATACACACACACACACACACACACACACAAACAGAAACATAAAACTCAACCCTGATGATTTCTTTTACTGTTTCTTTATATCAATATGTTCAGGCTGGGCTATTGGAACAAGAAAGGCTACCATAGGTCTTGTCCAAGTAGAAGACAGTCTTGATCTCGCATAAAGACAGCATTAATTGAACAGCCAATGCACTTAGGAGGCAAAGAATGTATGGGATTGGTGATTTTAAAACACTCTCAGCCACACTATGGTTAGTGATTTTAGATTCTATGAATTTACCAGACTAAGTCACTTCATGACAGCATTCAGAATAATGAAAGAAATCTGTGTTTTATGAAAATATGTAAATGTTCTCATCAGCACAGTTAGACAAATGATGGTTTGCTTTTGTTCTCTGTAAATATAAGAACTAATGAATATAAGATTTGCTGTACAGCAATGTCCTTCAATTATGCTATAAGCAAGCAAATGCAAGTATTTCAGAGATCCTCCAACAGAAGTATTGAAATATCTTATCAATAAACTGCTGAAGCTGTACTAACAAACCTGTCCTTTTTTCAATCAGACATGGATCAATGTGTGAAGTGTTCAGAGGACCAGTACGCCAACATTGAGAAGAATTACTGCATCCATAAAGCTGTGATCTTTCTGAGCTATGAAGACCCCTTGGGGATGGCTCTGGTTTTAATGGCCTTGTGCTTCTCTGCCTTCACAGCTCTGGTTCTTGGGGTATTTTTGAAACACAATGACACAGCCATTGTGAAGGCCAATAACCGCTCTCTCAGCTATATCTTACTCTTGTCACTCATGTTCTGTTTCCTCTGCTCCTTGCTCTTCATTGGCCATCCAAACTCAGCCACCTGTATCCTGCAGCAAATTACATTTGGAATTGTATTCACTGTGGCTATTTCCAGTGTGTTGGCCAAAACAATCACAGTGCTTCTGGCTTTCAAAGTCACAGCTCCTGCAAGAAGGATAAAGTACATTCTGGTTTCAGGAACACTTAACTACATCATTCCCCTCTGTACACTCATCCAAATTATTCTCTGTTCAATCTGGCTAGGAGCTTCTCCTCCATTTGTTGATATTGATGCACGCTCTGAGCATGACCACATTATTATTATCTGCCACAAGGGTTCAGTTATAGCATTTTACTGTGCCCTAGGATACCTAGGCTTCCTGGCCCTGGGAAGCTTTATTTTGGCTTTCTTGGCCAGGAACCTGCCTGACACATTCAATGAAGCCAAGTTCTTGACATTCAGCATGCTGGTGTTTTGCACTGTTTGGATCACTTTCCTCCCTGTCTACCATAGCACCAAGGGCAAGGTCATGGTGGCTGTGGAGATTTTTTCCATCTTGTCTTCCAGTGCAGGGATGCTGGTGTGCATCTTTGTTCCCAAGTGCTACACAATTGTATTCAGACCACACACAATTTCTCTTCCAAAGATCAGGATGAAATAATATTCCTAAAATCATATATCATGAAACTTTTTAAAATTGATTTATTTATTCACATTACATCCTGGGTGTAGAACCGATCCCTTCTTTTCTTCCAGTCCCACCCTTCCTCCCTCTCTCCCAACACTTCTCCTCTATTCCTCAGATAAATGGAGATCCTCTTCCCATCCACCCTAGCTTACTAAATTGCCTCAGTACTGATCATGTCCTCATCTATGGCCTAGAAAGGCAGTCCTACCAAGAGGAAGTGAACAAATGTCTGGCAACAGAGTCCATGTCAGGGACAGCACACAGGCTTCTAACTTGAGGAACTACATGAAACCAGAGTTGCCCATCATATACATCTGTGTAAGAACCCTAAGTCCAGTTCATACATGGTCCTTGCTTCTTGCTTCAGTCACGAAACCCCTCTGGGCTCTGGTTAGCTGTCTCTGTTGATCGTCCATTGGAGCTCCTATTGCCTGAAGGCCCTTTTCTTTTTCACTCCTCTGTTCTACAAGACTCTTTACGTATAACTGAATGTTTGGCTGTGAGTCTCAGCAATCGATTTTGAGTCACTGCTGGGTGAAGTCTTTCAGAGAGCAATTCATCTAGGCTCCTGTCTGCAACAGAGCAGAGTATCATTAAAAGTGTTGGTGGTTGGCTCTCTCTCATGGCCTGGATCTTGACTTGGGCCAGGTATTCTGACTGGTGAATTAATTCTAACCAACAAATATAAAGTTGGTGCATAACCAACAAATATTGGGCTATAGTACAAGATCTCTTTGTTTTTAGAATGATTCTCACTGTCTTCTCTAATGGTGTTTTATAGAAATATCATGGCTACTACAATTGTCTACATCATTGATATAATACAGCACCCATCCACTTATATATCACAGTTTATCACTATTGGAGCATCACACAGATTGCAAATGTTCTTTTACTCTTGAAATAAAAAAAACATTCAAAATAAAATCAAAGTTCTTTTTAATATCTCGATGAATGACTTTGATGCCTATTGAATGTGATTAAAATTTCGAGGATGTTTGTGGGAGAATGAACTCAGGCTTTCACATGAAGGTAAAACAATGGTCCTCCTTGTGGGGGGGGAAGGCAAGGGAATCCTGATATTATCCACCGACATAGAAGACTTGAACTTACAGAGTGATGGCTCAGTATACAGAAAGACTACTAAAGAAGATGGATTGATGTCTCAGCAGTTAATGTCATACCCTGCTCTTTAATAAGACCTCATTTAATACTCAGCCCTGAAAAAGGTGGTATCAAAAACCCCATGTAACAATATTCCAAAGCATAAGATGTTGTCTTCTGGCCTACATGGTTACCTGAACTCACAGGTGCACAAAACAAGACACAAACACACACACGCATACCCACACTGAAATATAAATAACTGACAATGCATAATTGCCAATGCCGCTCCCGTCCAGCAGGAAAGACACCAACACCGGGAACTCTTCTTGCAGCAGTTTTTATTCAGGATCCTGGAGTGACCCCGGGAAAAGCTCCCACAGGACTTTATAGTGTGCCTGTCCTATCAGAAACTGCCACGTCGTCACTCCTGGTTGGTGCATTCAGATCACACTACCTCACGCCATGCCTTGTCAGATCATACCACCTGACACTATGATTTGTTTGAATCATGCCACCTCACACCATGCCTTCAGGCATGCGCATAAGGGGCTTGCTCACTGCACATGTGCATAAGGATTACTCACTGCACATGCGCAAAAAAAGGGGCACACTGCGCATGCGCAAAGGTTTACTCACTGCGCATGCGCAAAAGGGGGCACATTGAGCCGGGGAAGCAGCAGGGGGTGCTGCTATCTGTGGCTCTCCACACATAATATTTTAAAAACTACAAGAGAATATTTTTAAACTCTGCATTAGGATTCTGCCTTTTTTTTTGTACAGTTAAGATGTCAGACTTAGAAGAACCCACACATAGAAAATGATATTTGAGAAGAGATGACTGGGGTTCTCTTTATGCATATCACATAATAACTTTCTATGGTAAATCTACTATGAGAGACACAGTTGAACTATTGACAATAGAATAAAATATTATTAAAATGATATTTTTCTGAATGTTTGAATTTTAGATGACTATGATGATCAATACTCTCCTCAGTTGTCATAGTTCTATTGAAGGAAAACATGGTTCTTAAAACAACAGCATTCTATTAGGAAATACCAAACATTTTTGTTTGCTTGCTTGTTTGTTTTTGTTTGTATGTTTGTTTGTTTTATAAATATACCTAGTTCCACAGAGACTAGAAAACAGATTCCAATCCAAAGATCTTCCAGTAAAATGATTGGTATCTGCCATTTGTGTGCTGGGTAGAGAAGATTTTACTAAACATTCTTTAATTACTTTGAGTGCATGGATATCAGTAGACAACATCTATGTGTTGGTTACCTTCTCAAAGACATCATGTAGGAGTTAGAGCATTAGGATGAAAAGCCATCAGCCATGGAGCATGAGATTCAACTACTGAGCCTTTACAAGGGACACAAATGTCTTCTATGAACTTTCATTTTGTTACATAAGATAGCAGGAAAAGAAATGAAAAAAAAAACTACCCTAAGATTTTCTATATAAGAGCCACCAGCAAAAGCATCTTTACCTAACCTTGCTGTACAATCTATTTTTCCAAATTCTAAGGGTAATGATCATTGTTAGCAATCTACATCTGCAGGTTATTTGCAAAGGTTGTGGTTGATTCATTAATATCTGCTTCAGCAGCAATTCCTGAAAGAGATCAAGCATTGTTATTGCATAGGCCAATGACACTGGCCAGTGAGGGATCATAGTACTCACACAATTCATATATTAGGAGAATTATGAGGAAAACAAAGTCAAAAAGCAGAGCTATGCTCCATAACAGCATGAAGTCCACAGGACACATAGTTATTGAGGTTAAACCTACCAGAGACACACCCAAATCTGTATAACTAATGGGCCATATTCCATGAGTTCTAGAGCTATTTTGCTGTTTCTTCAGCATGGCTGCTAACACTCAGTCACAAAGCAAACCTCAATAAACACAGAAGATTAAAATGCCACTTTCATCTTATCATACCACCAGGGATTAGAGCTAGACATATCAACAGAAACAACAGAAAGTATGCAAACTCATCGAAAATGAACAACTCCCTACTCAGTGACCACTGGATTTGGTAGAAATAAAGAAATAAATTAAATTTAGAGAATTCAGTGAAAATGAAGGCACAACATACCCAAACTTGTGGTACACAACGAAAGCCATGCTAAGAGAAAAGGTCATAGCATTAAGCACCTTCATGAAGAAATTGGATTTATCCCATACTAGCAATTTAACAGCATATATGAAACTTCTAGGGCAAAAAGAAACAAACACACCAAAGAGGAATAGATGACATGAAATCATCACACTCAGGGCTGAAATCAATAAATTAGAAACCAAAAGAATAATTAAAATAATCAATGAAACCAAGAGATGGTTCTTTGAGAAAATCAACAAGTTATATAAACCCTTTGCCAAATTAACTAAAAGGTACATGGAGAGTCTCCAAATTAATAAAAATCAGAAGTGTAAAAGGGGACATAAAAACAGACACAGGAAATGAAAAAAATCAATAGGTCTTACTTCAAAAACCTATATTTCACAAAATTGTAAAATATAGAAAGAAATGTGTGGTTTTCTTAATACATTTTACTTGACAAAGATAAACCAAGACCGGGCAAACACTTTATACTGTCCTATGACCTCCTAGGAAATAGAAGCTATCATCAAAATCTCCCAACCAAAAAAAAAATGTCCAGAGCCAGATTGCTTAAGTGTAAAATTCTACCAGACATTCAAAGAAGAACTAATACCAATACTCCTCAAACTATTCCAGAAAAAGAGAAACAGAATGAAATTACCAAACTCAAAACTCATTCTTTGAAGACACAGTCACCCTACTACCCAAACGGCACAAAGACCCAACTATACCACTCGTGAGTATATACCCAAAAGATGCTCCACCATATAAGGACATTTGATCAGCTATGACCATAGCAGCTTTATTTATAATAACCAGAATGTGGAAACAACCTATATGTCCCTCAACTGAAGAATGGATAAAGAAAGTGTGGTACATTTACACAATGGGATATTGCTCAGCTATTAAAAAAAAAAGAAATCATGAAAGTTTTGTGAAAGTAGATGGATCCAGAAAAGGTCATCCTGAGTGAGGTAACCCAGACCCAGAAAGATACGCATAGTATATATACTCACTTATAAGTGGAGTTTAGCCATATCGTACCGGATAAACATAGTATAATGCATAGACCAAAAGAAGGTAAGTGACAAGGAGAATCCAAGTGAGCAAGTGAAGATGCTTAAATCTCAATCAGATAGAGAAATAAAATAGACAAAGGTAGTGGTTGAAGAAAGGGAATAAGAAAAGAATAAAAAATAAAAAATAAAAAAAAGAAACGGAATAAGGTAGAAGAGGAAACAGAGATATAAAAGTGGAGATCAGACCTTGGGAGAGTGGGGGTGGGAGGATGAAATGTCTGAAAAGAGAAGATAAATTGTGGGCTGGGACATCTCTGCGATAATCTGGAGAACTAATCCAGGCTACATGCCCAGAGAAATATGAGAGGGACTCTAGCAACAACTCTTTGTAGCAGGGACCATAGACACTAAGAGGCCACCCTCTAATTAGACAAGTTTCCTAGTGAAGGGAAAGAAAGTTAGTTGTAGTGTAAAAGTAAAAAATGAAAGACTTGCAAATAGCAGAGACACATCTTAAATCATGTCAAAAGCAGCCCAGTTTGCAAACCTTCCCTGTATAATATTGGCAGCCACAGCATGCAGCACCAGTCACCCTCTGTGAAATATTGGCACTTAGTATGCTATTTTTATTCATTGTTATTATTAGCATAACAAAATTATTGTGACATTGTTTAATTATTGCTCACTGGAGCACTCATTCCTCTATCCCCAATTCCTTTCTTTCCAGGAGGATCTACTCCCCTGTAAAAGTCTGGATATTCTCTGCCTCACTACTCTGCATTTATCGTCTTTATTCCAAGTTATAAATACAAGCTGCAAAATTCAGGTCTGAGCACATCTCAGCCTCAGGTGTAATGATGCCAAACACATTCCCATATATTAAGGCTCCTGGCAGGAAGCTGTGTTGGACATATTTGGTCCCAGATCACTATCAAAAAGCTACTTGTGTGACTACCATTAAAAATGCTATCAGTGCTGTGTTTCAGAAGGACCATAGGAAGAAGTGAGCTAGGGTTCTGGAAAGACCTATGACAGTCAGAACTCATATGTATACTCTGAAATCCAAGCCAGGGCCAAACAGCCTCATTTGTAGGGCAGCCATCATCTATATATAATAAACAGTGTGACCCATGCTATAGATATAGAATATTCAACCTGGGCTTGTGCTGAGCACTGAGGGGAGAACCAATAATCAAGCAAAATGCAGAGATTTCCTGGCTCTGCTGAATCTATTAACATCCAATCCATCATTAACCATGAGAAACTATTATTTGAGTTATAAAACATGGCTTCCTTCCCTGACCCTTACTTCCAACAAATCAATATCCTGTGGTGATCCATTTCTTCATCTACACTATGGATTTCCTCCTCTGTTCATGCTCATCTAAGAAGATAGTAATGACTGAGATGCAGCCCTGTGTCTAATACTTTGAACATAATAGTAGCTGGAAATAACCCTAGTTTTATGTGTGAACTCTCGTTATATTTTGGGGTAAGATTTTTTTCTTCTAAGCTCATTATAGTTTTATCTTGTACAAGTCTTGTGCATGCATTCAAAAGCTGTTGCGAGTTCATGTGTACCTTGGATCAGTTCACAGCTGATAGATGGTGTTTCACTGTAAATGCCACCTATCTCTATGACAGCCTGTCTAACAAAAGATTAAAACTAAATAACAGAATCAGTTGTGGTGGCATGGACCTTTAGTTCCAGCACTCAGGAGGCAGATGAACATGGATCTCTGTGAGTTTGAGACCATCCTTGTCTATAAAGGGAGTTCCATTTCATCCAGGGCTAGGCAGTGAATCCTTGTCCCAAAGAAGGGGTGAGAGCTAGAATCACCCTCAAATATAAAGAGCGTTTGTTAAGAAGATCCTAGATTAATTTTCATCACTCACATAGTGGCTCATAACTCCAATTCCAGGGGAATTGATTCCTTCTTCTATCATTTGTGGGCACCTGGGACTGTCACGGTGTACATACATTTACACAAGCAAAACACTCATACACATAAAATAAATGTAGCAGTAATACTAAATAGAGGCATGTACAAGAATTAAATTAGATTCTTATTAATCCTGACCACCAAAGGCAACGAAAGACCTTCACTGAAGAGCTGACAACCTTAACCTGCTAAAGGAAAGCTTGGATTGAGAGCAATTGTTGCTCTTGCAGAAGCTCTGGGATCAGATTCCAGCATGCACATGGTGGCTTGGAACTAAATATAAATTCAATACCAGGGGAGTTTATGCTCTCTTCTGAACTTCATGGGCAACAGGTATGTATGTAATGGACACAAAATATGCAGGCAACACAATAAAAATTAATAAAGGAAATATGTTTAATATAGGCATGGGAGAAGGCTAGTAATTTTGCTGTAATATTAGTAGTTTTACTAATCCTAAGGCTCTTTTGGAACTTCTCTTTATATTCTAGTGTAGAATATATATCCCTGGGATAGGCAACTTCTTTTTTAAAAAAAGTATTGTAACTGCAACCATTACAGGATCCAGTCGATGTAAGGAACCATCACAATTTTTCGGAGAGGACTGTCTTAATTCTATTGATGGGTTGGAGAGATTTACTGAGAATCATGGATGTAATATGGCCTATCTCGCATAAATGTTCATAAGCAATCTGTAGTATGGCAAAACAATATTATGTGGTCCCCATTCAGAGATAATTTTTTATCACCCCTGACAAAAACCACTTGGGTTCTGCTTTGACAGTCTGAAAACTGACATGTGATGCAGGTCCTTCTATCCCCAGGGCTCTTCCATAAGACTCCTTGAGGTCCACT
The DNA here is from genome assembly GCF_964271855.1 of Acomys minous. NCBI lineage: Eukaryota > Metazoa > Chordata > Mammalia > Rodentia > Muridae > Acomys > Acomys minous. The sequence goes on along the minus strand of NC_140493.1, from coordinate 65,223,823 downwards.
CCAGAGTTTGGCTGTGAGTCTCAGTATCAGCTTCATGGAGTCTTTCCGAGGACCTCTATGCTTAATTCTCACTCAGAAACGCAAATAGGATAGACACTAGAAGCCATTGAAGAGAAGGAACAGAACTGGTACCTTTTATTTTTAAGATGTGCAAACCCAGTTAAACAAGTACACTAAACCTCTCTCTCTCACACACACTTTTGTCATCTCTATATCTGTCTCTAAACTGCTCATGTCCCACTCATTCCAATTTTATGTTTACTACTGTATCCTTGAAGAACTTGTGTTTGCTTCTGTTGTACCTTTTCAACCTTCTGTAACAATCCTTCTACAACATTCCTTTTCCCTTAAGGTAGGTTAGTTTCCATTCTCAATGCCTCTCTATCCTTCATGGTCTAATTTTTATATGAGATCAGTTAATGCTGACCCCCCTCCATTTTGGGTGAGGATGTGCAAACTAGGGTTCCAGAGCTATTCAACATGACAGGAAGACTCCGATTTTCCTTAGGCCACCCTGTACATGTCTTCTAACTTTAAATAAACAACAGTCAGTTCAAATATGCAGTGGTTGGGAAACATCTAATAAAAGCTGATTGAATAAATTAATGACACCTAATGTTTAGACTGTTAAGCTCTACAATGAGGGATGGATGCAATCTTATTTTGTGTGTGTGTGTGGAGCATATGGGCTTTGTATATAAAACAGAAAGCATGTGTTCCTTATCCTTTTGAAGAGTCATCTGTAAAAACATTAAAAGTAATCTTTACAGGGATTTTATATATATATATATATATATATATATATATATATATATATATTTAATTCATTTATTCATATTACATCTCAATTGTTATCCCATCCCTTGCATCCTCCCATTCCTTCCTCCCTCCCATTTTCCCCTTATTCTCCTCCCCTATGACTGTGACTGAGGGGGATTACCTCCCCCTGTATATGCTCATAGGGTATCGAGTCTCTTCTTGGTAGCCTGCTGTCCTTCCTCTAAGTGCCACCAGGCCTCCCATCCAGGAGACGTGGTCAAATAAGAGGCACCAGAGTTCGTGTGAAAGTCAGACCCCACTCTCCACTCAACTGTGGAGGATGTCCTGTTCATTGGCTAGATCTGGGTAGGAGTTTGAAGTTTACAGCCTGTATTGTCCTTGGCCAAGTTTGAGCAGGACCCCTGGACCCAGATTTGCCCATCATAATGATCCTCTTGTAGGTTTTTAGGACCCTCTGGATCCTTCAAATGGTGTATACCATTTGACTCTTTCTGCTTCTGGGTTAACTCTTTTCTTTAATGTAATTAGTTTTAGGCAATACTGTGGTATATCTTTGAGCAGTGTTAAGAGGGTATCCTTTGGATAGAGATTATCTATTGATCTCAAGTAACATGCTAATGCAACATACCAATTATCAGTGTTGAAGAAATAATTACCCTGAATTTAATTTAGTGAGACAATGGTCTCTGTAGGCTCTTTGCCAGTAAGCTGTTTAAGACGTGTCCTTTTCATCACTATTAAGTCTATAATTTCTTGTAAATAATGAGTTACAGATTGTTGCATAGAATTTTGACATAAATAAATTTCTATAATACCATTATCTTGTTGATACGTAATTCCATCAGGCCAAGAAGAAGAGGGAAGAATAAGCAGTAAGGGATTAGTTCTATGAGTTAGCACTCCAGCAGTAGCATTATTAAAGAAGCTAATAAGCCATCTTGCTTCAGGTGTTACACTTCGTTTTTTAAAATAATTTATTTTTATTTTATGTACATTGGTGTTTTGACTGCATGTACATTTGTGTGAGAGTGTCAGATCCCCTGGAACAGGAGTTATTGATAGTTGTGAGCTGCCCTGTGGGTGCTGGGAGTTGAACCAGGTCCTTCGAAGAGCAGTCAGTGCTCTCAACCATTGAGCCATCTCTCCACAGAATATAACCAAGCATCTTAAAGGCAATTTAAAGAGCAGACCTAAATCTTCACTAGTGATTGAAAGATAAGAATATACCCATAGCTGGGCATGGTGGTGCACGCCTTTAATCCCAGCACTCAGGAGTCAGAGGCAGGCGGATCACTGTGAGTTCGAGGCCAGCCTGGTCTACAAAGGGAGTCCAGGACAGCCAAGGCTACACAGAGAAACCCTGTCTAGAAAAACATAACAAAACAAAAATGTACCCAGTGGACAAGACCCAAAATTTTAGATTTCCTTCTTTTTGTTTATTTACCATGAAAGTTAAGCACTCATTTAAGTATTGATTAGATAAGCAGGAGAAGAGAGTGTCCTCCACATAATGAATGTGCAATACCTCAGGAAATTCCATCAGCATTGGCTTTAGTTCTTTGTGTCCTAAGTGCCATCTTTCCTATACTAGAGGTTAGGCCTGTATTACTCTCTCCCCATGGAGGGAGCATTGATCAATGTGTATTGAGTTACTCCCAATGTGAGGGAAAACAAAGAAAAATCAAACAGGCAAAACAAAAACAAAAAACAAAACCCAAAACTAAAACCAAAACCAAAAGCAAAAACCCTAAGCTTTGGGCTAGCCAAGCAAGCTCAAGCTGCTGCAGCAGAGCACTGCACCTTCTCCCCCCCACCCCCTTCCAACCCCCTTCCCACCCTCTCCCCCCTACCCCCACCCCCACCTCTCACCACTCTTTGGGATTCAGGTGTTGCCTTAGAAACTTTTCAGTGCTCCAACCTAGGAAAGACACCCCCATTCCCCTAAATCCCCAATCCCCCAATCCCCACCTCCTCATTGAAACAGGCAGTGAGGGTGGAGTGCTTTAAAGTTCCAGTGGGCTTGGTTTGCTTGCTTGGAAGATGAGCTGCAAACACACAGGACATGCCTGCAAGCCAAGTGGCTGTGGAGTCCATTTGGCCAGCCCTGCCAAGATAGCCCTGGAAGAAAAATGTTTTTTCTCTCTCTATTTATTTGTTTGTTTGTTTATATAATTGGAAGAGATTTTATGTCCCCTTTCATGGGCTTTCTTTACACTAGTTCCTGTGACTATAAAGTTACAAAGCTGTACCTCTGAATATATTTGGGTTTTGGATCTTAACGAACACTTTAATAATTGTCCGAAATTCTTTGTGGCAAAGGACTAAGGAGAATCCATCTGATTTTCGCTCTCTCACCTAAGGTTGCGAATTCTTGGGCAGGAGGCTGAGTTTCCTGGACCCCTAATTTCTACTTAAAGAAAACTTCTCTTACCTTCTCTTAGGGTTGAGCGCCTCACGTGGCTATTTGGGATTTTCCTGTGACCATGTGACAGTTTCTGGTTGGGAAAAATGTCAGTATTTTGCTGATGGGAATTGCATCAGTGCTGCTGGTTGTTGTTAGTTCAGTTCCTGTCATTTGTCAGAGTGCATGGCACTTCACTTCCTATGTACTCTGATTTCTCATTTTTCTTTCCAGTGCCTTAAAAATCTCCTCACAGAAGGGACATCATCATTATTTAGGCTTTTTCTTAGTTCTTTCTGAAGCTACCCGAATGGGGTATGTTTCTAATTTGCTTTTCAAATGGTCATTACAGATTTATAGGAAAACTAGTCATTTTGTGTGTTGGTTTTATATTTTTCAATAATAGTTAAAACACTTAAAATTCTGAGATTTTTTTTCACACGGTATCTGTGGGGAATTTTGTGACATCATGATCTTTAAACACGAGTATGGTGCCATTCTTTCCCAGCATTATCTCCTTCTTATCCTTTGGCCTATTCAAATTTCTCCAGCTCACTCTTAAGCCTCTGGAGTAAATGGGACCAGGGAAGGCATGCATCTTTGTCTTCTTCCACTTTTCCTGCTAACGCTGCTCATTTTTCCTCTGCACTGGACTGTGGGCCTTGGAGTGTTCTGTTTATTCCTTGTCGCTTTGGTAGCTCATCACAAAATCTGTTGAACTTTGTCTTAGACATTTCCAAACTTTTCATATTGCAGGTTTTGTATTTCTCTTATGACTTTTTAGAAAAAATATTCTGGTTGATAAAATTACTGGTAGTATGTTTCTTCCCTCCAGTTAGAAATAATGGTTTGTTGGTGTGTGTGTGTGTGTGTGTGTGTGTGTGTGTGTGTGTGTGTGTGTGAGAGAGAGAGAGAGAGAGAGAGAGAGAGAGAGAGAGAGAGAGAGAGAGAGTTGGAAATGATATCCTGCACCCAGCTGCCCTCTGTTCATCTATTCTTTATGTAAAATGTCTTTATTCCCTGTGTTATCATGGATAAATTCTCTCTGATTTTTCTATGTATGGTTTATCTCCAATTGTGAACTTTGGCATTGCTTGAGTGGATGACCTGTGCTATTTCTTTTCTTTCATCAAGTGTGCTTTTTTCCTCAAAGTCTTTTAAGAACCAACATTTCTGGGTGCAGTGATAAGATCTACAGTTATTTTCTGTCATCACTCTAAATATATCCTCTGTGCTTCTCTGTCTATAAGAGTGTGGACAGTACCTCTTGTATCTTTTTCGTTCTGGGGTGTTCTTATGTGGGATAGCATTGTCTGTAACAGGATTGTACTAAATTTAGCTTTCTTATTTTTGATAGCTTAGTCTGAAATGTCTTGAAGAGTTACAGTCTTTGTTCCTGAGATAGAAATTCAGAGTGGAGCAACAGAAGGAATGGATGCTTCTCCAATAAATGTACACCAGGTCAGTGTTGTGTCCACATGCCTTTGAAGATTTGTTGTTGTTGAAATCATGCACGCCTTTAATTTTCTGTCTTTGATAAAGTTATCCAAAGTGTTTATTTCCTATTTTTTTCTTATTTTTCTTCTCTGATAATTAAGATTAGGCATTTGCATTTTGTCACCTTTGACAGTCTTGCCCCATTGTATCCTCCCGGGCTTATGACTGTGATGACATTATTTTCATGCACTTAAGACCTATAATTCTGAAAGGAAATATGTATTTCTATTATAATTGGTGATCAAGTAAACCTATAGATGCCCAGTTCTTACAGAGGATGGACTCTTGTCCTAATACATTAGTGAAGAAGGGAGGTCTCGTGTCTCATATGGTTGCATTTCAGGGAGGTTTCGTAGCCATGAAAACACGTGGACTTTTTGGCCTACATCACAATTTATGGTAAAATTGAAATAGAAGAGACTCACTGTTTTGAATCTCAGTAATAAATATTTAGCTTCCTACAGAACGCAGATGATGGAAGGAGTACATGGCTTGCTCTTGCCATAAAACTGTTATTTCTATGAGGAGGTGCAGATTGCATCATAGTGGATTTTATCTTTGCTATTGGATATCACACAGGATGATATACTTACTTGTAGATGTGTTGACATCTGAAAACAATTTGTCTCAGGAAAAGTGTTGCTCATATCATTCTTTTAATTCCAGTGCTCAGAAATAAGTTCACAATAGATAAATCAGGACTTTCTCTTTGTCTTTTAGTTTTCACACAAGGTGTAAGCAGGCCTGTTCCCACCTCTGTATTACATCATGTCAAATGTATTACTAAGAATGTTCTAGTTATTGGCTTCACTTTGTGCATAAGCCATCAAATTTCAAGCATAACAAATGTCCCTTTTAATAACAGTGCTCTTATCTTTTGGAGGATGAAGGCTCTCTGCATCTTATACGTTTCCTTTCCCAGAAACTATGTACCATATAGTCAAAGACCCCACAGAGAGTTTTCATTTCTCACGTAAGACAGTGTTTTTATTAAGTATATGAGTGTTCATCTGCATGTTTTTATGTGTGTAGTACATACTTCCATTGCTGCCAATGTAGCCTTGAATTGCCACCCAACCCTTAGTACACTGATGTAAGTTCTCATGTGTGTAGAGAAAATTAAACTATTTCTCTGTGAGACAAGTAACAGAAACAGATACCTCTGAGACATCTCTGTAACTCTCAGATTTACATTTCTGATGTACATTGATGATGGAGCCAGTGTATAATATTCTGTTTGTTTCCAAAATGGAGAAAGCATCATCAGTGACACTTGTCTATGAAATATAAAATCATTTTATATGATTGAGATCAAATACTGAAAAGAAGTATAGCACTTAAATTAATACCTTCAAAATTTTAGTTGAGACAATTATGTGAGCAACAATATATTCAAAATTAATTAAGATTTAGTATCATTTTCACACAACTTATTACAACTATCACAGAATATCTTTCTACATCATCTGAATACATTATCACATAGGACATTCATTTTCACATATTTACACATATTCTGTAGTGAACCCCCACATGGAATTTCTTGTCAAAGGCCAACTTCATCAGGCCAAGGAAGACTGACTGAGACAGCATGTGCAGAGTCAGGGACTGATCACTCAGCAGACTATTTTTCTGAAGCTACAAAGCTAGATTCTCTGGGTTGGAACTACTTGTAGCCATCAAAGAAAAAGAAAAGAAAAGATGGGAAAGAATCATACACTAATACACACACACACACACACACACACACACACACACACACACCATTAGTGGATGAAGCAAGAAAAGTTCCAAAAAGCAAGTTCCAACAAGCTTCAACAATTTCATACATACATACATACATACATACATACATACATACATACATACATACACATACACACACATACACACACACACACACACACACACACACACACATACACACTCACACATTGGGTGGAAGTAGCAAATTCCAAAGAGTGAGCTCCAACAAACTTTACATACATACATACACATACACACACATGCATATTGAGTGGATGGAGCAAACGCCAACAAGCTCAAACAATTTCATTTTTTCCTCCTACAGCTTATATATCCCAGCAAAATCTTTCAAGCAGTACAAAATTCTCAGTGTGGTTTCATTCTGTTTTTTTTCAAGTGAACAATAACAATGAATATACATAATTAAAACATGTTTCCCAGTGCCCTCATATGATCAAATGTTCTACATATTATCAATGAAGAAAACTAACTATTCCCAAGAACGCACGTGCATTTATGACTAAGCAACCTGTTATGAATTAACAAACTGTAAGCAACCAAAGTAATTTCTTTCTCAGCCACTTTCTCTTTATTGCTAGGCTATAATTGTATAATTGGGGTTACAAAGAAAGAATCAATTATCATAAAAAGGATTGTTATGCAAATCTTAAAAGAATCACAAATCTAAACTTATATATAAAAACAAGCAGTTATCTACTCAGTAACAATTTTTATCAAATCGTATCAGGAAGATGAGGGCAAAAATTGGTACAAGTAATTATTCTTTACCTTAATCACCAGCACAACTTCTGCAGAGTCAGATTAGCTAGTGCTAATTGGGGTATTGTTCTTGTTCTCTGGCCTCAAAAACTCCCTAGCTCAAGCATTAGTGTGTACCTTTCTGAATTTCAAGTTATTCCTCAAGATACTCTACATCAGAGCCACTAACAAAACCTTCTTTACCTGACATTACTAAACAATCTTTTTCCAAATTCTTTCTAAAAGTGGTGGCCATTGCTAACAATCTGCATCTTTAAGTTCTTTCCAAGGGTGGTGGTTGAATCGTTAATCTGCTCCAGCAGCAATGCCTGAAAAAGATCAAACATTACGATTGGTAAGTGCCGGTGATGGGTTAAAAGCCCCCTTAGGGTTTTCATACAACTCATATATTATGGGATGTGGCGATGACAAGGGAAGCAAGCAGAGCGATGCTCCATAACAGCATGAAGTTCTCAGAACACAGTCCTTGGGCCTCGGCCACCCGAGGCGCACTCATCATGGTTGTGCTAACCCATGGGCCACATTCCATGAGTTTCTAAAACTGTTTTGTTGTTCCTCCTGCACAGCCCTCAACAATTTCCAAAATTATCGGTCATCCATATTGGTTTTGTTGACTTTCAGAAAAATGTAGGTAATATTGATGCTGTTTAATGGTGGTTTTTCTATTTCCTTGATGATACTGAAAATATCCTCATATGGTAATTCCACAAAGTACTTGATTCTGTGTGTTGTCTGGAATGTCGGATGTGTGCAGTGACCTTACTCCCCTTGCTGCTAGTAAGGAGACCCAAGCTCCTTAACTTTTTATTTATTTATTTTTTAAATTTTTTTATTAATTTACTCTTGTTACATCTCAATGGTTATCCCATCCCTTGTATCCTCCCATTCTTCCCTCCCTCCCATTTTCCCCTTACTCTCCTCCCCTATGACTGTTGCTGAGGGGGATTTCCTCCCCCTGTATATGTTCATGGGGTATCAAGTCTCTTCTTGGTAGCCTGCTGTCCTTCCTCTGAGTGCCCCCAGGCCTTCATTGCTGGTGAGAATGCAAACTAGTACAGCCACTTTGGAAATCTATCTGGTGCTATCTCAGAAAAATGAGAATAGGGCTTCCTCAAGACCCAGCTATCCCACTCCTTGGAATATACCCAGAAGATACTCCAGCACACAACAAGAAAATGTGCTCAACCATGTTCATAGCAGCCTTATTCACAATAGCCAGAACATGGAAACAGCCTAAGTGTCCCTCAGTAGAAGAATGGATAAAGAAACTGTGGTACATATACACTATGGAATATTATTCAGCTATTAAAAACAAGGACTTCCCGAAATTTGTGGACAAATGGATTGAGCTAGAAAATGATCATAATGAGTGAGTTAACCCAGAAGCAGAAAGACTCAAATGGTATATACTCACTTATATCTGCATACTTGACCTTGACTTTTTATTTATCTGTAAACTCTGCATTCCATACTCTACCTCTTTGTTTTACAAATGGTGTAGCATTGTAACCTACATCACAGGATCTCCAGCTGAGCGTGTTAGAATTGAGTCAGATGAGGCCCTGGTGCAGTGTTCTTATTGAGCAAGGTTGACAATGGAATCACAGTTTTGCTCGTAATTCTTTTCATCTGCGTTGCAACAATGTGATACCATTTGATATCAACACAGGCTTCATAAAGGAATACTCCTGGATCTAGACCTCAAATGTGTATCTTATATGTACCCAAAGTTTGCTGATTGTATGTCTATTATGTCATCCTGTTTTCACAGATAGAGAATATAGAGAGAGATTGTGAGTATTTTAGAGTGCATCTTTTATTAAAATTAACTCGCATTTTTACTTTGTGGGTATATTTGCCTGAATGTATGCATGAGTAATATGAGTACATTCTTCTTAGAAAGTCTAGAAGAAAACATTGAATCTGGTGTAACTGGAGTTACAACCTATTGTGTAGTGCCCTATGGGTACTGACAATCAACTTGAGTTTTCCGGAAGTGCCATCAGTGCTCTGAACCACGGTCTGCAGCATCATTGGAGAACGTTTGCCTTTGAATAAATGGCATGCCTCATCTATATCACAAAACTGCCTCTAATTCTTTAGGTCTCTTTTCAACTAGGCGAGCACTTTGTCCAGCTGCACATGGCAAATGGGTAACCTTTCATTACAGGATCTGTTGACGTTTAGCAATGTGGCTGTGGACTTCGCCCAGGAGGAGTGGGAATTTCTCAACTCTTCTCAAAGGGCTTTGTACATGGACGTAATGTGGGAGAATCACAGCAACCTAGTTTTTGTAGGTAAGAGTGTTTTTCTTGTAAAATTCATCACCCATCCTTTCTCTGTATTTACCTACTTTGTGGGTATGTATGTTTATCTCTAGAAAGTTTATGACCTGTCTACAGACTATCAGGAAGAAAAAAATCTAATAACAGTAGCTGTAATTTTACAGTTCTCAGTGTTCTGTGCAAAGAATACACAATGCTATATAGTATAAGCGCTCTCTAACCCTTTCATCTTGTTTTTAATCCTGATTTTAGAATTCAAAGAAAATTGAATATTCAAAACAGTGAAATGCAATGTAGTGCAATATTTTGTTGTTGGAATACTTTGATTTTACTCTTGGTTTAAGCTGTGTACCTGTTTCTGATTTTTTTAAAAATGGAGAGGTTTAAAATACAGAAAGCTGTTGGTGTGTGTATTGGGGTCTGTTTGTTTTATTTTATTCATTTTTTTGAGATATGGTCTCTAGTTTTGGCACAGCATGATTTTAATCCTGTCACTAGGGAGGAAGGCTGAAGCAAGTGGATCTGGTGAGTGTCTAGCTGGCATGGGTTATACTGAGTTTTAGCCGATGAAAGCTACACAGTTTGACTCTCTCAAAAACACAAACAAAAAAAATAGATAGAGTTTCCTATATGCTTGTTTAGAGAGTGTCTTTCTGAAATTGCATTATTATTTGATTACCATTTCATTAAACCTTCTGTAACATATGTAGATTAGAGAGAGAAGGCTATTATTGGTCCTCTCAGGTTGATAGAGATCAGAGTAGAAGTTCTTCTGAGCATCCGTTAATAATAAGGAAAAAAAAGTCCTCTGCCGAGGGCTCTGTTTATAATAATTGCTAGTTTATCTGTCTTTGAGAACTTAAGGAGGCATCAGTTATTGACTCTGTTTAATCAAGCATCAATCCTTATTGTCCCTAATTGTGCTAATTTTCCAGAGAACCATTGCATATGTGGTAAATATGAGGAAGGTGTGGATCAAGGATCAAGGCATATTGTCTGTCAACATGCAAGTACCCAAAAGAAGTCTTACACATGTTGTGAGTTTCGCAAAATAGTTCATGAATCCTCCCAAGGCATATCTTGTAACACAAATGATACTACAGAAAACTGCGAGTACAGAAGTGGGAACCTCAAGGATGCCGCCATTAAACCATCAACTCCCACGACACAGAAAAATTGGAGAAGAACGAGACAAATATAAAGATTATAGAGAATATTTAAATTTGTGTTCTGTCATTAGCCAATATCAACAAGTCCACACTGGAAAGAAAGGACACAGAAATACACAGTATGATACATCTTTTTACTGGAAACATAAACTCATGATGAAACAACTCTGTAGTGGAAAGAAAGCATACCAGTGCAGGAAATGTGGGAAATGCTTCAGGACCTATTTGAGCCTCTATAGACATCAGAGAGCTCATCCTGGGGAGAAACCCTATAACTTTACAGAATGTGACATGTCCTTTCTGTATTTGTCACACCACAATGTACATTACAACATTCATTATGGAAAAAAACCGTACAAATGTACAGAGTGTGGTAAATGCTTTTATCATTCATCAGGCTTTAAAAAACATTACAGAATCCACACTGGAGAGGAGACTTACAAATATAACGATGGTAGAAAATCCTTTCTCTGATGCTTAGGTCTTAGAAAACCTCAGAAAATTCATGGAGGAGGGGAGACCTTATGAATGTAAGCAATGTAGCAAGTCCTTCTATACATTATCACACCTTGAACACCATTACAGAATCCACCATAGAGAGAAGCTTTACCAATGTAACAAATGCGGTAAGTTCCTTTCCACTTCTTCAGGCCTTCAAAGGCATCAGAGAATTCATAGAGGAGAGAAATCTTACATATGTTCAGCATATGACAAATGTTTTATCCAGAAGTCCCAACTTAAAACACATCAAAAGATTCATACAGGAGAGAAAACTTACAAATGTAGTGAATGCGAGAAATCCTTCACCGTTGACTCATCTCTTAGAATACATCAAAGAATCCATACTGGAGAGAAACCCTACAAATGCAGTGAATGTCACAAGTGCTTTGTCCAGCAAGCCCACCTGAGACAACATCAAAAAATTCATACAGGAGAGAAACCTTACAAATGCAGTGAATGTGACAAATCCTTTACCATTGCCTCAGATCTTAGAATGCATCAGAAAATCCATACGGGAGAGAATCCTTACAAATGTGGTGAATGTGACAAATCCTTTATCCAGAAAGCTAAGCTTAGAAAACATCAGAGAATTCACACAGGCGAGAAACCTTACAAATGTAGTGAATGTGACAAATCCTTTACTGTTGGCTCAGACCTTAGAATGCATCAGAAAATCCATACCAGAGAGAAACCTTACAAATGTACTAAGTGTGACAAATCCTTCATCTGGAAAGCCAACCTTAGACGACATCACAGAATTCAAACAGGGGAGAAACTGTACAAGTGTAGTGAATGTGACAAATGCTTTATCCAGAGAGCCAATTTTAGAACTCATCAGAGAATTCACACAGGAGAGAAACCTTACAAATGTAGCGAATGTGGGAAATCCTTCACGGTTGGCTCAGACCTTAGGAAGCATCAGAAATGTCACACCAGAGAAAAACCTTACAAATGCAATGAATGTGAGAAATGCTTTATCTGGAAAGCCTACCTTAGAAGGCATTACAGAATCCATACAGGAGAGAAACCTTACAAGTGTAGTTACTGTGCCAAATGCTTTATCCAGAAAGCCAATCTTAGGACACATCAAAAAATCCATACAGGAGAGAAGCCTTACAACTTCAGTGACTGTGACAAACGCTTTATCCAGAAAGATCATCTTCGAACACATCAGAGACTTCATACAGGAGAGAAACCTTACAAATGTAGTGAATGTGAAGAGTCCTTTACCGGTGGCTCTGTTCTTAGAAAACATCAGAAAATTCATAGTGGAAGAAGTGTGAATTTTAGCAATGCCATGAATCTGACCAACCCTTTATCTAAGAAGCCTACCTTAGAACTCATCAAAGAATTGATACAGGAGAGAAGCCTAATCAATGCAGTGTGTATGGCCCAGTCTCTACCTGCCTCTCAGGCCTAAGAAAACATCAGAAACTTCATACTGGAACAAAAGAAGGTTAAATAGTAAATAATATGGCATATGCTTTGTCCAGACTCTGTTCCAATGGGCCACTACAGGTTCCCCACTAGAAAATCGTTGTGAATGTGAGAAACCTGGGAATGCCTTTAAGTAATTATGTTCAAATCTTGGTGAAAAGATATCAAGACTTTATACTGAAGGAATACATGCAAATGTGATGTTGTAGAAAAAAAATCTGTTAAAATGTTTTACTTTTTCAGCCTCAACTACTTCATAGTGAAGATGAAATGGAGAATCCCTAAGAATATTCTATTGTGTAGCAGTTTTGTTTTGTTGTTTTGGCTATTTTTGAGGCTAAAACATTTCATCCTCTAGGGAAGTGAATTAAAACAGAAAATAAACCACTCAAAATAGCATCAAGAAGTCCCTGAAGCAGACAGGAATAATTGTGCTTAGTAACATCTGAAGAAACTCACACCAGTGTTGCTGCATAGAAGGGGTTTGATGGCTTGAACCAGTAAGATACGATGCCCTTTTCCCTGTAGATAAGCCTACAGTTGTGTAGTGTGCTCTGGGTGCTCAGTGTTCATAAGCTGTATGTCATGTTGGCTTGCATTTCTTGATGGCGACTGTCTTTGAATCCCTTTTGCTCCTAGAAGCAACTCTGTTCCCATATTTATATAAGTAACCCCAATAAACCCCATTGATTGGACAGGATGGACTTCGCTGGCAAGCATACTGGCTTCTGTTGTCAATTCCCACTTGGCTGCGTGGGTGCATATGAATGTTGTTATCTCCGCAGGAGGAGCCTCTCCTACAACATGTGACCAAACCCTCTCGTTGTTCCTCCAAACTTGTACATCGGAGAACCGACTTTAGAGAGAAAACAATTGGTTAAATAAAGTAGGGAAGTCTTTTTGCCTCCTCTTCAGGCTTACTACTATGGTAGTATACATGGTGCCATTAAAAGAGCTCAAGACAGTGTTCAGAGGCTTGGGGGGGCCTTAGAAAGAAGACTATTCTCTTCCTTGCATTCATGGAAAGGGAGAAGTCTGCAGTGAGACAAATGGAAATACAGCTACAATCCTATTATTGATAAACAGTGTCCAAACTGGGCTGATTTTTATGATTCAGTCCAACTCCAATGGCCCTCAGAAGCCTGTTTGCTGTCCATGGACCAATACTGAACACCATTGTACCATCCTTGAGCTCTGCTGTACCTTATAAGTTCCACTCTAAAAGCCTCAGCAAATGGATTGAATTTCTTTGTTAAATCGTTTATACAATGCCAATATTATAAGCATATCAAATATTCAGCATGAAATAAAACTCAAGAAAATGCTTTAATAAAGACTTATATTCAGCTTAATTTCATGTGTGAGTCCATCCAAACAAATATCAGGAGACTATGAAGCTTTAAGGAAATAACCTATGAAGAACAGAGGATGAACATGCTCATATATAGTTTAGAAATCTCCAATGCAGGGCTGGAGAGATGGCTCAGTGGTTAAGAGCACTGGCTGCTCTTCCAAAGGTCCTGAGTTCAATTCCCAGCAACCACATGGTGGCTCATAACCATCTATAAGGAGATCTGGTGCCCTCTTCGGGTGTGCAGGCCTACATACAGGCAGAACACTGTCTATGTAATAAATAAATAAATCCTTTTTTTAAAAAAGTCTCCAAGGGTGTGTGGGAAGATAATTTTGAAGTACTGAAAAAAGATGGTAAAGTATTTAGTCCCATTCCCAAGTATTATATTAGAATATTGATACTAAAAACAGCAAAACTCAGACATTTGAGACCAGAGACAAGGCAGTGTGTTACAGTGAATCAAACCATACCATGCAAAAAGTGCTTCACGGATTTCAATACAAGAAGATGGTCATATCAACTAATGGGAAGCTATTGTTTGAGGACATTTTGGTGTTCTCAGTATTGAAGGTAGTATTGAAGATGGTTAATACAACATTGAGTAAATTCAGGCTCTTGTTGGCAAATGACCATACAATAATTTGTATCAATTTGCTCATGTATCAGGGCTGATCGATCTGAGACAGGAGACAGTAGAAACTTAAGCTTCTGGACTGTCCCTTAGTAATCTAGAGAATGTAACCAGACAGACAGACTCCTGGACTGCCAATATTAGCTGATCTATGGATGGAGGCCCCTGTGATGACATTAGATGATTGCACTACTTAATTCATCACAGATTTTCAGCCCTAAGTTTATAAGCTTGTGCACAATGAAGATATCTCATCTTGTACCTCTCACACTGTATTGTTTTCTTATTTCTGTGCTCATTTATAAACACTGTTCTGGTGTCAAATGGCAGCTACCTGTGGGGAAGCTGTATAGAACAGGTCCAGGACAGCCTAACAAGTGGAGTTGTATTGAAGGTAGCCTCGACAGAGTGAGGCAGGTGGGTATCTTTGGGCCTGGGGCAATTGTCTCATCTGAGACATGATGAGGAAGTGATACAGAGGTTGTATGGGCTTGGAAAATTCAGCACTTGTACAAGTGCAAGGTAAGAACTAGGTTATAGGAGCCAGGTTACCTGAACCAGGCCATGATAGGCTGGGAAAGCCCAGCATTCCCAGAGGGACCTCTAGAAGCTACCTTGCTCAGAACCAAATAGAGGACACACATGGTATCTCTGTATCTTGTGCAGACAGAAAAACTCCCCTTAGTTGCAGGGCACCCTGTGTGGCATCCTCCAGGAGTCAGCAGAGCAGTAGGGGAACTGCAGCCTAGAAGAGTAGTAGGGCTGGGAGACAGGCAGTGAGAACCCAGCCAGGGATCTGAATAGCTTTCTGCTGCTGTGCAGGAGGACACCAGATGTCAAAGTTGTGTTGTGGATATGTACCCATGTCCATAAACTTCAGGTCATATATCCTGGGGCTTATTGGGATGTTTTTATTTATCCTCTGGTTGCCAGGTTGTTATGGAAGAATCCTCTGGGAGAGGCATTCCATTTTCTTTTGTTTACTAACATGGTCCTCGTGCTGTTGTAGCAGTTACAACACTCTTGGGATTTAAGTTCATCCATGCTTTCTAAGTCCCCTGTTCTACCTTGCCTATTCAAGAGAGTAGGATTTGCCCCCAGGCCTAGTATTCCAAGAGTTGTTTAGAAATCAGTCTCAAAAGGAACCCGTGCATATTTGATGGAATCTTTGCTGAACTCTAGAATAATGGAACTCTACAATAATGGTTGAAAACATTAACATTTACTAAGCAAATTTTTACTTTCTGTTATTTTCCATCTGAGGTGTATAAACTATAGAGTGTGTATACAGCATTCAGAAATATGTCTTTATTAAGAACTCATGATGCATTCTTAATGTTACACCTTAGCATGTGGAAAAGTGCAGTATATATACTGCGGGTGAATATGAGGCCACACTGTTTTTTTACAGTTATAAAATGCACTATATATTAGGACAAAATTAGAAAGCCTCTTTTAAATAATTTTGAGCATTCAGCTGTATGAGATAGACTCAAGTTGTCTTTTGGACCAACAAAGAGTAATCCTCCAATAAATGCATGGACAATGTGGGTTTGCATTATGTATTGTACTGTACTGTATTGTTGATTCTTGTTTTGTTTCACTGAATAAGTATATCACTTTATTGTGCTTTCTTGCTCAGAACTTGCCTTGTAGTCCAAGCCTGATCTTCTATGGGGTCTACCTCCCTCTGCCTTCTTAATGCTAGGTATAAAGCAGCATACCAACACAGCTGTCTCAAACACTGTTAATTTTTAGATTTGATGGCATCTAGTTTTATGGCTTTGTACTTCCCTAAGTAAGGCCTTCTCAACAAACATTGTACAGATATTAGACATTGTGCAATTGCAGCCATCTGATCCCCATGGGTGAGAATAGTTTTCTTGCAGTCTTACTTGCTCCTTCTCAGGAGAAACTCTGCAAGTGTCAGAGCTCAGTTTGAGTGAGTCTTATATCTCACAGAGGAAAAAAATTCTCAGAGGATCAAAGAACATTGTATGATATTTTATCTCTTCTTCATGTGTGTTCTGTTGGTGTATGGCTTCTTTCCTTTTTCTTCCATGATAAATTCAGAAACTCAGCAGTGCAAAATATCCTTGTGCCAGTCACCCACTTTCATGCCAGCCCTTGTGTTTTGAGTGTGATTATAAATGGTAGAAGTTGGAGTATACTAACTGAAAATGCTCGCTGAATATTTTCATATTCTGACACTGCATGGCAGTTTGTGAATCATTTCTAGAGTCCTCCATTTTGTTTTGCCTTCATCTACAGAGTACACTACCATGTTAGCTGAATAGTATGCCATTGTATAGATGTACCACAGTTTCTTGATCCATTCTTCAGCTGAGGGACATCTCAGTTGTTTCCAGGTTCTGACTATTACAAATAAGGCTGCTATGAACATAGCTGCGCAAATGTCTTTGCTGTACGGTGAGGCATCTTTTGGATATATGCCCAGGAGAGGTATAGCTGAGTCTTGGGATTGAGCTAATCCCACTTTTCTGAGAAAGTGACATATATCTTTCCAGAGTGGTTGAACAAGTTTGCACTCCCACCAGCAGTGGAGGAGTGTTCCCCTTTCACCACATCCTTGCCAGCATGAGCTGTCATTAGAGTTATTGATCTTTATCATTCAGATAGGTATAAAAGGAAATCTCAAGTTCGTTTTGATTTCCATTTCCCTGATGACTAGGGATGTTGAGTTAGGTTTTCCTTTTCAGCATTGTTTTAGTTTTTATTTTCTTAAAAACTGCAAAGTCTATTTTCATGTCATCAGTTGAACTACCCAGATAATTTTCTTTGTTTTTGTGTTCTTTAAGTACTTTGAACATATTTATAGCTATTCTTTTTATTGGTCTCTAATTTCTTCCATATCATTTTCATTAGGGGGATATTTCCATGAGATTTGAGTTTTTGTAGGTGGTGTATTACGTGGTGACATATTACATTGGTTTTTCCTGTAGTAAAAATTAGTGGAGAGGTCCCAAGATAGCAATTCCAATCATCCACTGTATGTGGTTAGCAAAACAACAGCAATTGCAGACCTATGAACTGGAAATCCTGTGTAACCCAAAACTCCAGCATCTGTGTTTTCCAGATGAGAGGAGAGCCCACGATGAGGCAAACAACTAGTTCCAACCTCAGGTCACCTGGATAATTGTGAAAAAAGACCCCAGGTTTAGAGTGGAGCAGGGTATCAGTCTCTGGCCACCCATATACTCACACCATCCTATGCATAGATACCTTTCAGATACTGAGGTGCATGGCTCCTTAGGCCTAGGAGCCACAGAAACAGCCACAGCCATCATGCCAAAGCTCAACCTGTCTCTACATGTTGACCCACTAGACCTCTGTAGTCACAGATTCTCCAAAATGTCTGGACCCAAGGAGCCAAGTGTCTGATTATAGTGTCTGGAGATATGGAATGTATTAACCTCAGAGCAAGAAATCCAGTAGTGAGCTGTCTGACTCCAGGACTTGTCTTGATGAGAGGAGGGCTCCCAGACTCTGACAGATCCCAGTCTGTCTGCATGATCACATATCTGAAGATAACTGTGTGCAATTCCTTGAGAATCCAGTCAGAGAACATACCAACCAATCCAAGAATGGCTCCTGCAGGAACATCCACCTTCTTGCCTAGGGCTCTTCCCACACCACAATATCTACAGCAGACACCAGGAACTACCAGCCAATTCCAGAGACAACCAGATGGCTGAAGGCCAGTGTAAGATCACAACCAACAAAAACCAGAGCAATATGACATCTCCAGAAGCCGGTAATGCAACAACAATCATCCATGGATACCACAACACAACTGAAACACAAGAAACTGACATTAAATTTATGTTAATGAAGATGATAATGGCATTTGAAGAGGAAACCCTGGAAGAAATATAGAAAGATAGAGTGAAAAGATTGAGGCCTTAAAAGGGGAAATGAATAAATCACTCAAAGATGCAGGAAAATACAAACAGGTAAAGGAAATGGATAAAATGGTTCAAGATCTGAAGATGGAAACAGAAACAAGAAAGAAAGCACAAACTGACAAAATCCTGGAGATAGAGAACATAGGGTGGAAAACAGGAATTACAGAGGTAAGCATCACCCAAAGAACACAAGAGATGGAGGAAATAATCTCAGTTGTAGAAGAGACAAGTGAAGAAATTGAAGTATCTGTCAAAGAATGTTAAATATAGAAAATCCCTGACTAAAAAACATCCAAGAAATCAAGGACACCATGAAAAGCCAAATCTAAGAATAATAGGAATAGAAGAAAGAGACGATTCCAAGCTGCAAGGCTCAGGAAAAAAAACTCAACAAAATAATGGAAGAAAAAGAAAATCCTAAACACTGAAAATACAGAACAAAGAAAAATGTTAAAAGCTGAAAGGGAAGAAAGCCAAGTAACATCTAATTGCAATTCTATCAGAATCACCCCTGACTTCTGAGCAGAAACCATAAAAGCCAAAAGGGCCTAGGCAGGTGTCTTAAAAACCCTAAGAGATCACAGATGCCAATCCAGACTATTATGCCCAGAAAAACTTTCAGCCCCCACAGATGGAGAAAACAAGATATTCTACAGCAGAACCAAATTTAAGCACTATTTATGCACATGCCCAGCTCTACAG